>NC_085139.1:269939766-270282341 GCF_024139115.2 Armigeres subalbatus | reverse complement strand
CTAGAAGTTACGTAATATTGCTTTAGCTATTCAAAACATCATTGGAAGAAATTAATTTTCATGAGTTATCAAAAAATCAATTTTTCTAAAAGATAGAAAATTCAGCAATTTCAAAACTGTGGAAGACTGAGTCCCATATCGGAGGAAATGATCCTTTTAGGAGCTGAACATATTTAGGTTCTTTCAAGTCTGATGAAAGCCAAATTGTTTTATTTTCAAAACCAACAATTCTTTTAGTCTAACGTTAAAAAAAAATTAAATATAGTTGGTATTAAGTAAGGAAGTATTTTGGTTCTCGAACAGAGTAACAGTCACAATTATCGACAAAATTGGCATGCTGAGTGAATATTTATACAATCAATCCAGTCCACTGAAAGGCAGAGGTCATATTACGATAACCATGATGGTTCTAAGAGGATCTCTCTGTGTGGCTGATACAGTTATCATACCAAAACCGGATGATCGATACGATTATCGATAATGTTAAGTATATCTTTGTTGTGTTTGCCTGTCTGCCTGTCTGTATGTGTGGTGTGTGTGTGTGTGTGTGTGTGTGTGTGTGTGTGTGTGTGTGTGTGTGTGTGTGTGTGTGTGTGTGTGTGTGTGTGTGTGTGTGTTTTCTTCCTCAAGCAATGGAGGAATCTGCTCAACAGACATCCTGGGTTAACCTGGAAGTGTTAGGGGGCCACTCCAACGAGGCAGGACTGCATCCCGACCCGCTACACCGTTTCCATTGCCGCTAAGCCCATCGTCCCTTCGGTACAACCAGAAAGTATGCTTCAAAGGGGCCAGTGCACGCACCCTCGAGGTTAGCTGCTGTCCTTGCAGCATCGAACATCGTGACTCGCTTTTTTAGAAGAACACCATGGTATCGTGCCAGCGCATTGCCGGTGTCAGGTGGCCTTACCACGCCCTATGTCTCGGAAGGTGGGCAGGGGTTGACTTCGCCTGCTCCCCCTGCACGACTGGTATCAAGAATGATGATGCGCGTACCTAAATGACCTTTCTGCGATAGGATGGGGCCTATTGCCAGCACACAGAGGGACTTGCCGACGCGGTGCCTACGCCTGCCCCAGCCTTGACGAGGACTCCTTTCCGTCTCGGGCTCGGAACCCGCCCGGTTGACCAACGCGCGAAAGCGACGATATCGTTTTCTTCGCGGTCACTTGTTCGATAAAGGATCGAGTTCGACCTCAGGGCACTGGTATGACCCATGAAGCCGACTCCGAACCCTTGGACCACCTCTTATTTGCGCCGAACTAGCCATTCATCGAGTCCACGCGCCACCTTCTGTGTAGCTCCGAGACGATTTGGACGATAGCCGATAAAACGTCGTTCCAGAACTTCATCTTTACACATCCTCCGAACAGGGTTGTCCGGGTAATGTCCAGACCACATGTGCAAGCATGTGGTCACGCATGCGCGAAAACGTGAGCACACGAACACACGTGTTCCGCCGTTTCTCTAAACCTGCGCACACCAAACACTCGGGCGAGGCCGAGCAAGCCAGACTGCGTTACCTGCACTGTGATTTTGCAACACGCTTAAACGCGGGCGCTGAACCCCCATGGGTGCTTGCTGTTACACTTGTGAACAGATCAAACAGTGGTAGTGGGTCTGTGCAGCATTGTGCTTATGTCCCTCAATCCGCAGCGTCAAAGCTTGCTTCGTAGGACCTTCAGTCCATACTGTTGTGCCCCGGTTCCAGGCACTTGAAGCAAAACTTCGGGTTGTCATATGCCCACAGGGCATACCGACCACCCACCTTGAGCTCAACTGAGCTACCTTGGGGCGTCCGCTGCAGGTAGCTGAACCACTTCTTACTACCCTCATTCGCCTGGGCCTTCTTTTCGGCCCTGGCGTCTTCAGTTTCCTTTGTTCTTGACCAGGGTCCAGGAGGCGTCATCCCCCTATTTCCCTATGTCTGGGGCGGCTGAGAGCTCTCAGCCTGCCGTAACCCCTCCACCCTCTTTCCTGGGTGGACGAACCTTTCCAGTCCTTCCTCCCCCGGTTTTGTAGGTACCTGGCGGGGTTAGCTTCCCAGCCACTCACCCTTGCTCGGGGTAGTAACCTCCGCGTTTTGGGCGGCCCCCAGGAGCTCATCCCTGGAGACTGTCTTCCCGTTTTTGTCTGCTGCGTTGGAGCAGCCACACCACGTGCTCCGCGAATTGAGGCCTCAGTCTGAGTGAACTTTGGCACCACCGTCTTCGCTGCCACGCCGGTCGATTCGACCTTGCCCAACATGAATTCTTGGGGCCTCAGTCTGAGGAGACCTCGACTCCATGGATTTCACGGTTCGCACTTGGCCGTCCCGACCGCCGTTTCAGCTTGGCGTCCAACATCGACTTTCGAGTTTCAGCAAGCTCCTCTTGGAGGTCCTTACTGATATTATGCTTCGATGATGCAAAGTCATGATGGCGTCAGCTGATTCGCCACCTCGAAGGCCGAAAAGCCCATCGCGTTGCGGTTCATCGCTCCACAAGCCATGGCCGTCAATAACCTCTACCGGCGTTTTTTTTAGCCGAGAGGAAGGTTAGTGACCACGCTGGCGCTGCCTGACTTTACTTACTATTGGACTCTGTATTCCGGTGGTGCAAAGATCTCCATCTGAGCGTTGCCCGGCTATCGCTTTAACCTGTTGCCAGGTTAGATTCTCGTCGACTTCTTTTATTTCTTTATTGAGGCTTCGCCGCCATGAGCCTCTAAGGTCTGCCTCTGCTGCGATGTCCCTTGGGTTCCAATCTAATGCTTGTTTACAGATTTCGTTTCCGCCCCTACGTAGAGTGTGTGCTGAAGCCACTTCCGATCCCGAATTTCTGTTGCTATCGGCCTCTGGTGACAACGACCGTTGAGCTTTTTTTCAGATTCAGTTGTGGGGCCACCAGGCCCGAATGTATCCTGCAGGCATCTGTTGATGAACACTGCAGCCGATTGAGTGTTCTCACTGATCCACCATGTTTCCTAGCGTATAAAAGCACAGATTTCCGCTGAGTGAAAATTCGTATTTTGGTGCGTTCACTTATCTGCCTGTTTTCAGATATTTCTTCCAGATAGGCAGCCCTTGCTTTCTTGATCCGTGCGCCTATGTCGATCTTGGTACCGCCGTCCGACGCCATTTGGCTCCAAGATATTGGAAGCTTCAACATTCTCTACTGATTGCCCGGCTACTGTGAAACTGGAAGAGTCGCCGTAGTTACATCCAACGATTTGGTTTTGTTGACGTTGATGACTAAACCTGCCGAAGAGGAGCGCTCGCAAGCACGTTGAGCTTACTCTATTAACAGGCGCGTTGCGCGAGGTAGTGCAACGTCATCAGCCAATTCGAAGTCGTTTAGATGCTCCATGGTTATGGCTGCCATAACAGCCCGCGGTTTGGTTCACGGTCAATCGCAATACCAGAATCTCATCGATTACGATGAGGAACAGTAACGCGTGATAGGATACATCCTTGCCTCACACCAGCTACGACCCGGATAGGGTCGGACAGGACCCATTGTGCAGCACTCACGAAAAGGCCTCGTACTGTGCTTCGATGAGGCCGATGATTTTCTCAGGAACTCCCTTGCGTCTCAGGGCGCCCCACATATTTCGTGATTGAGACGGTCGAGTTTTCGAGTCAATGAATACCAAGAAGGGACTCTTGAATTCGTTGATCTGCCAGAATTATGCGAGCGTGACAATATGGTCCACAAGGATCTTCCGGCACGGAATGGCTTGCTGCCGCCGAGAGTCGCATCGATCTTCCTGAATCCGGCTAGGATAATTTTGACAGAACTTTGAGAACGGACACAGCAACATAATGCCTCGCCAGTTATCGCATAGCAGTCAGGTCACCTTTTGGGCACCTTTACTAAGATACCTTGAATCCAGTCGACCGGAAAGTTGCGGTCCAGATATTATGAAATAAACGATGCAGTAGTTGAGCGGATGTCATGGGGTCAGCTTTGAGCATCTCGGCTGATATGCGGTCGACCCCTGGGGCTTTATTCGATTTCATGCTTTGATGGCTGTTTGAATCTCTAGCAGTGATGGAGCTTCATTGACGCGTGTTATACGTCGGATCCTAGGCAGATCATGCGAGGTGGTGATGCCTGGCTGGCACTCTAAAAGTTGTTCGAAGTGCTCAAACCAGCGTTTCAGCTGGTCAGTTGGGTCGGTCAATAACTGATCATTCGCGTCTTTCACAGGCATCGTTGCATTCATTCGCCCCGCTTAAGCGTCGTGAGATATCGTAGAGGAGGCGAATGTCCCCGGTTGCGGCGGCTCTCTCTCCTTCGTCGGCCAGAGAGTCTGCCACGCTCGCTTGTCCGTCGACATGAGCGTTTATCTTCCTTCTCAAGAGCCGCGTATCGTTGGCGGGCTAGAACTTTGGCCCTCTGGTTTCGATCGCTCTATCGCGGCTTTGGCTTCTCTTCCCTCTATCTTCCTCCAGGTCTCCTCGGTGATCCATTGTTTTCTGTAGTTCGCCCAGATTGTTCCTGCGACGAATCCGCGCAATGCGCAGGCGTATTTCGCTCCTGAGGAGGTGATGATCAGACGCGATATCGGCACTACGCTTATTCCGTAAATCAAGAAGGCCTGTTTCCATTTTCGGCTGATGCAGATGTGGTCGATTTGATTTTCTGTAAAGCCGTCACGGGAGACCCACGTGACCTTGTGGAACCGGTCGATGAGGAAGAGCGATCCCGATCACATGTCGTTATTACCACAAAATTCTGCGAACAGCTCTCTTTCACTCATTTTCCGAGACCATGGCGTCCTCTAATGCGCTCATGGTTCGAGTTGTCGGATCCGATCTTCGCATTGAAGTCGCTCAAACAGATCTTGATATCACCCTTCAATTCTATCTACGACGGCATTGAGTTGACTGTAAGTTCTCTTTGTCTTGCAGATCGGCAGCATCGGTTGGCGCATAACATTGGATATATAGTAAGGTTTCGGACCCGTGTTCTAAATCTGGCAACGATTATCCTTTCACTTATAGGTTCCCACTTCATAAGCGCAGAGTGCCTGAGCGCTTAGTAGGAAGCAACTCCGCGTTGCCGGGGCGTGTTCACCTCGTAAACCAGAGTATAGCAGAACTTGTCCGACGGCGTTCTGTGTTCTCAAAGTTTGGCCAGCGGACTTCACTCAGTCCAGGATCTCAAGCTTCATGCGGCGTGCCTCATTGGCAAGTTTGCCAATTTACCCTGCTGGGCTAGGGTTAAAACGTTCCATGTTCCTATTCGTGTCCGTTGTTTCGCGCTAAGAGTCGTCGCCGTAAAATCAGTCCGTATTCTTTCATTATCGGATTCTCGAACAAATTGATGTTTCGGGAACAGTAGGTTGTTGGCCCAAGGTTCCCTATCCACCGGGATGGGGCTGCCATCTTAGGTATAGCTGGGAATAGCATTTCATACTCAGCCGCTGGATGCCAGAACAGACGCTGTTGAGCCGCACCTCCTTGGTGGACAGACGCTCGATCAGTCGGGTCAAATTTGTTTAACCCTCTTTCCACGACTTTTTCAAAGTTTTCAATAGGAAGGAGCCATCTTTGAAAAAATGCTAGAACAAAAGTTATTTGGCATAGCTAAAATTAGTGGAAACGAAAAAAAGTTTGTAAATCAATAGTTAATTGATTGTTCTAATAGTTTAACATTTTTACACAAAATTGATTATATTTGCAGTCTAATGAAACCAAAGTTGTGCCAAATACTGCTTTTTGTTGTTGAAATAATTCGATGAATGTAGGAAGTGCAAAATTTGATGGAGCTCTACAGCTACCATGGAAGGAAAGGGTTAAAGTCCTACCCAACACCAGGACTAGCAGTGCTTTGAGGGCACACGGTCGCTTTGATAGGGCCTGCTTGGGGACACATGCAGCTTTTTATAGAAGTTCAACAGAGCCCACTGTCGAACCCCACCACATCCTAGGCAGACCACAGTACGCACCCTCTCACTCTAGCTGATGTCAGAAGGACAACAGTGCCAGAAGGCACTCACGCCAAGTAGCAACCCTTAGCTGGTGGTCAATTGTCATGGAAGACCCGTGGAAGCGTGAGTATTGGAACTTGTGAGGACCAGAGCTATGTTAGGCGCCCCTTCCCGGATGTCAACTTCACCATTTCGCAGCCTGCTGCGCACTGAGTGCCGACTATTGCCTCTGGCCTCCGTGGCGGAGACCTGAACAACCCACCTCTTGCGAAGGGGTTGCTCGCCTACACTACTACCACTAGTTGAAGAATTGTCTTGGTTTTCCATTTTGGTCCCACGAGTTGCTCAGAAAAGAGGTCCACCACGCCAGACAGCATGACGCGGTAAGGGACAATTACTGTGGAGGGTCCAGGGTGTGTGTGTGTGTGTTTTTTTTTTCTTCCTTGACAATGGAGGGAATTGCTCAACAGACATCCTGAGTTGACCAGGAAGTGCGGGTTAGGGATCACGAGGGAGGCAGGACACATCCGACCCGCTAAACCGTTTCCATTGCCGCCACATAGTCCCTTCGGTACAACCAGAAAGTAATGCTTCAAGGGGCAGTGCACAACGCACCCTCGAGGTTAGCTGCGTCCTGCAGCACCGAACATCGTAACTCGCTTTTTAGAAGAACACCATGGTATCGTGCCAGCGCGTTGCCGGCTTTCCAGGTGGCCTTACCATGCCCTATGTCCTCGGAAGGTGGGAAGGGTCGACTGCGCCTGCTTCCCTCTGAACGACTGGTATCAAGAATGATGATGCGCGTACCCCAAATTGACCTTTCTGCGATGGGCCTATTCGCCAGCACACAGAGGGACTTGCCGACGCGAGGCCTACGCCTGCCCCAGCCTGACGAGGACCCCTTCCGTCCTCGGGCTCGAACCCACCCGGTTGACCGACGCCGCGATAAAAGGATCGAGTTCGACCACAGAGCATGACCACCGGTATGACCCATGAAGCCGACTCGATCCCTTGACCACCTCTTATTTGCGCCTGAACCAGCCATCCTGAGTCCACGCGCCACCTTCTGTGTAGCTCCGAGACGATTTGGGCGATAGCCGATAAAACGGCGTTCCAGCCAACTTCATCTTACACATCCTCCGAACTAGGTTGTCCGGGTAATGTCCAGACCACATGTGGCAAGCATGTGGTCACGCATTGCGCGAAAACGTGAGCACACGAACAACACGTGTTCCGCCGTTTCTAAACCTGCGCACCAAACACTCGCGAGGCTGAGTAAGCCAGCTGCGTTACCTGCATTTTGATTTTGCAGCACGCTTAAACGCGGCACATCGAACCCCCATGGGTGCTTGCTGTTCACAGCTTTGCTGGAACAAATCAAAACTGGGAGGGTTCGCAGCTTGTGCCTTATGTCCCTCAATCCGCAGCGTCGGCAGAGATTGCTTCTGTCAGGGCCTTTGCAGTCCCATTGCTTGTGCCCGCCCAGGCACTTGAAGCAATTTTCGCTGCTCGTATATGCGCACATCCACCTTGACGCGCTCCTAACTTCCGGCTACCTTGGGGCGTCTGCTGCAGATAGCCGAACAATGCTTCCTGCACTGCGGACCTTTCCGTAGCGAAGGCTGTGGTGGGCGTCTCCACTTCACACCTGTCGCCGCAGTGCCGTGACGAGCTCTTCGACTTCAGTGATCTCGTCAGGTCTTTAACCATAGATTCACCTCTCGTGAGTGTTCTCACCTTGACCTCTCGCCTAGGACCTCCTCCGCAACTTCTTGTAGGCGGCGCCCTTTTCAGACGCCCCGCTTCAGCTCGAGTATCATCTCGCCCATCTGCTGTCTTATTCGACGTACGTCGGCGCCGAGTTCACTGAGCTGACGTCACTCCTCATCGCCTTCAAGATATCCGAGTACTAGCCCCTCGCCGTCAGATGACAGGGCATCGCCCTGGAGCGATTGGCGCCTACCCAGACTTCTTGCCGCCTGGGCCTTCTTTTCGGCCCTTGACGTCTTCGGTTTCACCTGTTCTTGACCAGGGTCAGGAGGCGTCATCCCCTTTTCCCTAGTCTGGTGCGGCTGAGATTCAGCCTACCGTAACCCCCACGTCTTTCTGAGTGGACGGACCTTTCCAGGTCCTTCCTCCCCCATGGAGGTACCTGACCGGAGTTCAGCTTCCCAGCCCACTACCCTTGTTCGGGGTAGTAACCTCCGCGTTTTTGGAGCAGCCCCAGGGAGCTCATCCCTGAGACTGTCTCCCCGTTTTATGTCTGCTCCGTTGAGAGTCACCCCTGACTGCAAATACTTGAGCCTCAGTCTGGTGACTTTGGCACCAGTCTTCGTTGGCGCCTTCGGTCGATTCGATTGCCCGAGCTGCGAATCTTGGGCCTCAGTCTGGACCTCGACTCCACCGATTTCACGGGTTTACACTTGGCCGTCCTGACCGCCCTTCCAGCTTGGCGTCCAGCATCGACTTTCGAAGTTTCTGTAAGCTCCTCTTGAGGTCCTTGCTGATATTATGCTTCGATGTCGAATGAATGTCGATCCGCAAAGTCGATGATCGTCCAACTTTTTTTAGAAATTTTAGTAAAAGTAGTCATTTAGTAGTCATGCACTTATCCTAACCGATCACAGAACGTACACAATAAGTTTTGTCGAAATTGTGAATTTAAAACGCAGAATCTTCTCATGCCAATGCCAATCGAAAGATAAGACTTAGCTTCGGCTCAATTGACCAGGGTAAATTAGAAATTCGACTTTAAAGAGTCTAAATTGGGTCAAATGTGTACATTTGGAGGTCCAAAATGTAGCACTGTCCAAAACAAAGAATATTTTCATTTCAGAAAATGGGAAATTTTACTGATTTATCAATAACTGAAGCTCATTTCGAATTTCTATTTCATAAATAAGACTTTCATCTTTGAAATGGTGTCATTTCCGCCCATATCGAATCCGTATTTCAATAGATATTAGATATATTGGGATGCACTCTAGGGTCCAAAATAGACAGTTACGCTATGGTCAACATTTAAAAATCATAAAAAACAAATATTTTGACCATTTTAGCAATTCAATCATAGTTAATAGGACGAGACCAGTGGCATTCTAGCTGAAATTCCGCTTGAGGCCCTTTCAAATCATTTCAACACTTGTACACCTGCTGGTATAAATTGTGATATTGACACTACCAAGCGAGAGGTGGCGATGTTCTGTTTTTATATCAATGTAATTTTGCATATGAGTGACAACTGTCGTTGAATGGCGTAAGTTTGAATGTTACTTTGTACACTCTAGGTGGAGAGCAGTCATAAAGAAATTTGTAGTAAACCGCTTGAGTTTAGTATGGAGCAGTAATCAGATCTCATTTATTATTTAAAGTTGCAAATGCAATAAGGATATAAAAATCAGAAAAAATTGAAGCTTTTCTACCTGGTCACATATCGCTGTGATGCGTAGTTAGTGAGAACGGTGATTTGTCCATACAAGAAAATTCATTTTACTACAAATGTTGGCGCCATCTCTTTACAACCACACCTTTGGCCTGTCCTATTGCCTATTTCCGGGGATTAAACCACCCGACTTAAGGGGGTAATAGACTTACGGATTGCTATCCAGTTTCTGCGAGCGGTAATGCCGCCAGCTTGCCTGGGTTAGTCTCATTTGAGATGTAATCAAACGCACCGACTTCGAGCATTTTTGATCAATGTGGATATAAGAAGGCTTGAATTCACTTAATCAGCACCTTCTATACGTCACATTGGTCAGAATTCTCGGAGCGGTGGGTGCAGTTGACCTCCAATCAAATATACTATATTAACAATATGATTCACTCTCACGATATTTTGGCGACACCACATGTGGCGCCAACTTGCGTCAAAGGATCGATACACGTAAATCGAACACCCAAAATATGACGATCGTTTTACACACACTTCAAAATGTCATCATGGAAAAAATAGGATGCTTGATGTTTTTTTTGCAAACTTAATCGATGTTTAATCGAATGCAAACGGAAAATCAAATATTGTCAGAAGTGTTGTAGGATATTTTGGAAATGTATAATAAATTTGATATAGCTCGTTGAACCAGGGATGCCAGATATACAGACATGTCTGTATTTATACAATGAAATAAATCGCAGATTTCTGTGAAATTTCACCAAATCTCAACAGCAGAACTGTTCGGTGAATATTTTACAGATTTTCGTGGTTTTGACAGTTGAACAAGGAAAAATCGCAGAAAATTCGGTGAAATAATAACCAAACAATTGTGCTGTTGAGATTTCAATGAAGCACCACGAAATCTGTGAAATGATTTAAGTGTACAGACTTTTAGTCTTGCATACAGACATCATGCAGATTACAGACATATACAGACTTTTGATTGATGTTACAGACTTTTACAGACATTTGTTATTTTTGGAGGAAAACCGAAAGAAAAATCATGAAAACCTGAGAACTTAATGTTGCTTCTGAAACATTACGTAGGGAATCCTGAGAGAACAACACCAAAGAAAATCGAATCAATTTTTCTGATCACCCGGAATTTTTCGTTCGTTATTCTTGAAGTAAACCTGGAATATGCCTTAATGTATATTCATTGGAATAATTGTACAAGCTTCATAAAGATTTTATAAGTAATTCAAGGTGAAGTGTCCAAGCTTGAATGGAAGAACTTGATTTTACAAGCATTCGCTGACAAAATGCTTCACATACACAGGATTTTGTTTTCACACGTTTTTTTCGCTCGTATTTTTGATCGTGTGACTTCAATTTACCACCAAACTCTTCGCAACATGTTTCAAAAATCCAGAATAAATCGAAGAAAAATCACATGATAATTATGCGTTAAACATTTAGGATGACGGAAAATTGAGAAAATGTAAATCGCGTAAAAACAAAATCCAGTGTAGTTGCTAACGTCAAAGACATTGCAGATAATACAGAAAGGGTTTCCGCCTGTTTTGATTCGAGGCGGGGATGATCTGTTGTTCTTAAAATAGGGAACCATGTCCACGCCGATGTGGTCCCTTAATTTTCCGGAGGTAAACGGATGCAGTTGTCCAGTTTTTCCACTTTTCTCAAATGATTTTCTTCATGCAGGTTTGACATCACCAAACAGGACGGATGTCGTAAAATGTTAGCCCTGATGTCCGACTTCGGCAGGCACTCCGCAGTGCCCCAGGATCAAGGAAAGGTCGTGTTCGAGAGCATGTTAGCTAAGATGCTTTGGATCCTGTTGTGCTAGCTTATCACTCTGGAATGTGGAGATGGCGCTGGCAGAGTCTAAAGTATGGTTTCCTGGACGGGTAGATGAGGCGCCGTGGCTGATTCAGCCGAAAAATGCAGCACATGTCTGGAGGTGGTCCGAGATAGTGAAACCGGTCCCAGTGCCGACTCCACCCATCCGTAAACCTGGGTTCATAGTTGGGGAAATATCTGTGGCTCAACCACCAACCTTCTAAGAGCCACGGAATTGTCACCTCTGCGAAAATTGCAAACTATTTATATTTGCCGCAGGCCGTAGTGTGTCGATTCCGGCCTCCTTCAGCCAGGAGAGGGAACTTGTTTTCTCCAGCAGTGGCTGCGGCGAACGAGCCGGATAACGGCAGATGTCCGCCAGCACACGGTGGCAAAAAGACTCGACACAGACTCGGCTGGTGTTGCGAGTAACAATTCTGAGGCGGCTCGAACGTACGAATTGAAGTTGTTGGTTCAATGAGGATGATATAAGGTCGAACCACATTGTCTCTGGTCCGACAATTTACTTTGAGTTCGTGGAAGTGAAAGGAACGAGAGTCTCCGATCAATGGAGACTCCAAGAACTCCACAATCTTTTGTTGGAGAGGGTTAGTCACCCAACCAGCGGAATGAGGACGTGTCCTCGAACGCATTTGCTGGTTTAAGAGTCTACCAAGTTCCGAACAACAGTAAGGAGGTTGCCGGAAAATCCCATTCTTGCCACTGCTAGAAGTCCTGATGAAGGCCTTGAAATGTTCTAGATCCGTGTGTTGCAGTCGTTGTAGGCGTTCTGCAGTACATCTTCAGATATCAAAGTATGATTTACAAAGCTTTCCACGGCTTTCAGAAGACACCTCTTGTCAGAGAAATAGTCCGGTACATTGTGACATCTCGAGAAGAAATGTTTTTTATGGATGGTACACGAAGTTTTCCGCCATTCATCCGGAAAGATTCGATCAGACCATGCTTGGTTGATCAACCCAAGAACCAGATTTTGGCGGAGTTGGAAAGCTTTTGATGATAAAATAACCAACTGAAGCGGAAAACGCAGAATTTAAATTGGCGTTTTGTGAATCCGGGGAATCGAAATATGGAGAGTGGCCGCTGAACCTCAGCTGGATAATCGCTAACGGAAACTAAGGCTGTAAACCATACCAGCGATTCGTTTAACTTTTGAGTTAAAATTTGACAGTTCGATGGTTATTTTCCCATCGGGTTAAAATTTTACCCGAAACCGTCCCATTTGAGTTTTGACAGATTGATAGTTATTTGGAACGAAATAGATTTGGTCAATTTTCTCGCGAACAAAGTCTAACTAGCGAACTGTCAAATCTAACCATGCTCCGGAGCAGGGTTATTTTAACCACAAGAAATAACCATCGAACTGTCAAATTTTAACTAAAGATGAAAAAGTTCAAAGTTCACATTCTAAATAAATTACAATTATTTTTATTATACATTATTAATTATTCCATGGAATGAAAACTTATTTCGAATTTAAGATTATTGAAGCCTTGATATTCGATGATATCAGAAATGTATGATTTTGAGTAATTTTCTATTTCTAGTATACCTCTGAAGCCCAATACGACAAATACAGACATTTTACTGAGATTAACACAGACATTTAAAATTGTATCTGGCATCCCTGCGTTGAACTGTATCCGGCGGGACCATGCCGATCGAAATTGACGCACGCTAAAGCAGTTGAAGAGCTATACGAGGTTGCTGTGGTTTACATTCTTCTAGCATTATACCTACTCGCTCTCTGTTTCGACACCATGTTGCTGTTTGCTCATTTGACTGCAACACTTTTATCAAATATACTATTGTCGCGCTAATATTTTTCTAGAATGCTGCGGCGGTCTTACACTCGCAGGCTCGACTGCGAAGGTAAACGCATCAGATAGCCGCCGTGTTAAAGATAGGCAGAATTTTCCCGCTCAAAATAAAACCACGTGCTTTTCGCGAAATGACAGCAGTGCTCGATGTATTAGTGAGAGGCAACGAGTCACTGAGTACATGGAGAATGTTATCATTGCAGTGCATACAGTGGGTGAGATTTTCATTGACACTGTTGTGTTTAGTGACCGTTGCGATTACCTGAATAGCAACCAGCAGGAAGACGCAGTATTCTATTTTATTTCGAGATGCATATATAATAATATGATTCACTCTCACGAAATTCGGTGACCCACATGTGGCGCCAACTCGCGTCCAAAAGTTCGATACACGTTATAATTAAACTACCCAACATATGACGATCGTTATATAACTTACGAGCCGAATTTATTGAATTCAACATTTGGCTAGCAACATTACGCCAGCCAATGGTTAAACTCACTGGTATTTTTAAACAGGAAGGAAGTGACCTGATCAATTTACTTATGTTTTGTTACACATTTTGAATTTAAATGTAAATTACAAAATTCGTAGAGATTTATAGATTTATGATTTATAGATATAGATGCATAAGAGTTTACAAAATGATTGTTTGAGCTCGAAAACGATGGAATTCCGACATTCAAGACTTGAGGATTTTTGAAAACGTGACGATTTTTATCACATTTTCAAGGATGATAGACCAAAATATTTTACCTACTTGTGAGATAGAATTAGGGTGGTTCAAAATTGATTTTGCTCCACAGTGCTTATCTGATTCTTTGTTCTGAGTCTCCTCTGAAAATTTGAGCTCATTTGGATTAAACGATTTAGAAAGGCCGTTTCAAGTTTGCATGCAAATTAGTATGGAGAAAATTATTTTTTCGTTGTACTGTTAATGACGTTTCCCCATCAAGCGCAGGTTAAAGAAAACCTACATAGCTTAAAGGAATACTCAATCAGTGAAAACCGCATCTCAAATTTTTCCAATAATTCATGATTAAACAATGTTTTCACACGCAAAACATTTTTGGTAGTTGATTTGCATAATAAATATATTAGGGACAAATATCAATATATTCAAGGGAGATCAGGGATAGTGCTGTTACAATTATTTTAAATTGAATGCTCAAAACTATATTATTTTGAGAGTGCGTGGAGTTAATTTTGTTGAAGCTTTTTTTTGACAGCTACGGCAAAATTCCTTTTTTCCTAAATACTCTTATAATAGGGTAATAGTTCCGATTGCCGTGGGTGCTCCTATATTTGCGGTAGCCTTGTTTTTACCCAATCTACGTATTAAACGCAGCAAACCATGCATTCTATCAATTTGTTGATCTGTCATAACACGAAGTAGAAGAAAACAATTTGAGAATTGCATCAAAATCGGTAAAGTATCATTAAAATACCTTATATTTCTCTCTGCTTTGCACCAATAGTTGGTAGTGTTCCTATAGTTGCGAGGAAAACAATGGGATTCGCAACTATAGGAACACGAATTAAAAATACCGCAACTATTGAGCACTCACCAATAATTGGAGGTATCATTTAGGTAGGAAAGATAAATTATGCAGCGATCGGATAACTCTTCGTTTAAATATATTTGATGAGCTCGAATGTACTATGGTAAGCGAAATAAAGTATAGGCGTGGTGTAAGCGAACGAATAGTGGTGGATCGTGCTAGTTCCTCCACTATTGGGTCTTTTACCCTAGGTTTATAGTGGTTGTTAAGTACAAACTTGGTACGTCACAGCACCTACACAGTGTTATCAGAAGTGTCTACCTGGACTTCAGAACTTGCGCCAAAGATGACAACGCTGTCAGGGGAATTGTCAGCAATCAAACACAAACTAATGTGCACATCATGAAATCGCAACGTGAACTTCAACATTTATAATTTGTTATTCTAAGTTATTAAATACACCGTAATTTGTGCAATAAATCTGTACCAACTAGAATTGGGGTAAGCCCTGTAGAAATTATGAATTGTGCATATTAAATTAATTTCTAGATTTTCTCTACCGAGATCGAGGCTCGGATTGAGGTTACAAAACCCATATTTATCCAGGAATCTTAATTAATTTTCTAAGCAACAAAGGTAAACTACTTAAACCTAAAATGTACTTAATATCAATGCTTAACCTAGATACATCGCTGTGCCCTAGCAAGTCCCATCGAATTCAGGTCAGGGAAATTAAGTTTACTTGAACTCATGAAACGTATGTATAGAATATGCCGCATAATCAAATAACCTAACCGATGTAAATTTCATTATAGAATTTTTAACCGTCCCTGAATAAACGAGTTAAGAAATCGGATACTGTCTATTATTGTTACTGCCGTAACAAATTAAAAATTCGTTTCCCGTGCAAATCAAAGTGGGACTGAAATATGGACGTTGCACCACCGAACATAACTGTCGCTGTGTCAATCCGATGACGATAGCCATATGGTTAGCTGCGACCGATGTAACGAATGGTACCACTTCGAATGCGTCACGGAGTGACGGACGATATCGCCAACCATTCTTGGGTTTGTCTGAAATGCACGAAAACAGATGCCTTAAATCCGCCATCCAAATCTACTGGTGCAACGTCCAAAGCTTCGAAGCCTCAGGAGACTGAGCAATTAGACGCCCTCGAAAATTGGCCCCACGGTCGCACCCGCTCAAACATCACAACCTTCCAGTTATCAGTAGACTTGCAGCATAAAATGCTCGAAGAAGAACGTGCCATTGAGCGAAAATATCTTATGCGAAAATACCAGCTAATGATAAGCTTAGAACCGAATCATCCTACACTCTACTCGGATGACAGTTTTCAATACCATGCCACTCCTCTCCACTACGACCAGTTCATCCATCGCACCCGAGCTCCATCTCCTTGAAGGTACAAGAGGAGCAACGAGACACATTGCTGAATTCAGCAAATTGCTGCTCATGCAGTGTCAAAGAGTTACCCGTTTATAGTGGCGAGCCAGAAATGGCCACTATTTATCGCTACATATGAAAATACAACCAAACTATGCGGATACACGCGAAGAGAACATGGTCCGGTTACAACGATGTCTTCGCGGCAAAGCACTGGAGGCAGTCAGTGCCAGTTATTACACCGCTAATTTGGAACACGCGCTGTACGCTACGAATGTTGTTTGGTCGTCCGGAAATCATAGTTCACAGCCTTATCGAAAGATCAACAAAATTCCGGCGCCAGAGCAGACAGACTCGGCACGCATAGACTTCGCCCTCGCAGTGAAACGGTTGCCATGAGCTTGCAACTTGGAGGAGCATCTATATAACATCACCCTACTCCAAGGCCTAGTGGAGCGATTGCCAACAATGGTTAAACTGAATTGGGCGACAACCGGGTACGCTTGGAACAGTATCACTTTTAGAGTTCAGCGATTGGTTATACCATGGCAGAAGCAGGTACAGTCACGATGTCGCCTTGCTCGCTTGTAACGATCAAGATCCGTCAAGTGGCCATAGAGAGGATGGATTTCTAAACGTCCACACCGAAAACCAAAAAGGTATGTACAACGCGAGAGGTAACGTGTCGTTTTGAACGATCTTGCAGTGCTCGAAATTTGCCCAGAGTTTCTAAATATGAACCATTCCGATCGTTGGACTACACTACGCGAACACAAGCTTTGTAGAACTTGCCTTGGAACGCATCGAGGACCTTGTCGATGCAATGACATCTGCGGCAAAAATGGCTCACCTACAAGCATCATCGTCTATTACATAAGAACGCAACGAAGACATTCAACGGCGCTCTAGGAATCCTGTACAATCCTATGTAGGTGAAAACCCAACAACCAACATCAACTTTACCCAACAAAACTGTAATACTCACAGGCTAAACGAGAAATGTGTTGTTTCAATATATTCCTATTGCCTACATCACAACGGAAACAAGTACATACCTACGCATTCGTGGACTGCGGATCCGACATAACATTACTCGAAGAGGATTTAGCCGCTGATTTGAACCTGCATGGTGAAAACATCCTTTGGCATCCGTTGGACTGCCGATCACTGTCGTTTGAAAACTCTACCGAGCGAGTTTCACCCAAGTATCCGGATTAGGTACAAAACCCATAAGTACATACTACCTGATGTATTTACGGTAAAGGACCTGAAACTACCAACACAGTCACTCGACGCAAACAAACTGCGTAAACGATATAGATTACCTCAGAGGGCTATCCGTTGAATCTTACTTCAATGTTCGTCCCCGACTGCTTATTGGAATGAACAACATCCGGCTCGGTCATGCTTTGGATAGCCGTGAGGTAGAGAAAACGAACCTATCGCAATCAGAACACGTCTTGGCTGGACTATCTTTGGAACCTGTTCAGATGATCACCCAAACCAGTAACGCACCCTACAGCTTACATATGTTTGCACTCAAACTTCGAGGAAGATACGCTGCACGACGGTCAAAGATTATTTCGCCCTTGACAACGTAGGCATTACGGCACCGACAAAAAACTGTTATCGGTAGAAGACGAGCGTGCATGGCGATCCACGTTCTATACACACTTTGAATGTGGTCGATACACCCGCGCTACTATGGAAATATGACGACATACGATTACCGAACAACAAAGTATGGCACTAGACGCCACGATTGCCTCTTGAAAAGAATGACACGTGAACCAGCCAGGTGAAATACTGAAGAAGAAGATAGCCGATTACGCGCAGAAAGGGTATATCCGCAAACTTTCGTCTGACGAAATACGGCAACGTGGCAATCGTACTTGGTACCCCATTTTCCTGTCTTCAACCCGAATAAACCGGGCAAAGTTCGTATCGTTTGGGATGCCGCTGCTGCTGAGCTGGCACGTCGCTGAACTCCGTACTCCTAAAGGGTCCAGACCACCTGGAACCTCTGCCATTCGTACTGTATAAATTTCGTGAGCGCCGAATCGCTCTATGCGGAGACATCGAAGAAATGTTCCACCGTGTCAAGATAAGTGAAGAGGATCAACAAAGCCAACGATTTTTGTTCCAGAACAATATGGATGAAGTGAACCGGATGAATACATTATGACCGTCATGACGTTCGGCGCTACTTGCTCGCCTAGTAGTGCAAATTTCGTCATCAATGAAAACGCAAATCGTTTTCGGAAGAACTTCCTACAGCAGTCGGAGCTATTCGGAAAACCACTATGGGACGACATGCTAGTTAGCATTAACTCTCGGAAGCTATACAACTGGCAAGAAGTCCATTTCATTCACCGAAAGGGGTTTTAACATGAGAGGTTGGATCTAACTCTCCAGAGTCATGCAGGCACTGAACGGTAGTGACACCCCGAAAAGTTTGGACTTCAACAAAGCAACGCCATAAGAAAGTATTGGAATGTGGTGGAACATTGAAGCAGATCAGTTTCAGTTCAAACTTCGCATAGAACGCCATGTGGACCTGTTATCTGGCACAAAACACCCCACTAAGCGAGAAATACTCAGCATGCTCATGTCTATCTACGACCCTCTCGGTCTGATTGGAATTTTCTCATGCCATTGAAACTGTTACTAGGAAATTTGGCGATCAGGAGTAACCTGGGACGAACCGATTGAATCTTGTCACCTACATAAATGGAAGTTGTGGTTGAGCTACCTTCCGCGAGCTGCGTCTGCGAATTCCTCGCTGTTATATCTCGAAACCATACGAACTAATGCACATCGAACTGCATACATGTGGTGAGCGAACTCAGTTATTGTGCCGTGTCTTATCTACGGTTGAACAAGCTGACTATATTGAGTGTGCGTTAATAGGTGCCAAAACAAGGGTTGCTTAAATTTGTCTCTATTCCGCGCCTAGAACTTCAAGCGGCTGTAATCGGCACCCGCCTCGCTAAGAGCATCCAAGAAGGACATTCCATTCGTATCGCACACCGTTATTTCTGGACAGATGCTGTAGATGTCTGTGCTGTTGCGCTCAGACCATCGTGCATACTCAACATTTGTTGCATATCGTGTGAGCGATATTTTGGCACACTGATATCGGAGTGGGAGGGTTCCAACCAAAGAAACGTAGCGGACGAAGGCACGAAGTGTAAACGACAACCAAGGTTCGATGCAGAAAGCAGATGGACAGAGGACCATCGTTCATTTGGAGAAAGTATAGCCTGGCCCTTGGAACCATCTCTAAAAACACGACAGCATCAAATTGCGACGGTGCATGCTGCATCATTCAGCAGTTCCAGTTCTTCGTGATTGCTTACAACCAGAAGCATATTCTAATTGGAATCATTTGAGACGAGTAACCGCTTTAGTGACAAGGTTCCACATAATCTAAAACGCAAAATTTCTGGTGAACCTTTCTTGGCCCATTAACGCGCACAGAACTTCTGAAAGCGGAGCTGTTCCACTATAAGCGCGCACAAGAGGACGTGTATGATGAAATGGCCCTTTTGAGAGCTCCTAGGACAGGTGACCAAACACCTCCCGAAAAGTAATCGGCTATTCAAACTTAGCCCTACTATTGATGACGATGAAATATTACTATTCATGGTCGCATCGATGCGTGTGAGTATGTCGGAACCAATACTAAATATCCAATTATATTACCACGAGGCATCCACTCAAAGTTGGTGCTCCAAAGTATACTAAAATGTACCATCACCAATGTCACGAAACTTTTGTCAACGAGGCACGCAGAAATTCTACATCCCCAAACTTCGTATGGAATGCAAAAGGTCCGTTCTGAGTGTCAGCGTTGTAAAGTACGCCGCGCGCAACCAACACCACCAGCGATGGGGAACCTTCCCAAAGCACGCTTAGCAGCTTTCATCCGGCCCTTCTCATACGTCGGAATTGACTATCTTCCTTTCAAGTGGTAGTCGGACGTCGTATCGAAAGCGTTGGAGTTCTAGGTCATGCCTTACAGTGCGCATACACATCGAGTTAGTTCCAGTCTTGACACAAACTCGTGCATTATGGCTATGCGTAATTGCTTTGCGTCGCGGTGTCCCTGTGCAAATAATCAGTGATAGAGGCACTAACTTCATCGGTGCCGAAAAGGAGTTAAAGAAATCTTTAGCGGCGATTAACCAAGAGTCTATTGAGAGAGTTCACAACACCGTCAACGTCGTGGTTTCAATCTCCAGCACCATATATGGGTGGCTCGGGAAAGGCTGATACAATCAGTGAAAAGGTCCTATACGAGATTCAGCCAACTCGCTTACCCAGAGACGAAGTTCTTAGGAACAGCTTGATAGAAATTGAAAACATAGTGAACAGCAGACCACTCACACATGTGCCAGAGGATGAATCATCGCCAGCGTTAACTCCCAATCATTTTTGTAGGATCCTCCAACGGACTCAAGCCTCTAGTGCCATTCGATGCCAGTGAAGCTGCTTTGAGGCAATCGTTCAAGACATCAAGTTCTCGCCAACTATTTCTGGAAGCGCTGGATTAGTGAGAATCTCCGATTATCACTCGGAGGACCAAATGGTTTGCACCAGTGAAACCTATCTCGGTTGGTGATATAGTCATCGTCGTCGATCCCAAGAACCGAGAATTGTTGGCCAAAGGGAGAGTGTGTACGCTACTCGCGCGATGGTCAAGTCCGACAAGCAACGTGCAGACTTCTGGAGGATTTTTCAAAGATCAGCAGTTAATCTAGCGGTACTTGATGTAGGTGCAAATACAAGTGCCGGACCAGGGTCCAACCACTGGGGGAGAATGTAAGTACAAACTTGGTACGTCACAGCACCTACAGTGTTATCAGCGAAGTGTCTACCTGGACTTCAGAACTTGCGCAAAGATGACAACGCTTGGGAATTGTCAGCAATCAAACACAAACTAATGTGCACATCATGAAATCGCAACGTGAACTTCAACATTTATAATTTGTTATTCTAAGTTATTAAATACACCGTAATTTGCAATTAATCTGTACCAACTAGAATTGGATATATGAATCTCAGAAATTATGAATTGTGCCAATTATTAAATTAATTTCTAGATTTTCTCTACCGAGATCGAGGCTCGGATTGAGGTTACAAAACCCATATTTATCCAGGAATCTTAATTAATTTTCTAAGCAAAAAAGGTAAACTACTTAAACCTAAAATGTACATATCAATGCTTAAGTACCCTAGATACATCCGTGTCCTAGCAAGTCCCATACACGAATTCAGGTCACGGAAATTAAGTTTACTTGAACTCATGAAACGTATGTATAGAATATGCCGCATAATCAAATAACCTAACCGATGTAAATTTCATTATAGGAATTTTTAACCGTCCCTGAATAAACGAGTTAAGAAATCGGATACTGTCTAATAGCGCGTAACAGTGGTTATCTAGAGAGGCCACTTGGCTTATTTACACTTATAGTGGTCATCAGGAAGTTGTCGTGTAATATTGGGTTTTATTATTAGATCTTATAAATTGATCTTGAAAACCATCCTAGAACGGAATAAAACTTGTAATGTTGTTGGGATATCACGCATGGCTAAGGAAGGCTTTTATATTGCTATGGTATATATAGATTATTGTTTAGCATGATCAATCGTTTTGAATAATTTTATGACACCAGTTAAACTTATTCATTCGCATACCAAGTTTCAATTTTGGCAGGTGTTGAGAAAGAATTTGGTATATATGTAAAAAGATATCGAACCAGTGCATAATCTCCATCCAAGCGATTCTCAGCTATTTTCAGAGGATTACATACATTTATCGAGTTTGGCTTCGTTATGCTCTTTAACGCTTGAGCGTCAATAAACAAGTTGTTTGGACTATAACTTGGTAATAATCGATTCCTCCTTAATTTTTTATATGATGATTGGAAGAAAAAAATCGAGGAAACTCATTTAGTAGTGACGTGGTAAATAATTGACTGTTTTACAACTAAAGGTTCCGTTTAAGGGAGAAATAAAAGGTTTGGGACTCCTCGTAGATTTTTTCAAATAGTCACGAAATGAAAGCTTTCCCATGGAAAAACTGCCAAAACGCACGCAAACGTATCTATTGTGTTTGGCCCAAAGAGCTATATTTTCACGTAGTGAAAGTATTAGCGATGCTTATTTTTTGTCACACCGCGTTGTTAAATTTTACACCGATTTTGAAACCAATGATGATTTCTTTTCAAATTAACTCGCATGCATAATCCCATTTTGAGAATTCCCAAATTGTTATCAATTTTGAATATGATTTGACAGAGAGAAACGAACTTTTGGACAAACTGCCCGATATGAGAGTCTGATATAAATACAATTCAAACATAATTACGTTTGTGGTCAATCTCTCTGTATAAAAATGAGTTGCATTTCCTTTGAGGCAATATAACTCACGAACAGGTTGACCGATTTGTACGGGTTTCTCATTAATTGATTCGTCTTGAGGACTGCTGTGTTATAAAATATCACTAAATTTTGAGGAGAAAGTTGAGAAATTGTGAAAATACATTTTGATGCAGTACGAGTACCCAATACGATCGCGCTAAAAATGTTCTAGAGTGCGGCGCTGAATGAACTCAACAATTGACAGTAAGAATGCAAAATATAGTCGACTCGTAAATCTCGATGTTCTATATCTCGATATCTCTGCCTATGTCGATGGTTTCCTCGGTCCTTCAATCTACATACATTTTGGCTTTCTACACCTCGATAACTTCCCTATCTCGAAATCTTTCTATCCGATGTGTTGTAATCGTATTTTGTTCTGGATTCACTCTTCTTATGTCGATATGTTCAAATTTTTAGGCTACTAGACCATATTGGGACGATAACAATACAGATCAACAATAAGTAATGATATTTGTTTTGTTGTCGTTTTCATAGCAACAAGCTGTTTTGAATCTAGTACCCTTTTAAATTTTCCTTCCATTCCTCGATATCTCTATCTCGATGGTCCCTTCAATATCGAGATGTGGAGAGCGACAGTATAATGCCGAGCAAGGTCGGGTACGTTCAACTATTTTTCTTGCGATCAAAAATAATCTATTAAATCCCAAAAATATCTGATATTGGATAGAAATCGAAAGCACAATAAAATAGGCGTAATTAAGTTTAGAAATATCTCACCGTACGTTTTGAAAGGGCAAGTGAATTGAACAACTTAGTTGATTGCAATTTACTTGCCGAGAGTTGAACATGTTCAACTTACTGTCCGTTCAAGTGAGTTGAGCGAAGGTGTTTGGCCGCGTTTAATCCAAGCGACTTGTTCAATTCACTATCCATGTCTAAATGTAACAAAATAATCATACCCATTATGATAAGCGCAACATAACAAAACGCAATCGGATGAGTGTCATCTTCATGGCTTTCCACTCAAGATACATATTTATTCAATCAATGGTGGGCAGCAAAAGTTTTCAATTCATAATAATTTGAAACGCAGGTGTTAAGTTCCAGTAGGAATTTAGGACACCGAAGAGGAAGAAGAATGATGCAATGGAATAATATCGATAATATTCAGAAAGAATTAATCAAATTTCTTGCTGAAGAAAATGATAGAAATGTTTACATTGGAACAATCATTTTAATGTTTGCGGAACGGCTTTCACAGTTTGAACGATTGAAGCAAAGGTGTAGTTTGTCTGCTTTGCACTGCTTCATCGAAATATTTACAGTAGTGTTTGCATTTAACAAAGTCGATATTCCGGTAATCGATTTATTGAAAATGTATGGACATCCCACACTGTAAAATGTCATGAAACAGACCAAATTTAAAGGAGGTAATGCTGAACAAAGCTTCTCGTTGGTGAGGTGGTTATTTCCCACGCAATCCAACACCATTGATGGAAGCATCGAATCCTCTTATTTCATTTAATGGTGCTGGATTGCGTGGGTGAGCACAAATAGCCACTAGAGACGTGAGAAGCTCTTGTTCAAAGCAGTTCTCCCTTGAAATGTTGTGCTAACTATGACTCCACCGGAAGATGGCAGGAGGGTTTTCCAGCGCAAACTAGAAAAAACATGTTTAGATTCCTCTTTGCTCGCTAGATGATGTTGTTATCACCGGCAAATTGTTCGCCATTTCGTTGTATGGGAAAACTCGAAGTGAACCATAGTTAATATAATATATTTGACAAATGTCAAATCAGAGACTAACCGCAGGCAAGCTGACGGCCATTACTCGCAGAAAACTAGAAAAAATGAGAGAGGAAGAGGAAAGGAAGCAACAAGCGCAGTCGACGAGTCAGCACGGGACCGTTTAGTTACGGTAGGATCGATAGATCGATCTCCACCGAAGAAGACTTCCGCAGAAATGCGTCTGATACTTCTTCCGAATAATTTATTTCAATTGTTTGTAATGTTTTCTGCTCCTGAGTTTTCTATTAAACAATTGAGCCTAATAAATAAACGAAATGGTAAAAAAACACCGACTTGGACGTAATTTAAATGTTATGAAAACTCATATGTGAATAGGTATGTACGTCATGTGGAAGATATTGATTTGGAAAATGTATTGGCGGTAACCACTTTCTACCACCAGACATTCTAAATACTCACGCTCCTCTAATGTGGACGTGTACTATACACATGTGGAAGTGTTCTTGAGAAATGGATTGCGAGTGATTTGACTATGCTTCCAATTTGGGAATCTCGAGCTCGTTCAGTAGTGCCAGGGTTGAAGGCCGACGGAGGTCCTTCGTAGCTTAGTTGGTTAAAGCACCAGTCTAGCGTACTGTAGGGTCATGGGTTCGAGTCCCATCGAAGGAAAGTGGTTACCTCAATACATTTTCCAAATCAATATCTTCCACATAACGTACATACCTATTACATGAGTTTTCATAACATTGTAAACATTTGAGCAAATGAAGTACACCAATACACCGAACCAAAATTTTAGTAAGAACTATAAGTAATAAGCTTTCTATCCACAAAAAAACGTTTGAATCGATCCAGTGGTTCAAGTTATGATTTTTTTAAATAAAAATTTCAAGCGATTTTTCTGGTAACCTATATCGAACATGGTCACCCTAATTAAAATAATAAAAAATACGGTTTTCGATGAAGAACGACCAAGCGAGAGCAAAATTGGACAACTTTTTTCAACTCTATTATTTTCCCGTGGAATCGCTGATATGTAATGCACTTTACGTTTAAGTTAATCGGAGTGTCAAATTTTAACGAAACATATGCAATATTATGCTTAGGTAAACGCTCCTTTATTACTCATTCAACATTACCCTAACGAGCTAATTCACTTTTTATAACCCCTTCGGTGGTTATCATACTCGTGGTTCTTCATCCATTGCTTCAGGTTGGATTTTCCACGCAAGACCGCCGACCGCGAATCGACATCCCTCATCACAAACGGCGAGTAACCGGCCGTGTAGTCATCTCCGAGGGCGTTGGTCTTTGCCTTCGCCTTGGCCGATATTCTCTGCTGTGGGAGCGGTTGATCCTCGAAGAGCAACGGATTGGTGGCGTGTTTACCTCCATCAAACTTTGCTACCGGTCGGTTCTTATGTCGAGCCGTTAATGGCCGGCGCGTATTAATGTGAATCACCTGCTGACCATCCGCATCTAAGCTGACGGCTACTTTCTTCAGTGTGTTATTGCCACAGTTGGGGCAGAACCGCTTCGAGGAATCAGAAGTGGTTTTGAAACACGCGTAGCACCGCAGAATGTATGTTCGGGCATGTTTGATGACGCGACCGTCCAGCGCAGCTATGTGTAACCCTATCTGCTTCAGGACGTTCTGCATTGCAAAATCGGTTGTCATACAAGCGACAGGAGAGACACTCTCTTCCAACAAATCTGTACCATAGTCGCGCTTTACTTCTTTAATGTTTGATGGAGTTATCCACCCATCATCATCGTCATCGTCTTCGCTCACCTCTTGTTCACCTTCTTCTTCATCCGATTCCTCCTCATCACATCCATCATCTACACCCTCGTCTTCAACCTCTTGTTGTTCGATCATATCTAAAATGTCTTCCTCCAACTCTTTTGCTTCTTCTATGCTTAACTCAGCGAATTTACTCTTAAAATCCTCATCTTTTATTACGGCGTTATCATCACTCCTTTCAACTGATTCTGTTGAAACATTCTCAGATTCCGTTTCGCCCCGTTGTCTGCCTTCACTCTTTTTACCATCGTAAAATCCCAGCACTTTTCCTGTTCCTACTAGCTCCTGCGGCCTCTGCGTTGACGATATCGTTCTAGTCTGTTTAGGTTCCTCCCGCAGATGTTCCGTTCCTACATGCTCCTGCTCCAGCTGATACGTCAAAGCCAGCACCTTCAAATCCACCAACGAAAGCGTAGCGAAATCTCCCGTCTTTTTTGCCATACCAGTTACCTTGGCCAATACTTCCGGGTCTGGTTCCCGCACCTGTAAGCTGTAGGGCAGCACTATCAGCCGCTTTAGCTGCCGATCATTTTTAATTTCGTCCACAACACCCTGCACGGTGTAGCAGCTTTCGGCGACGTCCTACACAAACCAAAACAATGCACGATTAATCAGTGTTCAAACTTTGTTATGCAAACGGTTTTTACCTGAAGTTGGGCATTTTTGATGAAAGCCGTCGTGTCGACTACTAAATGCGTAAATTTGGACATTTTGAGAACGAGACTTCCACGAAAATCCAGAAATTTTACAACGAGAACATCTCTTGCACGTGAAATTTGCGACGCGGATGAAAAACAACTTTGTCGTGACGTTTAAAAACGTCAAAATCGTCAAAGCGCACTATAAAATTTATAGCATCGAGATTTAACCGGAAGCTGAATATTGTTTCATGTGGGTAGTATTGAGATTTCACGTTCTAAAGTTTTAAATGTGAAATAAATAAATAAATGTGAGAAATAAATGTGATTAATGTTAAATTTTATCCAACATGAATCAAAATCTGTGAAATTTCTTCATCTAAAACCTGGGTCTAAAACCTGGTAGAGGGATATTTTGAAATCACTCCCATACGAGAAAGGTAAAAACGGGCATTTAGTTTTACTTTAAGGTTGGTCCGATTCGCGAATTAAAATAAAATTAAACTCAAAAGTGACAGTTTGGAAATTATGAAATCCCCTGCTCATAAAAATGACTGGTGCTACCCAGCAAGACCAACAAAACATCTATCAAAAATGATTCAATATCTGTCAAAAGTAATCTTGCTCTGCAAGCACGGTTATTTGAAAAAAAATTCGAACTGTCACTTTTTAGTTTAATTCGATTTTAATTCACGAATTCGACACAGTTGTTTCATAAGGGCCAATGTCGCATTGAGCTCGAATGGAGAAAAATGGGTTCCAATGTTCCATGACATGTTTTCAATTGTAATTCGAAAATTAGATGTTATTTTAAATGTTAATAGTTTGCATGAAATACATCCACATCTAATCATTGAAGCCCCATATAAATAAAATTTACTTTGGATTGATTTCGATTTGAAAATATGATTAAAGAACTAGTCGTCCTTTTTTTCTAACAGTGTACACTTGCGCCCTTCAAAAATGCGCCATAATGTTTTTGACAACATCCTTTTCGCCCAAATTCCACGCCCGGCTGTCAACCTATTGTGTTGTGTTTTCAAAGTACCGTTTATCCCTTTTGCTCACATGTGTTTTTAGTGCAAGAACAAAGTGTCATAATGCAAAAATGAAGCACAGTTTAGCCCCTTTGCTGCCATGGAGAGAACGGGGCGCAATCGCACCAAGAAAAAAAAATCCAACGGAAATGTAATATCGCCCTTTTGTATTTTTCTGTTTTTACAGCAAAAAAAAACAACATTTTGTACTATTTTTAATATGCATATGCATATACAGTATCCCCCCGCTGATCCGAAAAATGTGTGGCCGGACTATCGGGGTTTCTCTCGTTAATCCGACTGTCAAATCCATACAAATGAACCAAAACAAAATCACAGCACAAATTTGAAAAACTGACAGCATAATGTGTTTAAATGAGTGTTGATACTTTTTAATCCGGAAAATTCCGAATTAGCGAGATCCGGACTAACGAGTCGTCGGACTAGCGAGGTCCGGATAAGCGGGGGGATACTGTAGTACATTTCCAGGAGGTTCGATCTATGTCATAAACTCGATTTGTTTACATTTGCGACTTCGGCCCTTATGAAACAACTATGTCGAATCTTAATTCACCAAAGCCTAGATATTGTCAGATTTTCTGGATATGATACACTGCGCGGCGTTTGTAATGTTCCCAAATGGGTACTTGCACAAAACTTCACTCGGCGAATGACAGTCGAAAAGTACAGCCGCGCCAAACGATACACCGCAATGCTATTCACCCATAAGAATCAAGCACTCAGCGAACTGGACTACCGAAATTCATAACTGGCGCCTTATGAATCTTCGACTGATTATTCCACCAACCGTGATTCTTATACGCAGTTACCTTCCTAAGTAATCAAGCGTCGATGGGCGTATGGTCTACATACCGGCCTCCCGACCCCGACGTCCATGGTTCGAATCCAGTCTGCCGCACTTCACTTTTTTTCAAATGAAAATCATCATTCATAAGGCAACTTATTGAAATTCATACCGATTCCTTGTGGCAAATTTTCATAAGGCGTTTGATTGAAAATCACACGTCCATTTTCCTCAGTGAGTAAACGGGGTGCAGAAAGCGCGGCGGTACCTTTCATGAAGGGTTCGCCGCGGGCAATTTTGAGAAAATCAGGCAATATTTCTGAGGATGTGAACCATTCCACTGATTCGTTTAACTTTTAGTTAAAATTTAACAGATCGATGGTTATTTCACCGTGGTTAAAAATAACCCTGCTCCGGAGCATGGTTAGATTTGACAGTTCGATAGTTAAACTTTGTTCGCCTGAAAATTGGCGCCAAATTAATTTCGTTCCGAATAACTATCAATCTTTCAAAAGTCAAATGGGTCGGCTTCGGAGTAAAATTTTAACCACGATGGGAAAATAACCATCGAGGTGTCAAATTTGAACTAAAAGTTAAACGAATTGGTGGAATGGTTCATAGCCTGAGTGTAGAAATGCCGCAACGAGCAAGTCATGCGATTTTCGATCACAAACAAACCTGTAGGTGATGGATCACCCCCGGTAAAAATTGTGCTATAAAAATTCAGTTCAGTGCGTGCAAGCGGAATGATGACAGCGGGACGTGACGTCACGAGTTGACTGTCATCTGCTCCGTTTACAGCTCTTTTCCAACCTAGCTGTTGAAAATAGTGGAAGCCAGTGCATTCCCACAGCGTTCAAAATGGTTAATATTTTGCTTTATTTGGATTGAATATTAGTGAAAATGTGAAGGAAATGGTGAAAATAATGTTCGGAGTGTGTGAAAAGTGGCAGAACTTATTCAGATACTTATTAAAAGCGGAAATAATCGACTTATTGCTACGCCTCATGTGTAATGTTTTCATTAAGCGATGATTATTTTCACCAGCAAATTACACTAAAATAAAAAAAAACAAGTTATTCACTTAAATTTAAAAATCAATTAAAAATTACGTTCGAATATTTATCATTAAAATGTAGTTACTTTCACCATTTCGACACCTAAACAATATTTCCTCGGAATGAAAGCGGCCAGTGAGGTTATGTCAGCGCGATTTTGTTGATATTGAAATGTTTTTTTTCTGTTCCAGGTGAAGGTGAAATGCTCGGAACTGCGGACCAAGGACAAGAAGGAGCTGACCAAGCAGCTCGAGGAGCTCAAGACTGAGCTGCTCAATCTGCGTGTGGCCAAAGTCACCGGTGGAGCTCCCTCCAAGCTGTCCAAGATGTGAGTATTGCCGTAGTTCGAGCGGAATGATTTTTTTTGATCTATTGAAAAGATTTCCAGCCCAAGTCCTCCAAATAGTCTCATGCAATTCTGGTCAATTTATTCCTCATCGGTGCATAAGTATTTTCAGTTTCGCCCAAATTTCGTTCAGGTCATCAATGGGCTCGGTTACGTTTTCGTATTTAACTTTATTGCACCTTACAGTTCTTTGGAAACTCAGACCAATTCAAGCTTTCAATCAAGATTTTAACCAGGGCGTAGTAGGCATCGTTGTTGCTAAAGTTTATTCAAATCCAATTTTCTGACTGCGTTTTCGTTTCCCTCCATTTTACAGCCGTGTTGTCCGCAAGGCCATCGCCCGCGTCTACATTGTGATGAACACAAAGACCAAGGACAACCTGCGCAAACTGTACAAAGGCAAGAAGTACGTCCCGCTGGATCTGCGCCCAAAGAAGACCCGCGCCATGCGTAAGGCCCTCTCCCCACGGGATGCTGCCCGATTGACGCTGAAAGAACAGCGAAAGCGCGCCAAGTTCCCAAAGCGAAAGTACGCCGTCAAGGCCTAAAGCGTCAGCTTCTGTTCTTTATCTTTTGTTTGTAAGTCGTGCTGGAAGACTAGGATTCTGGACCGCTGTGTGTTCCAATCCGAAAGAAATACTGTTGAAAACGAGGGGTGAGAAATAAATTCCAGGAGAGATTCCAAACTGGACGCAATTTGTGTGAATTCTTCGGTTTAGTTTAACTTCGAAATCACGAAAATATGTTTCAATAAAGAAACATTCAGGCACTGTTACGCCGTAACGGGATCCTTGACAGCGAAACCCTAACTATGAGACCCATCAGGGACCTACTCCTAACCCATCACGACAACGTCAAACGGTCATCAATCCGCCAGCCAGAAAAAACTCAACTCTCTTAACCATCAATAGGACCTCATTTATTTGCTATCCATCATCAGATGCTTTGTCGCTAGTTGACCTCACCCGCTCTAGGTGGGCTTGTGTTTTTTGAGCGCCTCGAATAACTCATCGGCTTCTTCCGACGTTTTCACCCGCAGTAGTACTGATGTCGGTGGTGGTTTCGACTCTGGTGTTGGCAAGCAAATCATCATCACGTTGTTTTTGCCCATTCGTTGCAAAGGAACCGCCTCGTTCAAGATGATATTAAGCAGTATGTTGCCCAGATTGGTGTCCGCCCGGACCAGAACCTGTACCTTTGCGTCCACCTTTTTGATGTGTACTGTCCCAACGCCACGGTCGCTGAAGTTTCCATCTACCTTCACAAACAACTTACAACGCTTGGAGTAAAGACTGTCCTTTTCTTCAACCGGTGTGAATTCAACCTTCGGCGGTTCATCCTCATCAGCTTCACCTTCTTCTTTGTCGTCCGCCTTTTTATCTGCCACCGGTGGTTTAACGTTGGCAAATGTAAATCCAGTGCCAGTCGACGCAGCCGTTGGCGCTCCAATTCCAAAACTAAACGTCGTCTTCGCTGGAGCAGTGTCCGTTATAGCCGAACCGACGGGAGCCGGCGTCGTACTTCCAAATGTAAATCCTGTGGTCTTGGAAGCTTCCGGTGCCGGAGATTCCTTGCTCTCTTTCTTATCTTTCTTTGCTTCAATCTCACTCAAGTGCTTCTCATAATCCTTAAAAATCGGAGTCAACTTGCAGAGCGGATTCTCCTTAACCTTGTCCGAAATCCACGAAGCTACCGACTGATTCAACGCTTTGATGCTTTCCACATAATCATCGTTGCCTTTACCCTTATCGTCTTCTTTTTTCTCCGCCGAACTTGCAGTCACTGCCGTTGTCTTCGGCGGGCTTCCAAACCCAGAGAAGGGCTTCTTACTAGGATCTGTTGCAGCGAAGATACATGCGCCGAGCGCTGAGGTTGTCGCACTGGCAACCGAACCTCCCGTTGCCGGTGCCGCGGTTCCGTTCGTCGGTTTGCTAATGGTACTTAAAAACGAAAACGGACTGGCTCCCTCCGAGGACTTGACCACCGTTGGAGCTGCCGGAGTGGAAGTGACGGCGGAGAAACCCTTAAAACCGCTGAAAACAGAGGAACCACCAGTGGTCGATCCGGAGTCCGCTCCGGTTGCGCGACGCCGTGCCGTTTTAATGACGCGTCTTTTCATTTCATCGTCGGAAGCGAGAGCAAATTTACCAGCCTCCTCCGGTTCTTCCTCTTGGTTCCAATTGTCGTGGTTCAGGTCCGACTGGGCACCACGTTTCGCCATTTTCCCCAGGATGGAAACTTCCTGCGCCAAAAAGAAGTACGATTACTCAACAGTAACATTGAATATTTAATTTTACTTACACGCAAAGGTGATATGAAGAACAGCAATTGGTGTCAATAACCAATAAATTTAGTGTGATTTCACAGTAAAAACACAAAAAAACTAGGAATATCAATAACTTTTTAGAAACAGCAACGATCCAACAACGATATACTCCATTGCACTGTGACGTCACGCACGACTTTTGACAGGTACTGGTCCTGTTGTTTACAGACGACTTTATTTTAATTTTCAGATACTTCTATCATTATTTGGATTTTCTGATCGATAATTACCTAAACTTATCGATAATTACCAATATTTCAATGCGGAATGTACGGAATGTCTTCAACATCGTGAAATATGCAGATTTAATTTGGATCAAAAAAGTCCGAAACGTAAACAACAGGACCAGTACCTGTCAAAATAGTGAGGTTAGGTTTGCCGCGCGCAATGACCTATAAACGCTTTGTTAACACAAACGCGTTTTGTTTTCACTTTTGATTTTGCCCGGATAATTTGACATATCAGATTTGACAGGTCTGAAGCCCCTGTGACTGCCACGGAAGCGTCCATTTACCCATTAATGGGTACTTTCGTACCCATTTCGAAGAAAAGCGGCATAACTCATTTAATGGGTAAATCGCATTTACTCATTAATGGGTACTCCTACCGAACTTCAAAAAATGAGTAAATTATACGCCTTGCCTCCTAGCAGAAAATGTATGAAATTTACCCATTTTTTCCAAAATCATTCCTTGAAAATTGCAATATATTGTAATATTTTGGAGGAAATTTGAAGTAAATACAAAACAACAGATTATGGGAACAATGCTGTTTATTTTATGTAAATATGATAGTGAATTACACAGTATTCGGATCAAACTTCTAACATTATTCTACATCGATTGCTTGATTTCATTTTATTTCTTGGTCACTGACATTACACTAGAAGTGGTGTATCAAACACTCTATGGATCGTTCGGTTCCGCAGCTATTCTGTGTTGTGCTGTTAAGCACATCTTCTTAGATAATCGCTCCCAAAATTCTTGATGCAGGTGAAGTGTTCTGTTCCACCCAAGGTTCCGCCACTTTTACTTCATCTATACACTAATAAAAATCCACACATTTTTATTGGCAAAAATCTAAAGAAAATTCCAAATAAATTTTATGTGTGCGTTAATAACCACCCGCTATAGTAGAATCCACATAAAGGTTATTAGTTAATAACGGTTATGTGTGTTTCCACATATATGCTATGCAAATTCACATAGCCATTATGTGGGAAATGCTATAGTCAAAATTTATGTGTACCACACATAATGGATATGATTGGATTTTTGTCAGTGTAGAGTTTCTGTAGTGAAAAAAATGCTTTTTCAACTATTTCAGCTGCCATCAATTATCACTTACCTTATCCTACACTGCCAAAAATATTTATATAAGATATATGTGTCGACGTTATAATTTTTTGCAATTGCTTCACCCAAATATAATCGATATGGATCAACACATAAAGTAAATTATTGCTTATTCGAGATCACACATAAAGTTTATTTGGATATATATTTCATTAGTAGTTCACGTGGAGAATGGTTATGTGTGCGCTGATATACATCATAAGTAAAATCTATGGATTTTTGCCAATAAATATGTGTGGATTTTTAGTAGTGTAATAGCCCAGCGTTGTAATTCCTCCATAACTGAACGATAAAATAGTTATTCACGGATTTTAACTAGCTTTATTCTTGTACAGCAGAAGACAGGCCGAGAGATATGCAAAATGGCTGCTTTTATTTTTTGAACTTCTGGAAGGTTACGATTTACCCATTATTTATTACCAGAGGACATTCTCTATAATGGGGTGAAAATACTCATTTTGTGTTGATAAAAATAACCCATTATTTGGCATATCGGTACACAGAAAAATAAAAGTTGTGCTATCAAAATTTAAGGACTTTCAATTGAAAAAGTACGAAATTTTCGTTAAAATAAAAGTTAGTTTTGTTCAACCAAAAGTTCGACGTTTAATTTCAAAGTAATTTTCATCTTTTCTGAGTGTAAATTTAAAAGTTCATCTTTTCAAGTATAAAATTGTTAAACTGTCAATATGAATGCGAGAAGCTGATTGACTGACCGTAAGTGGTTTTTCAAAAAAAGCACAAACCAATAGCACGACCGATATTTTTTTGACCGGGAAAATTCGCTACAGTATTGTTCGGTGCTGCCCGGGAGTTACTTTTTCGCAGAATTTGGAATAAAGCTCCTCAATTCATTCGGCAGGAATTAAATCGAGCTACATATGGGTGATATGGAATTTAGAGGTAAGTCATAATTTTATTATCAACAAATGAAAGTGACGAATCAAGTGTAAAGCGCAAACCACCCACCCACACTTCAATGCACAGCAAAAAGTTGTTGAATATTACATCGAAATCGCTGCAACCAGTTGAATCCATCGACTGTTGAATATTACACTGCGCGATGTACTCGAGAGCCTTCTGCGTAATAAGCAGAAGCGATGTAATTTTACCGACGTAATAAATAAGACGATGTAATCCGAGCAATGTAAAAGAGTGTTATGTAAAATAGAACCAGGGATTTTTCTGAATCGAGTTGTTATGAATATTTTTTCATTAAATTGACTTCAATTTTTTACCACATAAAATAATTTTATTATAAACATTCTTGTGTTTTTTTCAACGTAATAAATAATAGTTTTATAAATTTCATGTCTCTCTTCGTTATATCATATCTGTCCTACCCTTGGTCCTACCGGATCTGTATCTTAAAAAATATATATAATTAAGTTGCATGAAATTAACTCATAATAGTATATAATTGTCATGGGCAGTGTGCATCAGCTGCTGCTAGCCTCGGCACAGACGCCTTGGGTACCGCAGCCCTACGAGAAATACCGATACAGTTAATTAATCAGGATTTGGATTTCAGGATTCCGGAAGGAGTTTTACAGAAGGACAGCTTTCCACAATCCTGGGGAGATTCCTTCTAAGATGCATTGAAATTTCAGAGAAAATGTTCAAATTCCGGTCAGTTCATTCGAGAATTCCTCAGACTCAGATAATCCTTTCAATATTCCGAAGGGAAGAAATCTCTTTATGAATCTGAGGGGAATACTTTCGGGATTCCGAGGGGAATCCTTCCGCGACTCCGAGGGGAATCCTTCGAGGATTCCGAGAAGAATCCTTCCGCGATTCCGACAGAAATCCCTCCAGCATTCGGAGAGGAATCTTTCTAGGAATCTGAGTGAAATCCTTCTAGGATTATGAGTAGAATTTTTCCATGACTCCGAGGGGAATCCTTCCGGGACTCCGAAAAGAATCCTTTCGAGACTGAAGGAAATCCATTTGCGACTCTGAAGAGAATCCATTCGCCATTCCGAACGAAATCCTTTTGGGAATCCATAGAGAATTCATTCGGGACTCCGAAGGTATAGTTTAAAAATAAATCTCAGAAAGAATCTCTTCCGAAAACCGAAAGTATTCCCGTCGAAATTCAAAAAGGATTACTCTTGGAAACTCAAAAGGATTCCCCTTAAAATCTTTGAGGGATTCCACTAAAATTCCGAGAGATACTTCCAAATTTCCGAGAAAAATCCTTCCTTCATTCCGAGAAGAAACCTTCCTTGATTCCAAGGCGAATCTTTCCGGGATTCCAAGGAAAATCCTTTCGGGATTTATAGGAGAATCCTTCTAGGATGCCAAGGGGAGAACTATTTCGGGATTCCGAGGAGAATTCTTTCAGGATTCCGAGGGGAATCCTTCCAGAATTCTGAAAAGAATCTTTTCGAGTTTCCAAAGGGAATCAATTTGCGAATCTAAAGGGAATACATTCGTGACTTCGAACAAAATCCTTTTGAGAATCCATAGAAAATTAATTCGGGATTCCGAAGGTAGGGGGAATGACGGCTTTGGCAGGTTTTGTTCTATTATTGGCAGGGTTTTTTTTTATGACTGACTAGGCTCAAATTTGGCCTAAACATTCTTTGCATATCAAAGAATATTGTGGCAAAATTTAAAAAAATTTGGTCGAAAAAAACCCCTCTGCCAATAATAGAACAAAACCTGCCAAAGCCGTCTTTTCCCCTAGCTTAAAAATAAATCTCAGAAAGTATTCCTGTCGAAATCCAAAAAGGATAACTCTTGGAAACTCTCTCGAGGATTCCAGAAGAAATACTTCCGAAATTCCGGAAAGAATCCTACCTCTATTCCCAGGGGAATCCTTCCGGGATTCCGAGGGGAATTGCAAGGAAAATCCTTCCGGGGTTTCGAGGGGAATCCTTCTGGGATTCCAAGGGGAATCCTTCCGGGATTCCAAGGGGAATCCTTCCGGGATTCCAAGGGAATCCTCCCGGGATTCCAAGGGAATCCTCCCGGGATTCCAAGGGAATCCTCCCGGGATTCCAAGGGAATCCTCCCGGGATTCCAAGGGAATCCTCCCGGGATTCCAAGGGAATCCTCCCGGGATTCCAAGGGAATCCTCCCGGGATTCCAAGGGAATCCTCCCGGGATTCCAAGGGAATCCTCCCGGGATTCCAAGGGAATCCTCCCGGGATTCGAAGGGAGTCCTCCCGGGATTCCAAGGGAATCCTCCCGGGATTCCAAGGGAATCCTTCCGATTCAAGGGAATCCTTCCGGGATTCAAGGGAATCCTTCCGGGATTCAAGGAATCCTTCCGGGATTCAAGGAATCCTTCCGGGATTCCAAGGAATCCTTCCGGGATTCAAGGGAATCCTTCCGGGATTCAAGGGAATCCTTCCGGGATTCAAGGGAATCCTTCCGGGATTCAAGGGAATCCTTCCGGGATTCAAGGGAATCCTTCCGGGATTCAAGTGGAATCCTTCCGGGATTCCAAGGAATCTTTCCGGGATTCCAAGGAATCCTTCCGATTCAAAGGAATCCTTCCGGGATTCAAGGGAATCCTTCCGGGATTCAAGGGAATCCTTCCGGGATTCAAGGGAATCCTTCCGGGATTCAAGGGAATCCTCCCGGGATTCCAAGGGAATCCTCCCGGGATTCCAAGGGAATCCTTCCGGATTCCAAGGAATCCTTCCGGGATTCCAAGGAATCCTTCCGGATTCAAGGGAATCCTTCCGGGATTCCAAGGGGAATCCTTCCGGGATTCCAAGGGGAATCCTTCCGGGATTCCAAGGGGAATCCTTCCGGGATTCCAAGGGGAATCCTTCCGGGATTCCAAGGGAAATCCTTCCGGGATTCCAAGGGGAATCCTTCCGGGATTCCAAGGGGAATCCTTCCGGGATTCCAACGGGAATCCTTCCGGGATTCCAAGGGGAATCCTTCCGGGATTCCAACGGGAATCCTTCCGGGATCCCAACGGGCACGCTGCCGGGACTCCAAGGGGAATCCTTCCGGGATTTCAAGGGGAATCCTTCCGGGATTCCAACGGGAATCCTTCCGGGATTGCAACGGGAATCCTTCCGGGATTCCAACGGGAATCCTTCCGGGATTCCAACGGGAATCCTTCCGGGATTCCAACGGGAATCCTTCCGGGATTTCAACGGGAATCCTTCCGGGATTCCAACGGGAATCCTTCCGGAATTCCAAGGGGAATCCTTTTGGGATTCCAAAAGCAATCCAGTTGGGATTCCGAAAGATATCCTTCTGCGATTTTTAGAGAAATTCTTCTGAGATCCCAAAAGAAATCTTTCTGGGGTTCTAAGGGGAATCCTTCTGGGACTTCGTATATAATCCTTTTGGGACTCCAAGCGAAATCTTTTTGGGATTCCGAATTAAATTACTGCTTGGGTTCCAAGAGCAATCTTTCTTTGATTCCATAAGAAATTCTGGTATACTCTGGGATTCCAAGAGAAATCCTGCTGGGTTTCGAACAGTAATCTATCTGGGATTTCAAGAGAAATCCGTTTGAAAATCTAATGGGTATCACTTTAGAATTTCAGGAGGAATCCTTTTGCGATTCCAAGAGCAATTACTTTGTCCTTCCGGGATTCCAACGGGAATCCTTCCGGGATTCCAAGGGGAATCCTTTTGGGATTCCAAAAGCAATCCAGTTGGGATTCCGAAAGATATCCTTCTGCGATTTTTAGAGAAATTCTTCTGAGATTCCAAAAGAAATCTTTCTGGGGTTCCAAGGGGAATCCTTCTGGGACTTCGTATATAATCCTTTTGGGACTCCAAGCGAAATCTTTTTGGGATTCCGAATTAAATTACTGCTTGGGTTCTAAGAGCAATCCTTCTTTGATTCCATAAGAAATTCTGCTGGTATTCCACAAAATAATCCTTTTGGGATTCCAAGAGAAAGCCTTTTGGGATTCCAAAAGCAATCATTTTAGGATTCCAAAAGCAATCCTTCTGGGATTCCAAGAGGTATCCTCTGGGATTCCAAGAGAAATCCTGCTGGGTTTCGAACAGTAATCTATCTGGGATTTCAAGAGAAATCCGTTTGAAAATCTAATGGGTATCACTTTAGAATTTCAGGAGGAATCCTTTTGCGATTCCAAGAGCAATTCTATTTTTAGATTCCAAAAGCAATACAGTTGGGTTCTCAAAAGATATCCTTCTGCGATTTCGAAAGAAATCCTTCTATGGTTGCAAGTGTTGTCCTTCCGGGATTCCAATAGGAATCCTTTTGAAGTTCTAAAAATTTTCTAAGTGAATTCTAATGGATTCCAAAAGTAACACTTATATCTATAATAATCGCAAAATTATAAATTGATTTTCATCAGAATCTCAAAAGGATTCCTCTTGGAATCCTATTAGAATTACTCTTGGAACCTCAGCAGGATTCCTTTTGTAATCCGAAATAGATTTCTCTTGGAATCCCAAAAGTAATTTAATTCGAAAACCTAAAATGATTTCTCTTGGAATACCATAAGAATCCTCTTGGAAACCCAAAAGGATTCCTTTTGAAATCCCAGAAGGATTAATCTTGGAACCGCAGAAGGATTTCTCCTGGAATCCCAGAAGGATGCCTCTTGGAATCCTAAAAGCATTATTCCTCTCGAAATCCCAGAAGGATATCTTTTGGAATCCCAAAAGGATTGATCTTGAAATCCTAAAAGAATTGCTCTTGAAATCCTAAAAGGATTGCTCTAGGAATCCCAAAAGGATTTCTATTGGAATCCTGAAATGATTCTTTTTGGAACACCAGAAGGATTGCTCTTGGAATCTCAAAAGGATGTAACTTAGAATATTTTTGAAACCTCAGAAGAATTCCTCTTGGAATCGCAGAAGGACTACTCTTGGAATCCCAGAAGGACTACTCTTGGAATCCCAAAAAGACTACTCTTGGCATCCCAGAAAGAAATCGCAGAGGTTTTTTTTGGAATCCCAACTCGATTGCTTTTGGAATCTAGAAAAGGATTTCTTTTGGAATTCCAGAAGCATTCTTCTTGGAACCACAGAAGGATTTCTCTTGGAATCCCATAAGGATGCCTCTTAAATCGAAATCCAAAAGTTAAATCTTTTGGTTGGAATTCCAAAAGGACTGCGCTTAGAATCCCAAAAAGATTTCTCGTGAAATCCTTAAAAGAATTCTTTTTGGAATACCAGAAGAAATCCTCTTGGAACCCCAGAGAGATTTCTCTTGGAATCTCAGAAGAACTTCTTTCGGAATCGCAGAAGTTTTTTTTTCGAATCTCAACTGGATTACTTTTGGAATCTAAAAAGGATTTCTTTTGTATTCCCAGAAGAATTAGTCTTGGAATCGCAGAAGGATTTCTCTCGAAATCTCAGAGGGATATCTTTTAGAATCCCAATAGGATTGCTCTTGAATTCCTAAAAGGATTCTTACCTGAACACCAGTAAGATTTCTCTTGGAATCCAAGAAAGATTTCAAGAGAACCGCAGAAGGATATTTTATGGAGTCCCAATCGGATTCCTTTTGGAATTAATAAAGTATTACTTTTGGAATCCAAAAAAGATTCCTCTTGGAATCCCAACAGGACTTAGCATTGAATATTTGTGGAACCCCAGAAGAATTCCTCTTGGAATCACAAGAGGACTACTCTTGGAATCCCAGAAGGATTCCTCTGGAAATCGCAGAAGGATATCTTATGGAATCTCAACTGAATTCCTTTTGGAATTTAAAAAGGATTTCTTTTGGAATCCCAGTAGCATTCATCTTTGAACCGCAGAAGGATTTCTCTTGGAATCCCAGAAGAATGCATCTTGAATCCTAAAAGCATTCCTCTCGAAACCCTTAAAGGATTCTTATTGGAACACCAGAAGGAATCCTCTCTGAACCCCATAGGAATTTTCCTTGGAATCTCAGAAGAATTTCTCTCAGAATCGCGGAAGAAAATCGTTTCGAATCACAACGGGATTGCTTTTGGAATCCCAAAAGGATTCGTCTTGGAACCGCATGATTTCTCTTGGAATCCCAGAAGGATGCCTCTTGGAATCCTATTAGCATTACTCTCGAAATCCCAAAAGGATTGCTCTTGGAATTCCAAAAGGATTTCTCTTGGAATACCAAAAGGATTATTTTTGGAACACCAGAAGGATTATTTTTGGAACACCAGAAGGAATCCTCTTATAACCCAGAGGGATTTTTCTTGGAATCTCAGAAGAATTTCTCACGGAATCGCAGAAAGATATCTTTTGGAAACTAAAATAGATTTCTTTTAGAATCCCATACAGAAGGATTAGTCTAGGAAAGCAGAAGGATTTATCTTGGAATCCCAGAAAGATGCCTCTTGGAATTCTAAAAGCATTCCTCTCGAAATCCCAGATGGATATCTTTTGGAATCCCTACGTATAGCTTTTGGGATCGATAAAGGATTCTTCTTGGAATCCCAAAAGGTTTTTGTGAAATCCAAAACAAATTTCTTTTATAAAAGTATTCCTCTTGAAATACTAAAAGGATTCCTCATAGAATCTCAAAAGAATTCCTCTTTGAATCAATAAAGGATTCTATTTAGAACCCCAGAAAGATTAATTTTGGAATCGCAGAAGGCTATCTTTTGGATCCCCAAAGGATTCCCTTTGAAATCCTTAAAGTATTATTTCGTAATCCAAAAAGGATTCCTCTTTGAATCTCAGAAGGAATACTCTTTGAACCCCAGAAGGATTTTTCTCGGAATCGCAGAAGGATATCTTTTGGAATCCCAACTGGATTGTTTTCTAAAAATGATTTTTCTTTGGCACCCCAAAATATTTCTTCTTGGAATCTCTGAAGGATTCCTCTTAACTTTCTAAAACGATTCCTTTTGGAATCTCAAACGGATTCCTTTTGGAATCCAAGAGCGATTACTCTTGAAACCACATGTGGGTTCCTCGTGGAATCCTAAATGGACATAATCCTACAGGGTCACTTTTGCAATCCAAACAGAATTCGTTTTCGAATCATAGAATGACTCCTCTTAGAATCCCAGAAGGATTCCTCTTAGAATCCCAGAGGGATTCCTCTTAGAATCCCAGAAGGATTCCTCTTAGAATCCAAGTAGGACAACTCTTGGAGCGCCAGCAGGATTTCTCGTGAAATCCCAGAAGGATATCTTTTGGAATCTCAATTGGATTGCCTATGAAATCTAAAAGATTTTTTTAGAATCCCGAAAAGATTCCTCTTGGAATCGCAAAAGGATTCCTATTGAAATTAAAAAAAAAACCCTCTTGGAATCCCAGAAGGATTACTCTTGGAACCCCAACAGGATTCCTCGTGAAATCCCAGAAGGGTTACTCGTGGAGTCCCAAAAGGATTCTCTTGGAATCTCAAAACTTATTTTATTCGGAAATCCAAAAGATTTCTCTTGGAATCCCAAAAGGATGTCTTGGATTTTGAAAATGATTCCTCAGAACCCCAGAAGAATGCCTCTTGGAATCTTAAAAGCAATCCTCTCCGAATCGCAGAAAGATACCCTTTGGGATCCCTGAAGGATTGCTTTTGGAACCGAAAAAGTATTCCTTCTGGAATCCCAAAATGATTTTTTTAAATCAAAAACTAAAAGGATTGCTCTTAGAATCCTATAAGTATTACTCATAGAATCTTAAAAGGTTTCCTCTTGGAATCTCATAAGGATTTATCTTAGAATCGCAGAAAGATATCTTCAGGAAACCCAACAGGATTCCTTTTAAAATCCCTAAAGGATTACTTTTGGAATCCCAAAGGATTCCGTTCGGAATCCAGGTAGTATGCACTTTGGAACCCCGGAAGGATTCCCTTTAGCATCCTAAGAAGATCACCTACGGAAACATGAAAACTAGGCCAACATTTGAAAAGGGCGTAACAGCCAAAATTTATTCCTTCTGATTCTTCGTCCACGTATATAGCTTGATATGTAGACGAAGAATCAGAAGGAATAAATTTTGGCTGTTACGCCCTTTTCAAATGTTGGTCTAGAAAAGATTCCCTGCGGAATCCCAAAGCGATTCCTTTCGGTATTCCAAAATGTTTCTATTTAGAATTCCATTCGGAATCCAGAGGGGTTTCATTTCAGAACGGTGATCCTGTCTTTTCTTTGCAGAATTCAAAACAGAATTCTAATAAGATTACATTTGAGTTCCCGAAAGAATTATGTACTCTCCTCTTGACCTTCCTTCCTTGCCCGTTGCTTCCAAATATGTACTACGATATCTTAGTATCACACATGACGACGTGTAATAGCTTGTATAAATGCCAAACTTATCAATCAAATTTCAGCGCCTGCCCAACTGACAAGATCCTCAAGTTCCTAAATATTATTTTCCGCAGCCAGCCGAGTGGCATTGAATTCGCTGTAAGTATTGCAAACAGAGAAATATTTTTAGTGTACCATCTTTCTTCAATCTAATAATATACTCACCAAATGACTCCTGTAGGTAACTTAGAGCCCATTGGAATCTCGCAGGATGGATCGCAGGATGGAATCCAACGGTTTTCACCCTTCGCTGATATGTCGAAAACTAATACTGCGTTTGAGATGGAGCTGTCTGTCCTCTTTGGATGTGCCAGCAGGCAGTGTGGGAAACCAGTAGCCAACAGGTCATTGTGAAACTGCGAAAAGTGCATACCAGATAGGTGACCGTGTGAGCGCAGGAGGGTCTTACTTTTCCGGCCACTGTCATCAACGGGCGGGACGGTCGCACTGGAGTCTGCCTGTTTGCCAGCTGGTGGCGATGAAAGTTGCCGTTGGTTTAGGATCACACGCAAAATTTCAGGATTTGAGAACGATCGGGTCTGCGTTCTTGTTTTTGAAGGCCTCATACTGGTAAAACGCTAATAATGCTGAAAAATATAGATAATTATTTTATTATTTGTTATAATATATATTTGATGGTACACTCACAAAAACTCCGCATTATATTCATGAGTTTACACATGGATTTTTGCAATGGGGGTTGCCAAATGCATTCCATATTTTCGACACATACATTTCATGCGCCCGCATGCATTACATGAGCGTTCATACATACTATCTATGTGGGTCATCGTATCCATGTGTGAATTTGTATGCAATTTGGTATGTGCCGACACATGATATGCATCTTGATATGCATATTTCAAAATACATGGATTTTTGCCATATAGTATGTGTCGATTTTCCTGAGTGTATATACGAATATAAATAAATAAATAATTTTGCTAACATCAAACTTACCGTACAACTGCAAACGATTATGATGGAATGAAAAATAAATATGGCGTCGTCGGCTTCTCCGCACAAATCAGACACAACTGGGCAGTGTTGCGAGATTTAAATGTGTGTTCGGTTTAAATGCAATAACACATTGAATTTGTGTAATATTACACAAGCAAATCAGAACCACTGGGTTGCATTCATTTCGATGTGATTTGCAATGTTTTTATGTTCGAATATTACACATATACAACGTAGAGAAAAATCGTGAATCTGTTTCGGTGTAATTTTCACGCGATGTAATATGACATACAAAACTATATAAATGTACATCCGAAATTCGGCTTTACATCTGTATTTAGGTACGTCGCCCCAATTACGTTGATGCATATTACATTTCTTTTTGCTGTGTGGCTTGAAATTGGTGCTGCTGGTTGGAATTAAAGCATATCGATATCACAGAACTTATAAGATTTCCCGGTTTTCTATTTTTACAGATAAACTGCTTGTTTTTCATTCCTGACTGGCAGGAAAACTATGGCTCAATGTATTGACGATTAAAGGTTGCATGAAGAAGAAGAAGTCGAAGGATGATATCTGAGAAATATTGCATGGGGAAGCATACGGGAAGTTTTTTAAAACTCTTCTCAAAAATTCTAGGAGCAATTTAATTAAAAACGGTTAGTAGTACGGGGTTGGACTTTCCTTCTACTGCATAATAAACGCAATCTTTCGATTTCAAATTTTATTTTACGATATCATACTTGATACACAGTATAAGACAAGTCCAACCCCGTACTGCTTTCCGTTTTTAATTAAATCGCTTCTAGAATTTTTGAGAAGAGTTTTAAAAAAATTTCCGTATGCTTCCCCGTGCAATATTTCTCAGATATCATCCTTCGACTTCTTCTTCTTCATGCAACCTTTAATCGCCAATAGATAGATCGCTTAGATGTCTACGATGCACACCTTAATTCAAGAAAAGTTGCTCGCTGTTCAGATGTTGAACATAACATCGTCGTCGTTGTATTTATTATCCAATTCAACAAAATGAACAGATATGAAATAAAAAAGCTGTACTATTCTTGATTATTCATTTAAAATTAATTTAAAAGAAAAACTTTACTGGAGGGTAAAAAGTGGGAGAAATAGCTGTCGTTTTAGAATAAAAATATTCCACTCTCATTTTCTATATTTAGTTTTGATCTTCTTGATTAGATAGTTCTACAATTTTGATTTAAAAGTTCATACTTTTAATTTCAGAGCGCTATGCAACTTTTTAATAATGGGGGTAACAAAAGTTTGCGTACTTTTAGTTCAAACATTCGCAACTTTCTACGAAAAAGAACCAATGAAACTTTTTATTTTAACCAATGTTTTTTTCAATTTCAATAATGATTTTTCTTTCTGTGTATTGATGCAAAAAATGGGTATATGAAACCCATTAAATGGGTATTCGCAAGCTTCCGTGTGTAGTCATACACTCAGAAATATAACAAATCCACGCTAGTATCTAAACAAATATCTTCTTATATTTATAAAAGTTATACTTAGCGTTGTTTAAAAAGTAATCTACTCAAGATTACAATTTAATCTATTGGCGAATTTTGCGAAAATAATCCCCCAGTGTATTGGTTGTACAGAAAATTACCAAAGTCACATTTCTTGCCATTTGCGCTACATTTTTGATACCGAATTTGTTCCGACAGATCAACAGAATTTTCTAGAGAAACGGTAATATAGAAGACGAAAATTGAAGGTTGGTAATTTGAACTAATATTCCGATAATTATCTCTTATTGAATTTTGATTTCAGTACCGAATATCGTTCCGATCCCGATTCCGTTTTCGATGGCTCTGAATCGGCTAGAAGAATTCTAGTATTTCAAAGACGGAACATCGCGCTACCCTTAAGCAAAAGGGTTACAGCACCGCGATCGGCCCAAAGAACGAGGGTCCGTGATTTAAAGGTGGAAATCCGCATTCTCGAAGACGAATCGAATCGCAAAGCAAAAATGCCTATCTGTGGGCAGATTCAAACGGTGAAACGTTACTCCGAAGAGTTTTATCACGATGATCCCGAACCGCATGGACAATTATATGAGCAAAGGTCGAGCAGTAACAACTCTTTTGTGCGCAAACTACGACCGTCAAATAGAACCGGCATTGTGTCGAAATATGCCTCGCTCGGTAACTTTAACCAATGACGTAGTGGATCCCAGTGGAACATTTGGGAGCGCCGGACAAAAGGGAGATAGATAAGGTGAGTTCATTTTAAAACCTATCAATATCTATCTATCAACCATTTTTTTCTTACAGAAAATTGGAACTCACAGCATCGTCTACAGCAGCAGATCACTCTCGAGAACCCCAGCTGGAACCTCCGACGGATTAGACTTTATGGACATTTCAAAAATTAGAAGGTCATTCTGTTGCCAGAAAAACGAAGATTATGTCGCTTTAGATTCTTTGTTGCTTATTATTGCCTCAATTGCTTTTGTTATGCTAGAAGAACCGCTAAGATATTTTAAGTTGCATATTGATCACGAAAAATAAAAATGTTCGATAAAAGTGTTTCCTTGCTGTTTGTTTATTTTTTTGTAAACATAATTCTAAACAAAGCAAAATTAATTATAACAATAAATACTGTTTTTAATATCGTCACTGTATACTATTCCCAAATAAATGAAAGTTATACTAATACTAATGACACACTGGTGGTATTCGTACACTAATAAAAATTCACACATTTTTAATGGCAAAAATCTAAAGAAATTTCCAAATAAATTTTATGTGTGCGTTAATAACCACCCGTTATACACTCAGAAATATAACTAATCTAAGAAAGCTTTCAAATTAAACTTGCTTGTTATTTTCTTAAATTATACTAGCTTAGTATAGAAATGTATACTCTCTATCATTATAATTTACACTACGACAGAATAATGCATACATATTTTCTTTTCGTATACTGTCTGTTGATATATCTTTTCGCGCGTGGTATTTCCATCAAGTCGTTGAAAATTGTGATCGAATAATTAAACTGTTTAAAAATGTAAGAGACTGCGAATTTTAATGTAAAATAGGTATGAGAAGTTTATCTTAATTTTATTTTTTTTAGTAGAGTTGCCATCCGACATGCAGGAACGGAGATACAAATTTTTGAACGCGGTGCAACTTGAACGCAATCCAGTGGATATGAGTGACCAGAAAAGACCGAAAACACGTCTCACCGGAGAATATCCCGTCTGCATCGGAACCAAGAAATTAGGACCCAATAACGTTCGCTAGGTCATCACCATCATTCAACATTTCATCGACTCCAATAATTTGTTCTGAGACCTGTTCGCTAAAACTAAAAGTGGTTAGTGATGATAATTTAATTTATTGTGGAATGGCTCTGTCTCGGGCTATGCATTTAAAATTCTGGGACAAAATAGTAATAGTAATAGTAATTTGTGCTTGAAGGGACTGCAGGAAAACTTTGCAAAATGCAGAACAGCTTCCTGAAGTGCAAAAATAGTGATGTCATAGGAGACCCTGTGCATCACGGACGAAGTGAAGAGTGTTGCAAAAAAATTGCATGGTGACTAAAGCTTTAATTCACATATACTGCTGGTCTTATTTATTGTACATTGACGATTTGGAAACTATAATAAAAATGAAAATATATTTGTTCAGACTTTTATTCAACACATTATTGCATGTAGAATAATGAAAACAAACCAACATAACCTAAAAACTTTGATCCCGTTCCAAAATAAACTAAATAGCCATAAAGCTAAAATATACTAAACCAAAATATTCTAAAGTTATACTATCCAGGTATTGTTGGATCAAATACAAGCTTGGGGTCAACCAGGCAAATAGTCAGTTAGAATGACTTTTAATCTATTTAGTATAGATTTTCTCAGAGTGTAGGAGAATCCACATAAAGGTTATTAGGTAATAATGGTTATGTGTGTTTCCACATATATGCTATGCGAATTCACATAGCCGTTATGTGGTAAATGGTAACGAGCCTGGAAAAACAAAGAGACGCAATACTCCTACCTTTAACAACATTGTGCTCGATTGAAACAACTGATTTGACAGCAAATGCGCTGTTCCAATTTTGACATTTCGTCTCTTTGTTATGAGTGCAGCCTCTTTAGTAAATGCTATAGTCAAAATTTATGTGTGCCACACATAATGGATATGATTGGATTTTGTCAGTGTACCATGGTAAATACAAGTTGTACCACTAGTGTGTCACCTTGTACCATGCTGGTACAACGTGGAAAACCATGGTACAATATGTACTAGGGTATATTTATAACCGTGGTACTTGTACCACCAGTGTGTCTTTAGGCTGTGAACCATTCCACCGATTCGTTTAACTTTTAGTTAAAATTTGATACTTCAATGGTTATTTTCCCATCGTGATTAAAATTTTACTCCGAAGCCGACCCATTTGAGTTCTGACAGATTGATAGTTATTCAGAACGAAATGGATTTGGCGCCAATTTTTTCGCGAACAAAGTTTAACTATCGAACTGTCAAATCTAACCATGCTCCGGAGCAGGGTTATTTTTAACCACGGCGAAATAACCATCGAACTGTCAAATTTTAACTAAAAGTTAAACGAATCGGTGGAATGGTTCACAGCCTTAGTATAACAAAGTATAACCAGCACATAAACGAAGCCGGGGTCAACCAGGCGAATAGCCAGTTTAGAATGACTTTAAATCTATTTAGTATAGATTTTTCTCAGAGTGTAGAATATACACGGAAGAAAAAAATACCCAGCGTTGAGTTTTTTGACGTAGGACTACGTCTGTCTTTTCTATATTGGAGTACACTTTACGATTGCGAAAATCGGGGACCGTCACGAAAATATGATAGACTACCCGCATAATTACAAACTGTACATGGATATTTTCCCGCACGGTCGACAACAGTATCCTTTACTGTTGACAACTGTAAATGAACAATCTCATATATAGTTTTAACAGTTTGTAGTACGGTTATTTGACAAATAACAATATGTTGAATGGGTTGTTAAGTTATGCCACCATAAAAAATCGTCTGTTTTCGCGTGCAAAATTTTCGCTCAACAGTATGATAAAATGTTGACATATAATGCAGGAAATAAAGAACATTTTAGAGACAGCATGTTATATTTTGACATTTAGTGATGATGTCGAGCAGTTATGGTTGAATCGATCGAAAAGTATTCGATAACCGCAACGTAAACTGTGAAGCTATATCTTACATCGTAATAATTATTCTGACCATATAACATGTTGTTTTTTATTATACGGGTTTAAACTTCAATATCTCAGCCATTTCTCGATGGATTTTCATGGATTTTTTGGACCATACGATCAAGCATGAGTCAACGCTTCTTTGTATTAATATAAATATACTATTTTTTCACTATTTATATGATCGATAATTGATAAAAAGTTTAGAAATAGGTAAACTAACCAATCACGTACATGCATCACTAGCACAGACATCAAGAATCAATCACTTGCGGGTTTGGATCTAATCCTCAGTTTGAACAAGATTTCACGCAGAGCGGACGCATCAAAGTGGAGGCGCTGGTAACATTTTCAACGGAAATCCATCGCATTGGTGGTGGTGCTCGATGTGTTATTGTGATTCTCGAGATATTATAGCATTTTGCTTATTCACCCCTGCCTCGCTTAGTTGTGCGCCGCTAAGGTATTCTGTCATGTTGTGGTACTTACTCAATTAAAGTGTAGAATATTACATCACAAATTAAACACAATTGCACTACTAAGATCCACCTAAACAATATACCGAACGCAACGCAGGCGAGAGAAAAGCAAAAACTACTAAACCTCGAACAATTCCACTAAAGAATATATTTTCGTAAAGGGACGACAATATGCTGCATACCTTAGAAGCGAATATGGAAAAGCTCACCGAAAGCTCACATCTGTTTGACATGGGTTTATTTACTTTTTGCATGGCGCACAACTCGGCGCATGGGACTCGGCGCGTAACTGGTGAGCCAGTATGCTAATTTTAGAAAAGAATCGCAATACTGCAGATTATTCAACTTCAACGAACCAGCATTTCATACACTGAGGAAAATGGACGTATGATTTTCAATCAAACGCCTTATGAAAATTTGCCACAAGGAATCGGTATGAATTTCAATATGTTGCCTTATGAAAGATGATTTTCATTTAAAAAAAAGTGAAGTGCGCCAGACTGGGTTCGAACCATGGACGTTGGGGTCGGGAGGCCGGTATGTAGACCACACGCCCATCGACGCTTGATAACTCGGGAAGGTAACTGCGTATAAGAAGCACTGTTGATGGAATAATCAGTCGAAGATTCATAAGGCGCCAGTTATGAATTTCGATAGTCCAGTTCGCTGAGTGTATGAAGAAAGGGTTGATCATAAAAATAGCACTGCGGCGATCCCGCACCGCCAGTGCCGATGCTGAAAATTTATTACAAATTGTGGTGTCAGTTAGTTGGAAAGGAGCATTGGGAGAAGAAAATTGGTTCTTCTCAGGACCAAATTTTATGGAAAGAAAGTGTTAATTGCGAAAATGAACTGTTTCGGTGGCATCGGGTTTGGCGTGGTAGCTTGGTTGCTGTTAGTGATCCCATCCAATCAAATTTACTGCATCATCTCCTTCCGACGCACTATCAAATTCGCTATTTACGATTGAGTTTTGCACTTTGAAGAAAGTTTATTTCGGATAGTCGCATCAACCATCTTTTGTATAAAATGGTGGCTTTTGTATGAAATCAATGAAGACGCCGCCTCAGTGAAAACTGTCTACAGCAACCACCCATCGGTGAACTTCGCTCGGACAGACAGATGCCGAAAGATAATGTTTTGCAATATGAAGAAACTTCGTCTTGAGTCAAATTTATGTTGTCATTCCTCGCAACAATATACGCATCTTAGATAAACAACATCTCATAACCAAATTCAGAATCTAGCGAGAAAATTTCATAGGATTCTTAGAATTTGTCATTCTCCGAACGGTCCGTTGTCTGCGGAATCCCGATCGAAATGGCTCGCGCGCGCCGAAAAGCAGCTTTCTTATATCTAATGAAGTAATTCCATTAGCCCCCCTTCATTAATCGTTATGAGTGCGAAATATATTTACACTCATATCAGTCACAAAACGGCGGGGCTAACGGGCTTAATTTATTGAATACGGACACTGCAGCACGAAAGCGTGGTTTGGCGTGGTAGCTTAGTTGCTGTTAGCAATTACATCCATTCAACAAATTTATTGCATTACAGACAAACAGACATAACACTTTCATCGTTCACAGATTTACTGGCCAATTTAAATAATTATTAGTTGGCCAATCGATCATTCGTGGCGCGCGCATCGGATTTGCTCGAGTTTAACGTTTGCTCACTACCGTCATCTGGTTCGCGGTTTGCCCAACGTAGTGGAAACAACATATGTCGATACACACAAAGAAATTTCATTCACGGTTAGATGACTTTACCCATTAATGGGTACTATGTTATTGTTGATATTATTCCCACCGTGAAAAATTCACCCATTTTCTTGAAAGCGCCACTACCCATTTTAATGGGTAGTGGCGCTTTCAAGAAAATGGGTGAACAATATCAGCAATAACACTGTACCCATTAATGGGTAAAGTCATCTAACAGTGTTGGTCCAATTAAAAAAACCATTGGTTAAAATAAAAAGTTTCATTAGCTCTTTTTCGTAGAGAGTTGTGGATATTTAGAGCAAAAGTCAGCAAATTTTTAGGAAAAAAGTTGATAGTCACTCGGTGCCCACCCCTGAAATAAAAGTTTATATACTTTTGTAATAAATTGTAGTACTGTCAAACCTAAATGATGACACCGTTGGAATAAACATTGATTTTTCAAAGAAATCACCCCATGTTTTACCTGTTTCTCCCTCCCTTCCTCCTTTCCTTTCTCGTTTTCCCCACAATTGACTTTTTGGATGGTTCGTTTTCAGGAAATATTTAATAACAATTTATCAATAATTAATAAATAACATTATTTAGTTGAAGCCATATTTAACAGCTGCGCCAATTTGCACAGCTGGCCGAGCAGCTGGCGAAGGTGGAAAATTATTCATGCTTTATCGATGCGAAATTCTGATGCGTCCTCAATTTTGATGGAAAATTAATTATCTAAGGTAACAGAAATGCGTGAAAGTCCATATCCTTTCATCACAAGGCACGCCAACTTGGGAAGTCATTCGGGAAGCCATTTCCAATCCAATAATGGTCGATCGGGTAAAGAATCTGCTACCTGAAAGCAAAATAGGTGGAAAATTGTGATGGTGAATCGACTAAGCTGATTGTATATAAAATACCAATAAATGTATTGTTTCGATAACTTACCTCTGCTGTCGGCTTAATTGAGAGGGTAGCGAGCACGTTGTAGATAAAGGTATTTAACAAGAAGTCTAGCTCTTATGGCCACGGCAAAGAACAAACAAATTGCTGCAACTGATCCTGGCTGATGGCACACACTTTTTTGATCGGATTGCAGCCAACAGACAACAACAGAAATTCCAAACAGTTACTGTCACTTGCAAAACAAATATATATTTTTGTTTGAGTGGTTTGACAGTTGTACAATTTTTGTAGTGAAAAGAACAACTTTTAAATGAACACACTAAATCGTGAAAAGTCACTTTTTAAATAAATATATCGTTTTCGAGCATAAAAATTGTACTTTTATTTTTAATAAAATTGAGCACTTTTTAATTCAAAAGGACAAATTATTTGATAGAATAATGTTTGTTTTTTCTGTGTAGTGTTTGTTGGACGATGAATTTGATGAGTAAATGTTCAATGCAAGGGGTAAGCCACTCGGCACACTTTCAAAATGACTAATTGTGCCCACTGTGCCCTGAAGTGTGCCGACATGTGCCGAAATAAAAATAATATTGTTTTTGGCAGCACTGGATTTAATGATAAATCGGCATCACGGTAATATATTGTTTATGTTTATTTACCACGCGTCGGAAATTTTGGAAATTTTAAAATGGATCACCAACCGGACCAGCGGGAACTACTAGGCCCTGTTCCTTCCCATGTAAGTTTCAAAATCCTTGTACCGTATATTGGTGAATATGCTGATATCCGTCTTTATTCTACTCTACAGGAATAACAAACAGTACTGATGGATTTCAACGGGCAAATAGCTCCAACAAAAAAGGAGGAAGTGAAGAAAAAGATGTTTATTCCGGAGAAAAATATACATTTACAGTGATTTCATGTTCCGTCGGTGTGTTCCAACACGACAGGTTAAAATCATTGCCGATTACCAGGGGAACTACACGACCCCGAGCTACGTGCCGTTCATCGGTACGCAGCTCCAGATCAAAGATGCCGCCAAGAACTAGATCATCATGAACGGTAACATCATCTGAACGGTATTACAACTCGAACCAGCCCCAGGCCGACATGAAGCACTGTTTTGGATGTGTTATGTGCTCTCGATCGAATCGCTTCACCCACAAATGTAAGCGCAGATATAAGAAGGGTCTGCCGACGCCCTATATCTCCGCACATCATGTGAAATAAACGCGTAATTCGTACCTTTCCGTCACCGACTCAGGCAAGCATTGAAATTCATTGACCTGAACGCCAGATCATCAGCTGGCCAGCAGTCACATGAACTCGCAAAACTGGTGAGGGATCGGGGATCGTACACTTATTACGTAAGCATGTTTTCTGGGTTTTCTACACCCCCTCCCCTTATGTAAGATTTCTTTCATACAAATGATTTTTGATTAATACGGTGCGTAAGAAACCTCCCCCCATCCATAAGTGCTTACGTAATATGTGTACGGCCGCTTTATGTTTCATTTGCATTTGATATGTAACCTAATAAAATATACATTTAATCGAACTTATTTTAAAAAGAAAATTATAAGGAGCTTTTTAGTGGAATGGATTTTTATTAAATCAAATTATGTTTTCTTTTTTCTCCATTTAAAACATCTTAACGTTTCCATCAAAAATGGTTATATGCTCATCGGCGTGGCTACCATCTTCATCGGCGTTCTTGTTTGTACCATACTCCTTCGTCGTTATCTCCCAGTCGTACAAAGGTACTGCCGCTGAACCGCGAAGCTTCCAGCGCTGAGATCAGAGTGGGTGCTAGATCCCAGATAATCATGCCGAAACTAAAATGAGCAATCCTTTTAGCGCTCATGGATCTGCTCATGGACAACTATTTCCTTAGACTGCAGTACTGAAGAATTGCCATAAAGATCTTAAAAGACGGCGATGCAACGACCTTTAAAGAAAAACAATAAAAATATCAACTTCAATCGCAAATACAAATACAACAGATACAACAAAAAAGGTACGAGGATTTGTTTAGTGAGATGACTGATTCCATATTTGCTATTTCATTTATCAACGAATACATCGTCCGAAACGTCATCCATTATTGCATCCCGGAGTTGCAACCGGAACCTTTCAAATGGAATGTTCATTCTTTAGCAGTTCAAACAAAATTATTTTTGAATTTCGAGCTCAATCCTAGAATTTCGAATCGAATCGTATTTGGGGTTCCCGGTCGAAATCCTCTGGGTATTTTTGCTCTTCAGAACGCGCGCCAACTTTTGTAATACGAGCATGCACGCGTTGTATTTTGAACAACAGCTTGGGCGTTTATTGTTTGCGGGGCTAGCATATGTGCGACGTCTCAATGTGGTGGATATATCATAACCTATACGATTTTCAAAGTTGTTGTCTTCTACAAAGTAGTTCAGGTGGTGTAAACCGCCAGACTACCCGGAATCCTTTGTTCTGAATTTCCGTTTATAATCCTTAAATAATTCTGCTCTGAATACCCAAACTAATTCCTAAACTAACCCGCTTAGAATTCTCAGAGAATTTCGCTCGCAATCCATAAAGGAACTTCCAAAAAATCTCGTTAATTACCGGAGAGTTATTTGCGAAATCCCCAAAGATTGCGTTCGGAATCTACAGAGGATTTTGGTCTAAGGCCAGAATTAATTCTTTTGAATCTATTCTAAGGGATTCTAGAAATATTCCGTTTGGAATCGAATATGTTGGGAAAATCGTTTGATTGTTTAATTTCTTACTAAGCAGGTACTTACGTTGCGTCCTTTGTACACTCATGGATTTTCGGGACATCGATAATTATCGATTAATCCAATCCTTATTAAAAGTGGTTGCATCCTTTTAACCGTATTACTCAGTGGAGAAAATCGTGACTGTGTGGCATCCCATCCAAATTTTTCTACAGTCGTTTTAGAGCTTTATAAAGTGGCTGTGGCTAAATAGAATGTTCCGTATATGTACAAGGTTCTAAATAATCTGAAAGTGGAGAATAAAGTATATTATTGTAGCTTGTAGTTATCCCATAAATTTTCGGTGAATCTTACCATTTCCGTCGCAATTCCACTGAATTGCGTTTGATGGAGTTATAAACATCTGATGGATTGATGTTTTACGCTTTGACACTTTCATGACAACTCAGCTGTCAAAACAGGAAATCGTAAAGAAGGGTGCCCAGACGTGCCAAAAGTGTGCCGAAATGTGCCGCCGGCACATTGTGCCGAGTGGTTTACCCCTTGGGTTCAATGTGTTATGTCTGTTTGTCTGGGATTGCATCATCCCTTCAATCAAGCGCTTGTGATTCTGCTACCGAAGAGTAGCTTTCTGATGGCGCAAAGCGATTAAGTTTTACACTTTGAAGAAAGTTTATCTCGGATTGACCTACTTCTTTTGTATAAAATGATGGCTCGGAAAAAAACTTATTTCAATTCTAATGACTAACAGAAACATAACCACCCGGATAAAACAGTACCATAGGCTCAATAGTGTAAACAATTGGATTACCATATGCTCTACGGTATACAATAGGATATATTGTGTTCTGATGGTTGCACATATTGTATCAACACCGTGGATATAATACGTCAACATAGTTCTCTAATGTAACAATACTTGCAATTGTTATTTTGGATCATTTTAGTAAGTAAGTTTTAATTATTGATAACTGATGAAAACTTTATTCAAAATGCTAAACAATATTTACCCCATTGCGAGAAAATGCATTATTTTTCTCAAAAAATTCATTGTTGAACGTTAAAGCCGTCATAATTAAGAAATTCAATTTCGTATTGTTTTACTATAAAAATACAATCAAATCTAATGTAACTCGGACGGTTTTCTTAGGATATTTCCAAGGGGCACGACACTTCCGCTTTTATGGAAAAAATCACCAAAAAACCTATCAAACTAAACATTTTTTCAAATATCCTATCAAATTCATCTAAGCGTGCATTATCATCGTCTATTCTTTGATATCTGTTTCTAATCTTTTATATCCCTTCCAAGTTTTTGTCAATTTTGGCAAAAGGCCTTTTCACGAGAAGTTAGAAAAACAGCTGATTATGACAACGCATGAAATGTGATGAAATGATACAAAAGAGATAGACCAAAACAAACAAGAATCTTTCGTGAACCCAGCCAATAGTACAGGACAGAAACACCCGCGGGAGACGCAAACTCTTCCGTTCTTATTCCAGTTTCTGTACCGTTGGCCAAGTTCATCATGATGAATTTCTTCAAATGCCGCAGATGTGAAAACATCGGTACGGATGATGCATTTAATTTGTTTTGCACAGCTATGCGAATAAACAGTGCTTTTCGAGGTCTCCCTAATCAATGATCGAAAACGACATTAAAAGCCGGAACCTCGACCGCAACAGCAAGAGAAATTAAAAAGAAAGATACATTGGAAAGCATACCACAAGCAGGAACTAATAATAATAAGGTTATTAGTTCCTGCCACAAGCGTCGCCACAAACTGATACAAAAATTATCAGATGCGGAGACATCCTTGGGCACATCGGTACCAATTATTATGAATTTTAAGTTTGGCAAAAATGTTAGAGGTTATTGTATAGAACAGTATCAAAAGAAAACCAACGATATTATTTCCTCTTTGTTTGTCATTCTGACAGCATCTGGACAGTGCTACACGCGGAAAAATCCGTTTCTAAGCATTTCTAATCGCAGGAAAGATAGCCCAATTTGAGTTAATTTACACACCAAATTTTTTTCGCCGAAAATCAGCATAATTTTGCTGAATTTTGCCGAGCTGAACGGTCAGCAATCATTTCAGCGAAAAGAATTTACTGAAAATTTCAGCGGGTCAAGTTGTCATTTCATTTGACAACTATTTACTGAATAATCAGCAAATACAAAAAGTTTGCTGAAAATTCCGTAGGTTTTGGCCATTACAGAATTTGACAGCAACATGCTGATTAAATTCAGCAAAATACATCTAAACGCTGATATCTTCAGCTTTTTCGATCTTCAAAATTATTAACCAATTGTTATTTTTCATATTTATATATTTATTAACAAAGGAATTAATTAAACATTAAAAAACAATATATAGGCAAAGTAGAAATACTAGAATAAGAGATCGGAAAAGACGCCATCTTGTTTCCAATCGAACCTTCAAAAGCGGTTCCATTTCGACTTGGTTACTTTTTGCATGCATAAGAAGCAAGTATAAAGTTCAAGTGCTGCCAGTATTATTTTCATGTTTTCATGCATTTTCATACGTTGCCATTTCGACAGTTTTTCACTCCGCCGGTCTCTGGTTATATAGGGTTGCTAAGGCAAAGGTAATCCTTTTTCTTTGTTTTTTACAGGGGAACGACCAAGGGAACGACGCAAGTTTTTCCTAGCCGAAAAATCCCGAAAGAAATGGCATATTCCACATAAAAGACGGCAAATTTCGTGCGACTTTTTGCGGGATGTGCAGTCTTTTTATGGATTTTCCAGCTTAGAAAACTTATGTCATTCTCCTTGGGTCTTCTATGATTACAATGGCCCGAAATGCAGGACGTCCTTTTCGATGGGATTTGCTGAAAAAAGAACAATAATTATTCTGCATTAGCTTTATATAAATATAAACACACATATGATTTTATTTATTAGATGTAATACTCACAGGAATCATGTTGTATTGAGGTTGCTAAGCCCAGTGTGAAAATTACGTAAAAACAGGTAACCATTTTATTATCATTGGGGTTCTTCCGCAGAACTCGATGAAAACAACAACAAACAAACTTCAACTCAGTCATCCCACCTGGTGAAATTCATCAAACTTGAAGCCCTGTGACTGGAAATGCAGGTTCGTGAGCAATTGCACCATCTGGGTTAACTGTTCTGACGGCTATTTGTTATTATTTTCATCGAGTTTGGAATCAGCTAGGCCAGCCAATGTGAGCTGTCAGCAATCTCAATTGAGCGAAATTAAATGCACCAGATAAATCGTTCCTGTTCTAAAATAAACAAAATGGCTACTTCTATCTAAACTGAAATTGTCAAGTCGATGGGACATGCTGAGCCATCAGTAATCTGGAGAAGTATGCTGATTTTCAGTGGAGACAAATCAAATTACTGACTTTCAGTAAGCTACCAAATTGCTGATTGATTTTCAGTAAAGCATTTTGCTGAAATACTATTTAAGATTTTGGTGTAAGCTATTTTCATCTAAGACACTGAAAGTAACGTTCGGAAAAATATTCAAAAAATCCGATGAAAAATATGGGAATTTTTTTGAGAATTGTCTTGTGTCGTGCCCCTTGGATATTTCAACAATATAATTACGATACACTCTATTGTTTGACAAAAAAAGTGTATAAAAAAATCTCAGATTTTGTATAGTTACGATACTTAACAACCCGTACGAAAACTTAATTTACAATTAATTGAATGGTTCAAAACAATACACTCTAATGTATTTCTATTATTTCATCTACAGTATAATCTAAGGTCAATTTATTGTTTTTGATAGTAATGTTACAATAAATTGTATTGTTTTTCTATAATATTTTTTATTCGGGCAAATAATCTTGCCAGAAAATTTCACTTTCCGCCGATGACAGCCAAATCGATGAAGACGCCAATACCTCTTCTCGGATAAATAGTTTCCTGAAAAGAACTATGTGTAATTAATTCTTGAAGTTCTCTTCACTTTGCCACGTACGTTCCCATCGCGGGCAAAAACCAAACGGTGCAAAAAATATGTATTTGCGTGTGGTTTCGTGCCACTTCTGATTCTGCTTATTTCTCCTTCGGACATTTTTGAGGATGGTGTCTTCTAGGACTGTGATATCCTCCATTGAAAGCCAGTCGAGTGGCTTCAGCGTAGTAAAGGAATAACAATCATTATCAACAGGCTGTCAAATTGCACTGCACGCTTATCTGGGCATACCCAGAACCGTGTCTAATTTAGGGTGAAATCAGGAGTGATTCAGTTTGATTCTAAATTTTCGACCACTATTCTAGTTTGCATCTGGAGCAAAATAGAACAAACTCGCTGGTTCCCCAGCAGTGTTTTATTCATGTTTTTCAAATTTTTAATTAATTGAAATCATTATATTACTGCCAAGAAAGGCGCCGGAATTGCAAAGTGGATTGATCCGTAGATAAAATGACGCATCCATACACCAAAACAATTGAAAAATATTTGAATCTCGTGATTCAATCGTGGTTCAAATCTGCAGAAAATAGAACGAAGCGTTATACCAGTTTTATTTTTTTGACAGTTGACTGGTATAAAAACTGAATCTAGAACAGCTGCTGGGAAATTCAATGTTTCAGATTCATATTCAAACTGACAGCCCCGAACGATTTGAATCACTGCTGATTTTACTCTTAGGTTCGGGTATTGTGGATGTATTCGATATCAAGATTTTCCCGATTACTCTTACGGCTACTCAGAGTAAGCGCAAAAAATCGAGGGGAACGGCAATGTTAATGTCTCATAAAACTTGATTTTAATGATTACAAATATTTAGTCAAATGAAATCAATTCTTCAATATATAAAATAATGTAGCTATTTTTTTCGCGGTTTTTTGCGGCAAGTATTAAACATTCCATATCTCACGAGTCACGATCAGGTAAGAGCAAGATTACCGGTGGTGAGTTTAAGCCGTTTGGCAGCGCAGTATCATTACTTGACACTTTACCGGTCGCTACTAAACGCGCTGCTATAACAGTAGCGCGACTGACAGGTGACCAAATTTGGTAGCGCGATAAGAGCGCTGCTATTTGTTGAACTGTCAACTGTCAAACGTCACCGGTGCGGAATACACAAGGGCCTCATACGCCTGTCACTGGCGAACAAAGCTCGTGTACTCTGCATCGAAGCTTAGAACCGGTGTTAGGGCGCAATCGTTAATGCGAACATTTTTATATTCGGTTAGTTACTGCAAATAAATTCTTTTTCGAGTCCCTATAATCGAGCAGGTATCTCAAGCATACCATATTGTTATATTGCTGCATGATTGTGTGTTTAATTTTGATAAAATATCGAAAACAAAAGTGTGCATAAAAATTGCCTCGCCATAACAAAAAGGTGGTAGAGAATTAACACTGTTGTTTACAGTTTAGAACCAAATCCAGATGTCGCACATGTTGGGGTAGGGATTCAGTGCTCCGCCTTCTCCCCCTGGAAAATAGTGACCGATACGGAAACGAGTGACGAAACTAAAACGAAAGCGCTGCGCGGGTGATTAAAATGCTCGCGACCGATAATGATGCTCTAATAAATATCATATACATCTAACTACCCCTCACCTACTGGGACACGTGCTCATTCTTCTGTCCGCCAAAATTGCAAATGTCAAAAGCACGTGGTTCACGCTCGTCCGGCTGAACTCAAATTTGGGTCAGCATAACTCAAAATAATAACTTCTACTGAAACGTCAAACGCTGAGTAACTGTGATTTATTATTTTGAGTAGCTTTGACTCATATTTGTATAAATTGTATCCGAACTCAAATATGAGTTCACCGCGAAAATTTCGAGAAGTCCAACGATTACTGGTAGATCCTCATGTAAGTTTTGTTAACTGAACTCAATAAAACATTAGATTATTTATTGATTTCTTGTTCCAGCATTACGACGACGACATTTAAACGCATGCTTGAAGCAACGGGAAACAGCAAGTTTGAAGAGCGTAACTAACATGATGGTGCCATAGTGAACAGTTTTCAGGACTGATCAGATTGAACAACATATCTCTCACCAGATACAATGTTTCGGAAATTTATTGGTTTGTCCGCGGTAAGAACTATACAAAGAACGTATCCTAAGACATTTTTTCCCTCCCAGGCAACCCCCAGAAACGCTCCCAGACGTATCATAACAAGCGACCACCGAAGATGTTTGAGGACCTTTATTTATTATTATGTTTATTAGTTTAGTCACAGATATCTGTGGTTTAATATTGTATTATCCTGAAAGAGGATATGAACTACAGAAAAAGATTATCGCCAGGCGTTGATTTTCTCTCAGTCATGTTTTGTTCAATGACAGCAACAGTTTTGTTCAATGACGGCAGTGACAATCTTTCTCTGTAGTTTAATAACCTCTTTAATGTTGCTGTAATAAATGTTATTTTGTTTTTTTTATTCTATTTCGAATTGATTTTCTTTAAACTTTGCTCGGTTGCTTTTATTAGATTTGACAAACTCAAAATTCTAAATATTTGATTTTATGATTTTGAGTAAATGTAACTCAAAATAAATATCTCTCTCCTGCACTCAAAATTGAGTTCGGGGACCTTAACTCATTTTTGTCTTGAGCCAGTTTTTACGATTTTGAGTTAATCTGACCCAAATTTGGGTTCAGCTGAACGAGCGTGTTCGAGGTAAACAAATATTCGGCTTTTCACTCAGATTGCTGGTTGGATTTTTTTTACGTTTACTTTGTCTCGCTCAAACCAACAGCGAATATTGTCGGCGTAGCACCAACTTAGAATTCGGAAGTCCGGACTTCCGAACCGAACTTTCTTCCGAAGTTTTATCTGTCAAACTAATGGAAGCGTTGTTTAGCGCATCTTCAGGGGAATCCAGCGCACTATTTCCGAAGTTGGGAAAGTTGCCTGTATCTGGAGAAAAATCCAACTTCGGTATAAAAAGCGGTATAAATTTATTCCGGATACACAATATACTCAATCCAGTTGAATCCCGAAATTGGTTGCTAGGGAAGTTAGATTTTTCTCACAATCTGTACGTTAAACCTAACTTCGGAAGTGGTGAGCTGAATAGCGCTTCGCGATGTGAAAACAGCGCACCACTTCCGAAGTTAAGGTTGGTATCGTGTTTAATGGAACGTACACACGGTCAAGCAGTTCGACCAACATTGACTCCACCTCTCGTTTATTCAAACATCCATCAAGTTTTACCAACAGCGGCACGAACAATCAATTTATTCGACCAACAACATCACACACGAACGACCGAAACGCCAACTTGAGCACCAACCAACAAAAAATATATGGGGGTTTGTGCAATTTCACTACAAATGCTCAAACATGTTCGGCGAACCTTGACTCCACCCCCGACAACTCAAACCAAAATCAAACCGTTTTAATTTTTTCCAACCGAGCCGCCAACTGTCAAATGGTTGTTCGAACAACTTCACACACGTTCAAACAATGCAGCAACCGAAGCGTTTTCTGGGGGGTGGAGTCAATGTTCGTCGAACTGCTTGACTGGTGTGTACGTTGCATAAAAGAATTTTTTTTCTATCTCAATCTCGACCTCTAAGGGTCTGTCTCATTTGGAGAATTAAACTGAAATTAAACTTAAAAGTGACATTTCAATAATTATCAAATAACTGCTCGCAAACAAGATTACTGACAGATATCGAATCATTTTGCATCGATGTCTTATTGGAATTGCTGGGTAGCACCAGCCATTCTTATGACTGGGTTATTTAATAATTTTCGAACTGTCACTTTTAATTTTAATTCTCCAAATGAGACAGAACCAGCATTGACGAATATTAGTCTATGCTCTAAGGGTCTGTCTCATTTGGAGAATTAAACTTAAAAGTGACAGTTCGAAAATTAGCAAATGGTGCTGCCCAGCAATTTCAATAAGACATCGATGCAAAATGATTCGATATCTGTCAAAAGTAATCTTGCTCTGCGAGCAGGGTTATTTGATAATTATTGAAATGTCACTTTTAAGTTTAATGTCAGTTTTTTTTTTTCTCTCGCTTTATGGCGCAGACCTGTTTGGTCCATAACAGCCAAGTCTTGTAGGAAAGTGTGACTACATTTCGTCACTCTACCGTAACTTAACGACCGATCAAAGTTATTTTCTTGCAGTTATTTTCAGTGCCGGGTAATGTCATATCAGTTTTTGTTTTGTTTCAGTTAAACATTTTAGGAAACATCGTGATTATTCAAACAGTAATTTCAGTCTCTCCAATGAATTGAGCTATTTGCTTTATTTTTTGCAGATCTGTGCTTGTTAGAATATCTATTAATTCGTGTCTATTGTACACTCAAAATAATCAACCCGTTAACGTTACGTGAAAAAGCACGTAACAACAAAATCTCACTTCACTCATTTTATCTGATGCTCGTAAAACGTAAGCGGTGTAACATGATTATTATTCAAATTTTCAGCTAAATTCAGCTAAATAATATGATTTATGTGAATTTCATGTCACTGGACATGTCACTCAGATGAGAACTCACTCAGATTGTTTTTAGTTCTGTCAGAAACAGTCAATAATTAGATATATTTCCTTACAAGTTGTGATTTCTCATGTGTATGCAGAAGTCGATTGATTATGAGGTTTGTACCATTTGTTTGCAAGATCTTTTCATACATTCATACATGTTGAAAGATTTTAAAATTATTTGCAGCGAAACATTGCCGAACCACGAAGGAAAAGTTGCCAACAGTAAACTAACCTCAACTGATCATCCCGTGTTATTTCCACACGATGTAAATGATTTCCTCCGGCGTTGATCCGGTTCCCGGACCTAGCCCGCACAAACCCGCACAAGGTATGCCGTATTTTTAGCGGGATATGCAGTCTTTTTCGGGTTTCCTCGGCTTGGAAAAACTTGTGTCGTTTCTCTGATCAACAGCCTAAAGATGTATTTATGATTAGATTTTCAATTCGGAAATAAAAACTGGAAAATAATTCTTTGTCACATCTTTTATTTTTCATAGAGCAAAAGCAAAACAATCTAATTCAAATTAGTCATGACAGTAATAAAACAGTCACGTAATCTTCATATGATACTCTAGTAACAGCCGTTTGAGTGGAGCTGAGTGCCTCCACCTTTGAATCACTTAATTGTTACGTGAAAAGTGCTGTGGAAAAAATCCACGTCTTTATTCACGTAAATATGATGGGAAGATTATTTTGGGTGTACAGTATTGGATATTTGCAACGTATATGGTTAAATTTAGTGCAGTAGTGTAAAATGTGGATGATATCTTCTTTAACATCACATTGTTCGCATTTATCACTGGGAACAAGTCCCCAGCTGTTTAGTCGGTCTTTTGTTGCTAAATGTCCTGTTCTGAGTCGATTAATAGTAATAGTATGATGCGTAGAAAGTCTCATTTCTGAAAACCAGGGTTTCTTTTGAACGTTTTGTGCTATTTTAAAGTGATATATTCCTTTTTCCTCGGATATCGTTTTGTATCTTTGGTTCCAAAAGCATCTAGTTTCCGTTTTTAAATTTAATATCAGATCGTCTTTAGTCAATGGTGTATTATCTATTTGCTGTCTATTTGTCCCTATTTTTGCCGCGATATCTGCTTTATCATTTCCTATAAGTCCCGTATGTCCCGGTATCCACTGTATTGTAATGTTTTGTATTTGTGAATTATTTATATTATGTATTATTTGGCTTATCAAGTAGTTATCATTGGTTGTATTATTTTTAATGGCTTGTGCTGCACTCTTAGAATCAGTTAGTATTATTGCGGATTTAATGTTTCTAATATCAACGTATTCTATGGCTTTTAAAATTGCAAAAATCTCTGCGTTCATTATTGTAAATTGAGTTTTTAACCTGCCGTTATACGAAGTTTTTTCGATGCTATCATAAAATCCATACCCTGTTTTACCACATATTTTGGATCCATCTGTATACACTATATATTCGTTTTTGTATTTGTTTGATATCATATCTAAAGCTAGTTGTTTTTGAACTGTTAATGGAGTTTTATTTTTCCTTAACCCTTCTATTTCGGTATATATTGTTAATTTGGTTGTATTTTCATAAGGTATGTAGTGGCCCATTTGTAGAAGATGGAAATTATTAATTGAGGCTATTTTTTCTAGAAATGAAGTTTGTTTTGGCAATTCATCTGATGTTATTAGTTCTTGTAAATAGTCTACTATTGGTGTATTTCGGTAATAAAGATTTTTGACTATTTCTTTTAATGCTAGGTATTCTGCTCGTTCTTTCAGAGGTAAAATTCCACTTTCTGCTAGTATTACGTGATTTGGCGTGGACTTTAAAAATCTCATACTTGTTCTTATGTACAGGTGTTGAACTGTTTCTAGTTTCGTAAAGACTGTTTTTGACGTTCTGGCTATTATTGTTAATCCGTAATCTAAATGTGGCTGTACTATTGCTTTAGCTATTTTCAACATTGTTTCTGGATGTGCACCATTTTTGCGTTTCCCTATCATTTTTAAAACATTAATTTTCTTTTTAGCTTTGACTATTGTTTTATCTATATGTGTTTTAAAATTAAGTTTGTGGTCGATATGGATGCCTAGAAATTTATGGAATGCTTTTATTTCAATAGGAGTGTTATTAATGGTAATATTAGTATTGGGATGGAATTTATTCGTAAAAATTATTGTGGCACATTTATCTGCATTAACTATCATTCCTAAGTTGTTGAGCATTGTGGTTATTTCATTTAAAAAATTATTCATTCTTTCAGCAGCTAATTGCAGATTTTTGGCTATTACTACCGCGGTGAAATCGTCAGCAAATTGAATTAGTACTTTGTCATTTGATGCTAATGTGTGCAATTTAGTAGTGTATATGTTAAATAATAAAGGAGAAAGAGGACACCCTTGGGGTAGCCCCTTATTTGTTGTTGCAGTTAAGATACTTCCGTCAGCAAGATTTAAGTTAACTTTTCTACTTCTTAAATAATGATATATCCAATTAGTAATGACCGTTGGTACTTTTACGTCAGTTATTATTTTTAGTAGTATTTTAATGTCTACATTATCGAAAGCCTTCGTAAGGTCCAAGAACGTTGCAATAACAACCTCCTTGTCTCTTTTCGCTTTGTGAATATGTGAAATCAATGTGTTGACGCAATTAACTGCCGAAGTTTTCTTTTGAATCGAATGAATATTTGGGGATAATTTGGCTATTTTCCAAGTACGAATTTAGCTGTTTTTGATGCAAAAATTTATTAATTTTAATATTACACAAAGCATTGACAGTGGTCTATAGGAGTTGACGTTGTTTGCATTTTTCGAGGGTTTAAGGATCGGAATGATTTTAATGTCTCTCCATTCCTCAGGTATTTCCCACTATTTGCTACATGGTTCAAAATTTCAACTATTTTATCTAGCAATGATGTATTGATATTTTTTAAAATGTGAAACGAGATTTCATCTATACCGGGACTTGAACTATCTTTTTAGAATGTATTAACTGGTAAACTTCTCTATTTGTTATAGTAATTCTGTCTTCTGTTATCTTGGGTATGTATTCTAGATCTGTAATTGTGTTAGGAAAATTCGTTATCATGAAATCCGTAGCCAAATTAACGTCATTTAGAAGCTGTAAATTATTTTTGCTTGGAAAACCTCCACTTATTCTTCTAACTGTATTCCATAAATTTCTTTGATCCATATCTGGGGTTATTGTTTCTAATAATGTATTCCAACTTTTCGTGTTTCTTTTCTAATTATTTGCTTTAGTTTAGCTTTAGATTTTCTGAATTTTAATAAATTTTCATATGTTTGATTTCTGAAATATTCGATTAGGTTATTGTTTTTAGTTTTGTATAAATTATTTATTTCTTCATTCCACCATGTTTTTGGTTTGAAGGTTTGGTTTCTGGGAATGTATTTGGCGTTTTCAATCTGTTCATGGAATTTAGGTATGAGTTGATATTGGTTTTCTATTTCGTTAGGATCTATATTGTTTATTTTTTCAATGGCAGCTTTTTTATTCAAGAATTTAGTTTGTATTGTTTGTTGTTTAACTGTGTTTTGAACTTCAAATTCTATAATTTTATGGTTACTAGCTAGCTCGTCATCTATTACTTTCCATTCTATTTTTCCTGCAATTTCTGGGGTAACTATTGTCAAGTCGATGGTTGATGGTGTGGTTCCTGGTGCCTTGATTAGTGTTGGGCTTCCGTCGTTTAATATTACAAGGTCTGTCATATCTATTAGGCTCGATAGTAGCTTACCTCTAGCACAGTCATTTTGTTTAGAATTCCAAATTTTATTGTGAGCGTTAAAGTCTCCTGCTAGTATAGTACATCTGTTCCAAAGGCTTATGTTATCTAAGAGTTTTTAAGTGGTTCTTTGATCTCTTCATTTCTAATGCGGAATGGGGGTATGTATATTGATATTATTATTATTTCATTAAGAGTATTCAGAGTTTTGATTGCAATTGCTTCTATGGGGGATAATTTCGGGAGTTTTATTTCTTCGTATCTAATGTTGTTTTTAACTAAAATGCCTACACCACCGTAGCCATTTGTTCTTAGAGATTTTTCGAAATTGTATCCTGGAAATTTAAATTCTTCGTTTTGTTTCATCCATATTTCTTGCAAAACTGCTATATCTATACTATTTGTTGTGAGGAAGTGGTTGAGTATTTTCGGGTTTCTACTGGTCTGATACTGGTTATGTTATGTTGTATGAATTTGAGATTCCGGTACCTGTCCATCTTGAATTGGGATTGGGTAACTAATTGGGTCGATCTTCACTTCCGGATTAGATATTGATTTCATCTGATTTACAATTTCTGTGAGTAATGTTTGGGCATCCTTAGATTTCTTTCCTGATTGTTTGAGTTGATTGTTAGTCGTAATCGTTTCCTGGATAGTCTTAATTTTGTCCATTATTGTGTCAAGGTTTAGTTGCTTAAGTAGCTCGGTTTTGACTCGATTTACTATTTCCTCAATGTTTGCGATTTGGTTTACATTCTGATTTGTGATTACTTGTTTAGTTGTGTTTGGTGGTTTTTGTGTGTAAGGGTTGTGTGCCGTTTCTGGATTTGATGGTAGAGTTGGAAAATCTTGGAGTGAGTTTAATGTTGGTTGTATCCTACCTTGTACTGTTTTGTTTCGGGGGAATTTGAGATTTGCTTCAGCGAAAGTAAGTTTTTCCCTAGCCATTACTTGAAGTATCATGTCCTGTCTTATTCTTTCTGGGCAATTCCTATCATTTGCTTTGTGGTTCCCTTGGCAATGCACGCAATTTGGAGCATCCCAGCAAACTTCGCCTTCGTGATCCAACCCACATACAACGCATCTCGGTTTTGAACTCCTGCATGTCTTAACCCTGTGTCCAAACCTCCAACACCTAACACATAGTTTTACAGGAAAGATGTAGAAATCTACCTTCGCAACTATTCCGTAAATTGACACTTCTTCCGGAAGTTCTTGTCCTTCTACATATATTTTTATAGAATACGTTGGTACTAGCACACTTCTGCCTTCTATTTTGTTCATCTTACAAATTCGCTCAACTTGAGTGACTTTCTTTTTCCCTGCATAGATGTTTTTCAAGATCTCGTCAGCTGTGATTGTTGGTGGAACGTTACGAATAACTCCTATCGTTTGTTTGAGCATATTTGGTATGTAGATGTTGAATTTGTAATTGTCTTTGAGTATTGTTGAGTTTAACAACACTTCCGCGTCCCTTGGTTTGTTAAAAGAGATTCTGAACCTGCCATAGCCCGCACTTTTGAGTTCCTTGTATTGTTTCACACCTGCATTGAACAACATTTTTGCTAACATCATGGGGTGAATCGGTTTGTCGTCTTTGTTTTGTCTCTCCATGAAAAATACTGTATGTGTAGTATTTTTTTCCCACGCGTTCGACCCAGAATTCGTGTTCTTATTTTTCCCTTTCCGCTTTTGTTCATTTTTATCGTCTGTCATCTGGCTGTCTTGTGTCTGTGTGTGTGTCATGTTTGTTCGTCTTGTTTGTGTGTGTTCATTTACCGTATCGTTTTTCTGTGTTAGTGTGTAATGAATTTCACTATTTCCGGCGTCCGCCATATTGGCATCCGCAAAATCGTCTGGGCGTACCTTTTTTCCGCCATTTTCTTTTGAGCGTCCCATTTCTGTCTGAATGCGTTTTGGATCTATTTCGTTGTCTTTTTCATTGAGTTTCCGTTTGTGTCTTTCTTCATCTAACCTACCTTGGGAATTCGAGTGGGACTCGATTCCTATGTCATTGTCCACATCACTGTTCATCCACTATTTACACCACTTTTTCTCACTTAACTCTAACTTATAATTAAATTATCCTAACCAACACCACTTATGCTAATTAACTGGAGAAAACTAAAACTAATGGAATATAAAAAAAACGCGTCTGATATGATATTTACACTACCGGCATCCGAAAAATGAAAGATTAAACTTTGAAATTATTCCAAGAAACAATTTCGTATTCGCGATTAAACAAGAAATCAAGACTTAGCTTTTACTTTCCGCTCTGTCCACGTTGCTGGTTGGTGCGAGAATGTAATTTCAGTTTAATCATAGACTAATACTAGACTGAAATCAGGATCTGTCCCTGCTGAAATCGCGGTCTCATAACTTTGCTGTTTATTTATGACAATATCATCGTCTCTGGTATGGACGTGTCCACAACGATGTCATCGATGTCATCGAGTATTACTTGCCAAGTCTATCGACAATGGCTTGCGTGGTCCGATCACCAACATCCGATTATGCGATAATTCTTGTGACGATGCAGGTTTTGCTGCTGGTACCGCTGCAGGTTTTGCCGCTGGAGTTGGCATTCGCGTATAAGGAAAAGAAAGGAATAGCCGTATGCCAACTACCGTTCAATCGAGGCATACAAATGTAGTATCAATATGTCCCAAAATAAAAATAGATGAATAAACGAATAAACTAATACGGCTGCTTGTTTAACCTTTTGTATTCGAAACCAAAAAAAGATTATTCCAAATTAGTTGAATCCACTTTTAGTTATTTTTATATTAAACGCATCATAGTGTACATTTTGAAATTAAAATGTAGTTAAAATAAAAATACAACATGGTAATTTTTACTGCTGTTTTGGGTTCTCAGGCAATGGTAAAAATAAACGCCTTATTGAATTTGTTATAAAGGTGAAATTGGTCTGCACCAATCTAGTGGCGTTGTGCATTTAAACCCTTCAAAATGGTATTTTTGACCGCAATGCTGTTTTCAGTGTGACGTTAATAACCCCAAAGGTCAATCACGATGGCCGGGTGTTTATGTCGTCTCATCGGATAATAAAGTATTAGTGGAGGACGATCATTGACATTGGGACATCATTGCCATTGGGTCCAACCGAAAATCTAGCAAACAACCGAAAAATATACTCAACCAAGGGCTGTTGAAAATAAACAATTTTTCGTACGAGATGCCCGACATCCCGGGATTCAAATATGAAAAGACCAGAATTGACGACGACGATGAGTCTTCTGGTGAAATTCAGGGGATACATTATCGTTCTGCTACGATGGCAGCCGGATAGTACGGTAGACAATCGGCAGTCCTAGTTTCGTGTGTCCAACGCCGTTGTGTTAGGATGATGCTGCCCTCGATGCTGCCTTTTTCCTACAATGACCTGCAAAGACAGAGTCAGTTCCATCTTCGAAATGATGAACTAATAGCAGCTGTCGTTGTCCACGATCTGGATGAAAAGACCACCAGCGAGTGAAACATTATGTTTATCAATTATGGTGGCGGTACTATTGATGAGTAAATCCTGTCAATCGATGATAGCATCTTCAAAGTCTGCAGCCGATGACACCCATCTTGGCGGTAAGGACTCTGACTACCGATTGTCGTCACCGACACTGGTCAGCTTTGAAAATGAATTGTTGTTCGAGGGCACCAACTTCACGACAACCCGTGCCCGTTTCAAATAACTGAACGCCTATATGTTGCGTCTTAATGAGATCGTTGCCGAAATAAGCATATCTAAAAACTTTCACCACATACTCGGCATGCTTTAACTGGTCAGAACATCACCACCAAATCACGGTGTACTCTTTTGATATTTATGGAAACGATATTCGGAATGAAACGGCGACAAAGGTCACATTGGCATCGAGGACATCAAACGCATGATCAACAAACGAGAAATACTGCTCAGGGAAGATCCATAAAGTACGTCACGCAAAAATTGGCTATTTTCAACCCCCTCTCCCCCCTACGTCACACTTTTTGTATTAAACCTCTAAAATTTTTGTATGAGTCGTCACGCTGCTCAGAACCCCCCTCCCCCCTAGGAGCGTGACGTCCTTTGTGGATGGCCCCTCAGAAGAAGAGAAGCAAAAGAAAGCCATTTATGCTAATAACGCTATGGAGCCGTACTGCTTAAATATGAAGAACAGTTTGACGATCTACCGGAACTATTATATGTTGCTGCATTATCATGATGTGTTACTAATAAGTTATCTTGTATATTGGGTTTACCCAATGATTGCTGAAAGTCACCGTAATAAAGATAATAAAAAAATAAATGAAATAATGATTCAATCAATATCAATCTATCAATCAAACAATCTCGATCAATCTCAGTCAATCAATCAATCAGTAAATCTCAATCAATAAATCTCAATCATTCAATCAAGCTCAGTCAATTAATCAACTAATCAATCAATCAATCCTAATAAATCAATTTCAATTAATAAAATCAATTACACTCATTGATCTTTATCAAACAACCTCAATAAATCTCAATCATTCAATCAATGAATCAATCAATCAATATCAATAAATTATCAATCTGATAAACCAATCAGTCAATATTATTCAATCGATCTATCAATCAATCTCAATCCATAAATCAATCCATCTCAATCATTCAGTCAAGCTCAGTCAATCAATCAATCAATCCTAATCGATCAAAATCAGTAAAAAAAATCAATCAATCATTCTCAATCCATCAATCACATTCAATAAAACCAATCAATCATTATTAAAAAAAAACAATCTCGAGCATTCAATTAATCTTGATCAATCTCAATTAATCCATAAGTCAATCAATCACAAATAATCAATTAATCTCGATTAATCAATCTCAATCAAGCAATCAAACAATCCTCACCAATCAATTAATCTTAATCAATTAATCTCAATCCATCAATCATTCAATCAAGCTCAGTTAATCAACTAAATAATCAATCAATCAATCTTAATAAATAAATTAAAAATCAATCCATCAATCTCAATCATTCAATCAATAAATCACCAATCAATCTCAATCAATCTCTCAATCAAACAATATCACTCAATCAATCAATCCTAATCAATCTCAATCGATCAAAAATCAATCTTAATCGATCAGCCAATCAATCAATATTATAATCAATCTCAATAGATCAATCAATTAATCTTAATAATTCAATCAATCTCAATCAATGAATTAATCAATTTCAATCCAACATTATTACTCAATCAATCATAATCAATCTCAATCGATCAATTAATGAATCTCAATCAATGAGTAAAACCAATTTATCAATCTCAATCAATTAGTCAGTCTCAATGAATCGCCTGCTTTGAGCGTGCTTACAGCGGCACACCAGGAGTTTACTTTCTGAAATCAGTATGGCGAAAGGCATCTAAGGTTCGATTTCTCTAAATTAAGCAGCTTAATCGAAAAATATTTGGTGGGCGTAGTAGCGGACACCATCCTTCATAACCGGTACCAAATAGTTTTTCATGAAAAGTTCCTATCACAAAAAAAAATCGTTGGTAGAAATAAAAGAAACGTTGGTATTGCCGATTTCACCAATTTGAAGAGTTATGTGTAGATTGTGATTTGCCCGCTTCTTTTTCTCACACTCACTCTCATTTCGGGTTGATCGATTTTTGTTACTGAAATTTACCCAAATATAACCCATTACTCGTTAGTCACATGTAAGCGTGTACACTAAATCGATTCCCGCCAAGATTTGACGTCTATTTGTTTTCAGATTGAGCACTCACACACAAATATTATACACGGAAAATCAAAGTTTTTTGAGTGTATTGAGTGTGAGAAAAAGATGACTGTGAGAAAAAAAATCTCGCAGAACTCTTATAAAGTGCAAAAAGCGCAATAAATCAGTTAGTGATTTTCAGTAGAAAGTATAAGATTGTTAAAATAACAATTTGATAAATGTCACTTCGGTAAGAACTATGACAATTAAGAGCCGACCTTTCAAAATAACATTTCAAGCATAATTTTTCATAACGACGTATGTAACATTTATGAGGATTTGAGAAATCCTTTGCAGAAAGTTGGCAAAACTTTTTCTAAACCTGTTTTAAAAATAAATCTTTTTTCAATACTTTTTTTCCGCTGGCATGCATCATCACATGACACGTAATAAGCGTGCTTCACAGCAAAGCTCAGTTCATTCAAATTCACTGTGAAAAACGATAAAATTATACATACACCGGTATGCTACACGTACGTCGGTGTACATTGGTCGGTTTTCCATAGTGCACGCGATTGACGCAACTGCAGTTTTGTTTTGTTTTGCTTTTTTTGTTACATAGGTCGCTCTTAGTTCCCATATGTTAAAGCGACGTATGTAACAGTGAGACTTCAAAAATAGAAATTTTTACATACGTCGATTCGCAAAAATATTGAATTAAAGAATTTTAAGATCTGAAATCAGTAAAATCGATGCGTATTATATAAAGCCGCGTATGATTGTCACGTTGTATTAAAAACCCCGTTTTGTTTACTTTTGGTACATACGTCGTTATGAAAAATTATGCTTGATTTTACCTTTCAAAACAACGTTCTTTTAACTTTTCAAAATCACATTCAAATCAAAAATGTATTTTATTATAGAATTAACTGTGAAACTTTCGAAATAACAATTGTTTTGCACTTTAAATTCAAATAAAAACCAAATTATTATTACTTATATAATCTTATATTTCACGAAAGTTTTAAAAACTACTTTATCATTTCCTGTAATTTTATCACTCCATGCGCTCAAAAAGCTAGATAAAAATAATGAAACATTCTAAATTCTGAGAGTAAAATACTTTTCTTCACAATTGGCTAGCATGTTTTTGTTTCTAGTTCTAAGGAACCCATCGGAATATTACAGCTAATTATGTAACCTACAATTTAAGGTTTGCTTTCTCAAATTCTAGACGTACATATTAGTGTATTGTGAGTGAATGTGACCTTAACTTTCATCTGTATTACTATATCATTGTTAAAAGAAGAGACCCCTTGGAGACATATTTTGCGTTTTTTTGCGCCTTTGTTAACACCGTAAAAGAACAGCGCTCCACTTTTAGTTTGGAAATGTTTCAGCTTCCCTAAACAAAAAGCCGGATAAATGTCTGCTTGACATGCATGCTATATACGAGCTAATCGAAGATCTGCTATCTTCAGTAGTATTCTGGCTAATATTGAGTGCAGGTTTGCAAGTTGTTTTGATGTGGTTCCAAATTTCGAATCAACGAGTAGTCTCCGCTCCGTGCTATTGATTGACGAAAGATGCTTGCGAGTTGCAAGCCTAGCGAAACTGGGCGACGAGATTCGTCCTCACCCGTTTCCCGCTTCCGGTTGACGTCAATAACCATCATCCAGCGGTGACTACCGTTGCAGCAAATATTAGTTGTAGATCTGGAAAATGATCAGAATGCTCAGGATGGTGCAGATGAAGCAAATCAGCACTGGCAGAATCACAATGAAACGAAGCGACTTCCACGATCCGTCGGCCAAATGTCAGAGATCCGCACCGTCGTGTTCCGGATCGAACTGGTTCACCGAGTTGGCATTTGACTCGAACAGACTGGTGCTAACCATGTTCGATTGGTGTTCCGAGCTAACTAGGTAATTGCCTTCTGCATGGTCAATTTGGCTGCCGCGGCCGATTGTTTTGATTTCCCTCCGGAAAAGCAGAGACAACCCTTGTCGTCTGCCGTGCAGTCTTTCTTCCCATTGTTGAGCTCGTTCATACATCGTTGGTAGTAGTCGTAGTCCTTCAGATTTCACACCGGTGGCTAACGGTGCTCTCGCAAATAATCCTGATTGCCCGGATGCAGACTCTTCAAACTTCGCGGTGAAAGCTTGCAGGTGCTGTTGTAGTTCACACAGAGATACGACATGCACAATTCCGCTAGCTGGTGAGCATCCAATGACCTCAAGCAGTGTTCAACTTCCTCACTGGATTCGTTCCGTGACATCCTCGTGAGATCCTCAATCACCTGCCGGCACTCTACCAGGTTTAGAAGCCGTTGCAAATAAAACCAATTTGAAAGCTGCATGAAAAATAGTTATTATTAATATAAGTTTATTATGAATAAGTTTTTAAATTATTTACCGGATTTGCCTTGCAGCAAATATTAGTTGCAGATCTGGAAAATGATCAGAATGCTCAGGATGGTGCAGATGAAACTGGCAGAATCAGAATGAAACGAAGCGACTTCCACGATCCGTAGGCCAAATGTCAGAGATCCGCACCGTCGTGTTCCGGATCAAACTGGTTCACCGAGTGCATTTGACTCGAACAAACTGGTGCTAACCATGTCCGATTGGTGCTCCCAGCTAACTAGGTAATTGCCTTCTGCATGGTCGATTTGGCTGCCGCGGCCGATTGTTTTGATTTCCCACCGGAAAAGCAGAGACAATCCTTGTCGTCTGCCGTGCAGTCTTTCTTCCCATTGTTGAGCTCGTTCATACATCGTTGGTAGTAGTCGTAGTCCTTCAGATTTCACACCGGTGGCTATCGGTGCTCTCGCAAATAATCCTGATTGTCCGGATGCAGACTCTTCAAACTTCGCGGCGAAAGCTTGCAGGTGCTGTTGTAGTTCACACAGAGATACGACATGCACCATTCCGCTAGCTGGTGAGCATCCAATGACCTATATTTCCATACACCAAAAGGAACCAATTCAACACGATTCATTCGTTTCCACAAAAACATTTCGAACGCGATTGAAAAATTTGATAACAAAAACAAACATCGGAGAAAGAAAATAAATAAATACAAGCATAATTTTTCATAAGGACGTATTTAACAAAAGTAAACAAAACGAGGTTTTTAATACAACATGACAATCACACTCGACTTTATAAATCAAGACAAAATTTTCAAAACGACTTATCTGCTTTTGTAAACAAAGATTCAAACGACGATTTGACGAATCTGATGGCTCTCCCACGCAAACCAACACCATCAACAGGTAGCGAAAACCTTCGCCTACCTATTGGTATGGTGTTGTTTTGCGTGGGAGAACTATCAGATTCGTCAAATCGTCGATTGAATCTTTGTTTACAAAAGCAGATAAGTCGTTTTGAAAATTTTGTCCTGAAATATAATACGCATAGATTTTACTGATGTTAGATCTAAAAATTCTTTAATTTAATCTTTTTGCAAATCGACGTATGTAGAATTTTTGTTTATTGGAGTCTCACTGTTACTTACGTCGCTTTAACATATGGGAACTAAGAGCGACCTATGCACCAATAAAGCAAAACAAAACAAAACTGCAGTTGCGTCAATCGTGCACTATGGAAAACCGACCAATGTACAGCGACGTATGTACAACATACCGGTGTATGTATAATTTTATCGTTTTTCACAGGGAATTTAAATCAACTGAGCTATGACGTGAAGCACGCTTATTAAGTGCCATGTATTAATGCATGCCAGCGGAAAAAAATATTGAAAAAATATTTAGTTTTTAAACAGCTTTAGAAAAAAGTTTTGCCAACTTTCTGTAAAGGATTTCTCGAATCCTTATAATTGTTGCATGCGTCGTTATGAAAAAATATGCTTGAATAAGCATACACGGAGAAAAAGGAATTCTCAGAAATGGGTGTTTTTCACTCACCTTCGAGATAAGTGGACTAACCCATAAGGTGGGTAAGTCTCCGATACTCACAAATAGGTAAAAGGGCTGTACGTCAGAATGGATGTGTATTTTTCACCCATATTTTTTAATCCTGGGCCTGTGCAGGTGGGTGAAAAATACCCATGCAATTTTGAAATAATTTGGTTTAACTATAAAAAAAATCAGATAATTTAAAAGGATTTTAAAGCAAAATCGAAGGAACACATCATTAGTTTATTGCTCTATATGAATTACAATATAAATAATAATAATATAATACAATGATATAATACAATGATGATTATAAAAATTTTGCTGGCCATCGTTTCAAGCTCGGTTCCAAACAGAGCAATCAGAGCAGAAACAATCCGCGCCGCTTACTTGGTGAATCCAGATCCGGGGCTCGGCCAGTTTATGCTCGATACTAGTCGTATGTCTTTTCAGCATTCATTTTGATATTCTCGTAAAAGTTCAATCTGCGAAAAAGGAAAAAAATTGAAACAATTTTACCAAAAAATATTAGGAATAAACTGAAAAAAAGTAAATTTAACTTACCTTGAAAGTATAATGCTACTTCCCGATGCACTCCGGAAACTAGCTGTTGATTATTTGTCATTTTCCTGACTTAAATTCAACGAAAAAAAGTTTAAATAAAATTTCCTTCTGACGGTCTGAATCGAATTTTAAAAAACTTCTAACTTAATTTTCATCCATAATGGAGTGAAAAATACCCACATTTATTACTACTGTTATCATTTTCAAGGTGGGTGATTTTGAAGCATTTTGCAAAAATTCATACTACCCACCTTTTTGACAGCTCCATACTGCATCTCAAGGTGGGTGATTTTTATACATAAAATGTGTTTTTTCAAATCTCCGTGTAACTGACAACTGTTGTCAAACTGACGTGTTTCGAATTGAGGGGCTTCTCAACGGTCGGGTGATTTTAATAATTGTAATCGCTCACTCCCCAGGGGTACTGAGTGGTGCTCGGAAAACTGGCCAGCATTCCGTCTATGTATTCGTCAATGGTTTAATTCTCCAAATGAGACAGCCTAAGAGCATCATTATCGGTCGCGAGCATTTTAATCACCCGCGCAGCGCTTTCATTTTAGTTTCGTCACTCGTTTCCGTATCGGTCACTATTTTCGGCTCTCAATTTGGTTGCTGTATTCCGTACCGGTGACGTTTGACAGTTGACAGTTCATCAAATAGCAGCGCTCTTATCGCGCTACCAAATTTGGTCACCTGTCAGTCGCGCTACTGCTATAGCAGTGCGTTTAGTAGCGACCGGTAAAGTGTCAAGTAATGATACTGCGCTGCCAAACGGCTTAAACTCACTGTAGTGAATAAGATTAGAATGAGGAGTTATTGCAAAATACCACTGAGATTATTTCCTTGTAACGATATGAACTCATTTATTGATTCATTTTGATCAGCGTGTATAGTGTTATCTTGTGCTCCAAGGTGCTCCATAGTAACGCAAAGGTGTTTTCGGTTTTTCGTTCGTGTTGAGACGAATCGATAACAGAGTTCAGTTTGCTGAGTATTGTTGCGACGAACGGTCGAGCTTGAAAACCTCGTCCGGATCACGACACGCACCACCGGTAATCTTGCTCTAATAATGCTCAAAACAGGTTTTTTACATTTAGCAACTTACGCCCTTTCGAAAATATTCCAGAAAATTAGAAGCGCGACACAATGAGCCTTTTCACGAGACGTTTAAAAACATCTGATTTCATCGTCAATTGACAGTTCTTCAATGATAGTGACAGCTTCGGACTTGCAGGCCTGCTCAGCGGTTGTATTGCCTACACCCTTATAAGCTCGATCAGCACCCTGCACATACCACCGAAGTGACAGCCGTCAATATGTGATAGGAACGTGACAGTTCGAACGTCATTGGCAGCCTTCGTTGGAGAATTTTTTATCGTACACTCCAAGTGGTGTTAGATATTTTCTTGAATTTATTGCATAATTTCCATAAGAATCCGTATTAATTTATTAGATTCCTAGTTATCAGGCCACGCATATTCTTCTTTGTTCTACCGTTTACTGCATAACCGTTAAAAGCAGAAATATATTTTGCGCGCAGATTCAGTGAATTCACGTAGCGAAACTATCGCATAGCCAATGAGCGCATAAAACGTAAGTCGAAACACAAGTGATCAAGAATAATAAATCTAATGAAGAATTTCTACCCTAGGAAACTTTAACACGCAATAAAGTTGTTTAAAAGTTCGTGACGCTGTTTCTATTTAGTTGGTTGAACCAACATATTAAAGTTTCGTTTTCGGTTGAAACTGAATTTGCACAATGTCGCATTCACCAGAAGGCCACGATGAACATAGCATAGAACAAAGCTGTTTGCTGTGTAGACAACCTGATACAAGCCAGATGGTCAGTTGCGATGAGTGCCAAAGGTGGTACCACTTTGCTTGTGCGGGCGTAACCGATGCCATCGCTGATTACGACTGGAGCTGTCAGAGATGCCATGATGCCAGAATCTCTGCTCCCGTAACAACCGCATCCGATGTCTCACCAGCGCTACCCATACCATCGTCTGTAGTGCAAACCGCACAGGGAAGAACAAATGTACCACCTGTTTCTAATAGTGGCCTATTCTCGAACCAAGCATTGCAACCATCGTCATCGATCAGTGCTTACGACGCAATGCGTACATATACGAGCTTTGTTTCAATCCCGGTCGTCGACCCGCTAATGACAACCGCACCATCAACCATTCCGGCAACCTCTACATCAGCTCCTTCCGGACAAGAATCGCACTCCACACCCGTCTCCTCCACATCATTAACCCGCCAGAATCTTGTCTCGCAGCTGCCATCAGAGTTAAGGCTCCGGTTTCTAGAAGAAGAGCAAGCACTTGAGATGAAGCATCTTCTGCAGCGCTACCAGCTGCTAGTTGACCAAATACCGAGTTCAAAAGTCAATTCCATGCCATCAGTGTCACACCCTGGTGGAGCGACAAACTCAGCCGCACAGTGTCATTTATTTTCGGCTCATCAACCACGAATGACAGCTATTGGCCTACCACCTGCTCCGGTTCTACCAAATCCGCAATACCATTCCTCACCGGTGCTCAATCCACAATCGAGGCCAGTCTATGGCCTGCCATCCCATTCCTCACCGGTGCTAAATCGTCCTAGCATGGAATTTCCGCAAACAAATCCGCTTCAAGCGACGGGAATCGGTAACGAGACAGCAATACTGAATAGGAGCCAAATAGCCGCTCGACAAGCCGTGTCGAAAGAGCTTCCAGAGTACAATGGTGACCCAGAGCATTGGCCATTGTTTTATGGTACCTTCGAAAGCACGACACGAATCTGTGGATACACCCCGGAGGAAAATATGATGCGGTTACAAAAATGCTTGAGAGGGAAAGCCCTCGAGGCTGTACGTTGTCAGCTGCTCCACCCTGGAAATCTCGACAGCGTTATAGCAACTCTCAAAATGCTATTCGGGAGGCCAGAAATTATAGTCCACTCCCTTATTCAAAAAATTCAGTTACTACCGGCGCCCAAGCCAGATAGACTGGGGACGCTAATTGACTTTGCTATAGCCGTCAGGAACATGGTAGCCACCGTCCACAACTGCAACCTGGATGAACATCTCTGCAATATTTCGCTCCTCCAAAGTCTCGTAGATCGTCTACCACCTATGATCCGACTGAATTGGGCAACCTATCGTCAAGGATTATTCCGCGTAACCCTAACGGAATTCAGTACATGGTTATACACCCTCGCCGAAGCGGCTAGTACAGTAACCATACCGCAAATACGAAGTGAGTCTGAAAAACGCGGCGTGTGCGAAAAGACGATGGTTTTTAAACGCACACACTGAAACTACTCAACAACCGAGTGAATTCAAACGTTTTCCCACTAACAGTTTAACTGACGTGTGCATAATTTGCCAAGGATGCTGCGATAGCGTTGAAGTGTGCAAGCAGTTTCTAACGCTAGATCATGCTTCGCGATGGAATTCGCTACGTGACCACAAACTATGCCGCTGTTGTCTGGCCAGGCATCAAGGACCGTGCAAACTGAACAGAAGTTGTGGTAAAAACGGATGCGCTTTCAAGCATCACAAACTATTGCACAATGATGCCAGGGATCATCGAGGGTTTGCTGTAAGTGCGACTGGCAACCGGCAAAACATTACTGATAGTCCAATTACCCAAAGTGACGTTGTTCATACTTGCAATACTCACCAAGCTGACAGTAAATCCGTACTGTTTCAGTATATTCCAGTTATATTACACAACCGCGGAATAAAAGTTCGTACCTACGCGTTCCTTGACCTTGGTTCTTCCGTAACATTGCTGGAGGATAGCCTTGCATCAAAGCTGCAATTGAAAGGGCGAGACTATCCATTGTGTCTTCGATGGACTGGTGATGCTTGCCGCTATGAAGATTCAGCTACAATAGTTGCTTTAGACATCTCTGGAACACGCAGTGAAACAACCGCATACCGTCTTACAGATGTTTTTACAGTCAAGGAACTAAAACTGCCATGTCAGTCCTTGCCGTTCGCAGAAATTTCGAAAAATTATGATCATCTTCAAGGACTACCTGTTGATTCGTACTCTAATGTTCGACCACGAATCCTTATTGGGATGAACAATGCTCGAGTAGCACATCCTGTGGAGAGCCGAGAGGGCGAAGAACACGAACCGATGGCAGCGAAAACACGATTGGGATGGATGGTGTTTGGAACATGTATTACCAATGATCTACAAACCGCGACAAATGTTCCACATAGCTTTCATATGTGTCATCACGCAACGGACAACGATGAACTTAACTCTGCCGTTAAAAACTATTTTGCGTTGGAAAGCCTTGGTATCTCGAAACTAGATAGCTTGCCCATGTCAACTGAAGATGAACGTGCTTCAAAGATGATGCGTGCGGTGACAAAATTCGAGAACGGAAGATACTGCACTGGTTTGCTATGGAAATTTGATGACATCCAGCTTCCCGATAGCAGACCCATGGCAGTGCGACGTCATCGATGCCTGTTAAAAAGAATGCAGCGAGATCCTGAATTGGCTTCTACGTTGAAGGCAACGATGAACAATTATTTGCGGAAAGGATATGTTCGTAAGCTATCTAAAGAAGAGCAACAGGAATCTGAACGCCGTGCTTGGTATTTGCCAATGTTCCCTGTTTATAACCCAAATAGACCCAATAAAGTGAGAACCGTTTGGGATGCTGCAGCGACCGTCGGAGGAACCTCGCTCAACAGTGTACTAATGAAGGGACCGGATCAATTAACACCATTGACTTCCATATTATATCGATTCCGTGAAAAACGTGTAGCTGTGTCTGGAGATATTGCCGAAATGTTTCTCCGCATCCGAATGAATAACGTTGATCAGCAATGCCAGCGTATTCTGTGGAGCGATCAAGAAGATGAAACCAGTGAATACGTTGTTACGGTGATGACATTCGGAGCCAAGTGTTCACCAAGCTGTGCTCAGTTTGTCGTAAAAGAGAACGCCGCAAGATTTCAATCAGTGTTCCCGGAAGCTGTGGAAGTGATAAACAAAGGTCACTACGTCGACGATATGTTGGTAAGCGTCGACACCGTGGAAGATGCTGTAAAACTAGCGAAGGACGTCCGTTACATACACCAACAGGGAGGCTTCACAATGAGAAACTGGATTTCTAATTCAACAATCGTTACACAAGCACTAGGCGAAACGGAAGCAACGGAGAAAAGGCTGGATGGAGATAAGGATGCAGTTTTAGAGAAGGTCCTAGGTATGTGGTGGGACACAAGAACAGACGAATTTCGCTACAAGTTGTCGACCGACCGGAATAAGCAGCTACTTTCGGACAACAAACACCCCACGAAACGTGACGTCTTACGCGTGCTGATGTCCGTCTACGATCCCCTTGGAATGTTGTCTAACTATATGATACTTCTGAAACTGCTTTTCCAAGAGATCTGGAGAGATGGTATTTCGTGGGACGACGAGATTGGCACGAAGCAACTGGAAAAGTGGAAAATCTGGCTGCAGCTTCTTCCCGTAGCAGAATCTGTTAGAATACCACGATGTTATCATCTTTCACCATCGGGAGGTATAGAACGGCTCGTGGAGCTCCATACGTTCGTGGACGCGAGTGAACTCGGATACGCAGCAGTTTCGTATTTTCGATTCATTGAAGAAGATAACATTTCATGTTCGTTAGTGGGGTCAAAGAGTCGGGTTGCACCGATCAAATTCGTATCAATTCCTCGTCTCGAGCTCCAGGCAGCAGTAATCGGTACCCGTTTAGCAAAGAACATCGAACAAGGACATTCAGTGAAGATCAAGCGGAGGTATTTTGGACGGATGCACGGGATGTGATGTGCTGGCTTAAATCAGACCACCGCAAATATTCGCAGTTCGTTGCATTCCGCGTTGGCGAAATTCTTGAAGCAACAGATGTATCGGAGTGGCGATGGCTATCAGGAAAATCTAACGTGGCTGACGAAGGCACGAAGTGGAATGGTACTTCTTGTTTCCATGCCGACTCCCGGTGGCTTTCTGGGCCATCTTTCCTATCGAAACAGGAAGAAGAATGGCCAATAGCATCTTTCAATCAGAAAACGGTGGAAGAACTTCGCCCACGCCTACTGTTACACTATGTCGAAGAATCCAGAGATACTTTACAACCTGAAAACTATTCCAGCTGGATTCACTTGCAGCGTGTAGCTGCCTACGTTTTGAGATTCGTCACCAATATAAAACGCAAAAGGAACTTTGAACAAATTTTGCGAGGGCCATTAACTAGCGGAGAACTACGAGAGGCGGAGAATTACCTCTACAAACGGGCTCAATTTGAGTGTTATGGAGATGATATGAGGACGCTATCGAAGCAGGATATATCGCCAGGTAAGCCAATTCTACCCAAGACAAGCCCGTTGTACAAACTTAGTCCTTTTCTTGACGTCACCGGCTTGATGCGTATACATAGCCGTATAGATGTGTGCGATTATATTGGGGAAAACACTCCATTTCCGATAGTCCTGCCCCGTAGCCATTCCCTCACTAGGCTAGTGCTGAAAGATATTCATGAAAAATATCACCACCAAGGTAACGAGACATTCGTCAACGAAGCACGTAAAAGGTTTTACATACCAAAGGTGCGCGTAGAGTGTAACAAAACTCGCAGGTACTGCCAGTATTGTAAAAACTACCGAGCTAAGCCCAAACCACCGATGATGGCCAACTTACCAAAAGAGCGATTGGCGGCTTACGTCCGTCCATTTTCATACGTGGGAGTCGACTACTTCGGACCTTATCAAGTCACAGTTAGACGACGCCCGGAAAAACGATGGGGAGTATTGGTGACGTGCTTGACAACTAGGGCAATCCATATTGAAATAGCCCATTCTCTTTCAACCGATTCGTGCATAATGGCCCTTAACAACTGTTTTGCTAGACGTGGAACTCCGATACAAATAATTAGCGATCGAGGTACAAATTTTGTAGGGGCTTCAAAAGAGCTCAAGGAAGCTCAAGCACTGATCGATAACCATAAACTAGCAACTGAGTTCACGACACCTACTACGTCATGGAGATTCAACCCTCCTGTCTCCCCGCATATGGGAGGCACCTGGGAACGTTTGATTCAGACCATCAAACGAAATTTGGCTGTAATAAAATTGAGTCACTCGCCTACTGATGAAGTCCTGAGAAACCTAATGATAAAAATAGAAAATGTCGTTAACAGCAGACCTCTAACACACGTTCCTGTTGACGACGAATCTTCGCCGGCCTTAACACCAAATCATTTTTTGGTGGGATCCTCAAATGGTTCAAAACCTCTTGTTCCTTACAACGACAGTGCTACAGCAATGCGACACTCTTGGAAAACATCTGATATCCTCGCAAACTACTTCTGGAAGCGTTGGGTGGAAGAATACACCCCTGAAATTACAAGGCGCACAAAGTGGTTCAACCCTGTGAAACCAATTGTCGTTGGGAATATTGTCGTAATCGTTGATTCCAACCTTCCGAGGAATTGTTGGCCGAAGGGAAAAGTGATAGCTACCCGGACTTCGAAGGATGGTCAAGTAAGATCAGCGACGGTTCAGACCATTTCCGGAACCTATGAGCGACCTGCAGTGAAACTGGCGGTGCTGGACATCGCAGGAAAGATGAGTATGCCGGACCGAGGACCGCCTACTGGGGGGGAGTGTTGCGAACACCCTTATAATGTCGATCAGCACCCTGCACATACCGCCGAAGTGACAGCCGTCAATAAGTGATAGGAACGTGACAGTTCGAACGTCATTAGCAGCCTTCGTTGGAGAATTGTTTATCGTACACTCCATGCTAAGCGGTGTTAGATATTGTCTTGAATTTATTGCATAATTTCCATAAGAATCCGTATTAATTTATTAGATTCCTAGTTATCAGGCCACGCATATTCTTCTTTGTTCTACCGTTTACTGCATAACCGTTAAAAGCAGAAATATATTTTGCGCGCAGATTCAGTGAATTCACGTAGCGAAACTATCGCATAGCCAATGAGCGCATAAAACGTAAGTCGAAACACAAGTGATCAAGAATAATAAATCTAATGAAGAATTTCTACCCTAGGAAACTTTAACACGAAATAAAGTTGTTTAATAGTTCGTGACGCTGTTTCTATTTAGTTGGTTGAACCAACAGGTTGTAAACAAGTGCAGTCTCGGCAGTGTCACATGAAAAGGCCTATTCGCGACGGTGCACGTGCACAATGTATTCAGATTCCGTATTTTAATTTCTTTCCGTGTATCCGACGCATGTCAAAATATCACAAACAAGCTGGCAAAAAAGCATTATTTTCATATAAAAATTTGTCTCTGCAATATTCTGTATTCAAGTTATATTCTCCCTCAAAGCTTTTTCATAGCAATTATTTTACATAAGTGAGTATCTTCCTGACGCTGAAAGCTAAACCAAAGGTAAATCAAGCAGCTCATTCGTTCCACAGACTAACTGACTCACGCCCCCCACAACCGTTGTAAACAACCAGCAACGGACAGAAGAAGCAATGTCCTCGTCGGAGGAAAGAGACGACGGTGGAGGACAGTCATCCGGTGAGTCCGAAATCAAAATCAAAGAAGAACCCGCCGATGACTCCGTCGGCAACATCATGATGGATGTGGACGGTTCCCCACCGCCGGCGTTTGGCCCAGCCGCCCTGGGGCTCCATCCCGTCGGCACGAAATTCCCGGAGAAAACAACTCCCACGCAACCCGTTCAGACCCTGAATGCACGCGGGATGCCCGCTAGAATACGGAAGAAGAACAAGCTATTCTTCGATGATGACTTGCTGATCAACGATCGGATTCCGCCGAAGGGAAGCCCACGAAAGGGTGGCACTCCCGGGGGACCGGGGTCGGCAACTTCGTCGCCACAGAAGGGAATGGTAACTCCGGGGAAGAATTTGACCCGTTCTGGACAAAAGAAGAAGATGCTATCGCGGTACGTCAAGATGAAGGACAGTTTGAAGAAACGCAAGGAAGATCCGGATGAAGGGACGAGCGCACTGCGGGTGATCAATCCAGTGGCCCTGCTGGACAAGAAAGCGAGCCAGCGGATCGGACTTCGCTTGCGAAACCTGCTGAAGCTGCCGAAGGCGCACAAATTTGTCAGCTACGAATGGTTTTACAGCAATATCGATCGAGCGCTGTTCGAGGGCGAGAATGACTTCCAGTTGTGCCTAAGGGAAATGTATCCGGATCTGAAAACAAGACATTTGACAAGGTGCGAGGAATTCGATACGGGTTTAAATGCGAATTTATAAAAATCTATTTTGCAATTTCAGAGCTGAGTGGAACCGAATTCGCAGGACTATGGGAAAACCGAGACGTTGTTCGGTAGCCTTCCTCGAGGAGGAACGTCGTGAGTTGGAACGGAAGCGACGTAAGATTCGTCTACTGCAGACCAAGCGATCCGGAGACCTTTCCTTCGTTCGGGATCTTCCCAAGGAGATCCCTCAGCAGCTTTCAGTGGGTACAAAGGTGACGGCTCGTTTGCGTTCCCCTCAGGATGGTTTGTTCACGGGAACCGTGGAGGCAATTGATGTGATGTCCAGTTCATATCGGGTGTGTTTCGATCGGCCCGGTTTGGGAGCCCATACGATTCCCGACTTTGAGGTTGTAGCCAACGATAATCCGGAAAAGATTGCTCTGAATACGATCACGAAGGACTTCCGGCCAAAGTATCAGAATGCTTCCTTCTATGTCGCATCACCTGCCGTTAAAAATCCCATTACCGGTATAAAAGGCGATCCTTTGTTGGGGGGTGACAGTTATCCGAAGATTCCCGGAATGCCCGAGAACAAGATGCTCTTCCCGAAGGATAATATTGGGGGATTTCCGGTAAAGCTGCTTGAGTTGATTATTCGAACGAGAAAGACGCTGTCGGCGAAGCAGATGAAATTACTTCGGTTGCAGAATATGAACTCGGAAGCGGAGATCTACAAGTCGTACGGTGACCCATTTCCAGAGGAATTCCAAAAGCGATACGCCTCGCTGGTGGTGGCAATGGAAAAGCTCAATCGAGATATCCAGCAGCAGCTGAACCAACTGCAGGTCAGTTGTAAGAATTTGGCACCGGATCCGGCCGTTGTGGCGATGATTTCGCCGAGTCATCTAAGGGAGCAGTGTCGCGACCAGGCGGACGAAACGTTCGACAAGAACAATAACGGCCAACTGACGAACGACACGATGATTAAGCTAATCAAGGATCTCACCACGATCATGTACGTGGCTTCCAACCTGGGCAAGAACGGCGACCAAACGGAGCACTGCCTGCAGGTGCTGAAGGGCTGCATGGAGGAAACCAAGGGCCGGTTAGACTTCGAAAACATGGCATCGTTCCAGCGGGGTGTGGTGCAGCACATGAAGCACATTCAGGCCGGTTTCGAGGCCGCTCACAAGCAGAAAGTCGCCGAGGAGCAGCAGCGGCAGCAGTTGCTCGATCAGCGGCAATTGGAAGTAGAAGCAGCGGCGACGGCGGCAGCAGCAACAATGAAGGTAGATTCCTTTGGGAACTAAACTCGAGGTAGGGCGAAGTGGGTGTGTGCATTTTTGTATTTTCTTTTGTATGAATTTTCCGAAAGGTTAGATTTAGTGCAGATTTTTTTTCTTTGAGATATCTAATGAATTACGATATAAATAAATAAATTCTATGAAAAATATGTATCTTTTTGAACAACCTTTATCAAATTAATTTTAACCTAGCAGTTATAGTGATACAAGACCTACTATTATTTTTTGGGATTGAAAGGTTCAAAGTCTAATCTTGTTCAACACGGCTTTTGCTAATCGAAAGGGCAATATTCGGATAAGTGATTACCAAACACTATTTATTACATCTAATTACTGTGTGTATTCAACCAGCTTGCATTGATATGAGAACTTCTAAAGTAGCTTACCGATACGTAAAACAAACTGCGCGCTTGCACAAAGCTTACAATCTACTAAATGCCGCTTCGTGTACTCCTAATTGCACCACAAATTGCCCTCCTTACAGGCTACCGATATCGTTAAAGCGTTTTAACTTCTCCGGGAAGTTATCTTTGAACAGCACCGGATCTGCTCGGAACTCCACCGTCTTCAGCGGCATCGTCCCGTAAATCTCCGCAAACCTATTGATGCAGGCGGACCGTTCCATCATGTGGTTCAAATCCGCCGACAGCATCTCGTTGTTGGTGCACTCCGGGCACTTGAATTTCTTCCTCGGCGCGACCTTGATCGGTGGCTTGTTGGTGATGTTGGCCACCAGGAAGTTCATGGCGATGTCCTCACAGTTCATGTGCTCGTCGACCCAGTCCTTGATGTTGCCGGGCATGGCGTTCGTGTACATGTAGCTCCAGTACTTGTGGTGGAAGGCGGCCCCCGTGAGAACCATCGAGATCTGGTTGGTCCACTCGGACTCGTACCGCCAACGATTTGTGGCGTTGTCCCACACATGCGTACGCGACGGGAAACCGACGATCCGATCGGGGAACTCGCGCCAAACTTCGTAGCCGAAGTCCAACTCGTCGGCCGTGAGCATCACGATGTCGTCGTCGATAGTGAGGATGGCTTCGGTTTCGATTTCCTCGTACGGGTAGAACCGGTTGGAGAGTTTGTTGGCGGCAGTTTGGATTACCTTAAGGGGCTTGCCGATTTTGGGAAGAAGCGATGGATGGGGCGGGGACTTTTTCTGGTTGTTCCAGATGACTAGAATTTTTTGAAGCGACGGAACCGTGGCTAGCTTTTGGATGAGGATGAAGAGGCTTTCGATGCGGTCGTAGGTTAGGATGACGGCGGTGAAGCCCTGGGATTTTGGTGCGATGAGAGGTAAGAAAAGGGGATTCTGTGTGGAGTGTTGGGTTTTCGCCACATTCCAGTGCATGTAGGTTTTGCTGAGATGCGGAAAGATACGATTGTTCAGCTGATCGAGGGTGGTTAGGATGATCTTCTCGAGGCTGGCGAAGTAGCGATCGTACACGTAAGCTCCGTGGGTTCGAAGCTCTTGTATACGTTCTTTGGATACGGCTTTGAGGGTGGTGATAATTGAGTGAAGACTGTTCTCGTAGATTCGGATCGAGATTAGATCCCAATCAAGAATATCACTGAATGGAAGGATCAGATTATCCGCCATTATTACCGGTATGCATCCGGCGGCAAGTGCGTCCATTAGTGTTGGCTGCGATAAACGGACACCTCTGGCAATCAAGCAGAATTGGCCGTTTTGCAAGACACCAGGATATTCATATTCATTCCCTTGTGGAAAATTGCATCGTACGTCCTTGATGGACTTGATAATTTCTTCTGGGCTGCTGTCTGTCTCGGCGGGACGAGTGGCGTCGAAAGTCTCTTCCGCTTTGACAGTTGTCGTTGGGCAACGTTGCAGCAAAAGGATATCATTCGGGAAGTCGTAAGTTAATTCCTGCATTATTCGATACTGCCGTTGGAAAATGTTCAACTGAGATGACACAAACAGGAACTTCCGATCGGAACCGAAGGCGCTCAACTTATAGTGCTCCAATATGGAACTGAACATCGGCATGGGCAAGTCGAATCCCGGTCGGAATGACCAGCTGTCAAAACCGGAGCCAAGGATCATGGCACGATCAGTGTTGACGTCCAAAACCGTGTTGTAGTCCGGCGCAGATCCGGCTATAAAGTTGAACAGAATATGATTTTCGCCACTTTCCCAGCTGTAATGAATTGAAATTGGATTTAGAAATTGTATTTTATTTTTTGTAGGCTCATCAAATTTATCGTGTTTTGAGGCCATTCTTAAGTTCGAGAAATTTGTATTTCAAATACGAAGTCTAATTAAAAAAACTCTATTGAAAAGGGGATTAGAAACCCCAATCATACTTACTACGGCAACGAGGCTAGAGCCTTTCCCACCAGGTTGACATCGATCCGGTTCTGGTTGAGCGTATCCAACGTCGGAACAAATAGGCATGCCTCATTCGGATTCGCCGTATAATACGGACTGTTCACGATCGTCTTCAGGATTGTGTAGAACTCCTTCGTCAGTTGGAAAGCCGGTTTTCTAGTGTCGCCGTCCACGTACTCCTTCAGGGGATACACATAGATCGAGATTCGCTCCTGCTGTTCTTCGGCCCCCGTCAGACCCCTTTGTCCACAGCGGTACACATTGAAGCAGTCCCAGTAGGAACAGTTCCTGTTGCGGGCGCGTGCCAGCTCCGCATCCTTGTCGAGCACAATTTGTGGAATGTCGACCAAATCTAGCGAGAGCAGCTCGCTATCGGCCTCGGATACGGAGGTGCCGCCGAACCAGAACGCCAGCAGGACCAGCGCCCCCACGAATGTCAACAGATAGCGATTGAACTCACCTTTGGGTGTCAACGCCTGCTTCACGGAGCTGCACTTGAGCGGGATCGACATTGCGGGAGCGTTGTTTTTAGCATTTTTCATAGAATCACGCGATTTTTAATTTATTCACTATCGAAATTAAAATTCTGCGATTCTCGTCGGTAAACAAAAGTGAAGATTTTTCTCCTCTTGACGGACGAAACGATTTTACGTGACTGACATCCGTAAACAGTTGAAGCCGTGAGCGTACCCTGATGTTGAAACAAACAAAGCAAACGCTTCATGGAACGCATGAGCAGGGATGCCAGGTGAATATTGTCGGGCCGTACACATTTTGGACCCTCCTGATGGCGACATTTTTCTGATTTCTGAACTAAAAACAAATGCCGCTGCTACATAATTCTCCCATTGGCTTCAGGAAATTAACGTTGTTCAGCATCTATTTCACTGGGTTTCCCGTGCGAAAAAGCGATACAGTTAGTGCCCGAACACAATGTGAACGGCAATGCGGTAGAACGGAACTGCGGCAGAGCGGAATTGTTCTAAAACTGCCGTTGCCGTTCTGCCGTTGCCGCTTTGCCGCTAACCAACCCACAACGGTTCAAAGGCGATACTGACAGTTCAAAATAGCCACAAACAGTTTATTTTTGTAACATTATTTTCACTTTTATTAGTATAATAAAAGGAGGGTATCATGACTAGCTGTTTCTTCGAAAATATATACATTCGTGAGCAGATTTTTAGGCAAAAATATATTTGTTTACAAATCATCTTAAAAAGTACCTTACCGCTTTGCTGTTTCGCCAAGTTCCAAATTTCTTAAATTTAGTACAATGTCACTTTAGCCGCAGCGCCGTCATTGTGGGCTGCACCATATAGTTCCATGTGTTGGAAATTTGCCGTTACCGTTCTGCCGCATTGCCGTTCACATTGTGTTTGGGCACTTAGTCGTTCGATAACTGCAAAATGTTTACTTTTAAGTTAACGAATGCCGTTCGATAACTGCAACGCATTCTAGACGTCAAGCGGTTGTCAGTCGACGTCTGATGCAATAAAAGTGCATCTAAACGTGCAGCGCAGTGCAGGTGTCATTGAGTTTGACACCAGTTTGAAGTTTAGCGGTCCGATAACTACAAAACTGTTGCAACTATCGAATTGCAGTTCAAAAGCATTGCAGTTAAATGACATCACTGAAAATCTCAGAACGTACACAATAAGTTTATGTCGAAATTGTGAATTTAAAACGCAGGAATCTTCTGATTGATGCATGCCAATAGAAAGATAAGACTTGGCTTCGACTCAATTGACCAGCGTAAATTAGAAATTTGACTTTCTCTTCTCTCTTCATTGGCATTAAATCCCCCACTGGGACATTGCCGCCTCGCAGCTTAGTGTTCACTAAGGGTCTGTCTCATTTGGAGAATTAAACTTAAAAGTGACAGTTCGAAAATTAGCAAATAACCCGGCCATAAGAATGGCTGGTGCTACCCAGCAATTCCAATAAGACATCGATACAAAATGATTCGATATCTGTCAAAAGTAATCTTGCTCTGCGAGCAGGGTTATTCGATAATTATTGAAATGTCACTTTTAAGTTTAATTTCAGTTTAATTCTCCAAATAAGACAGACCCTAAGCACTTCCACAGTTATTTATTAACTGCGAGGTTTCTAAGCCAAGTTACCATTTTGCATTCATATATCATGAGGCTAACACGATGATACTTTTATGCCCAGGGATGTCTAGACAATTTCCATTCCGAAAATTGCCTAGACCGGCACCGGGAATCGAACCCAGCCACCCTCAGCATGGTCTTGCTTTGTAGTCGCGCGTCTTACCGCACGGCTAAGGAGGGCCCCTAGAAATTTGACTTTGACTTTGAGGGAGACGAATTTCGCGCCAACTCGACCAGCGGTTGGCAGCACCATCTCAGAATCGAATGAAACTTGGTGGGTATAAAGATATGGTATTTCTTAGCCACTCTGCATACTTAGAGCAAGATTACCGGTGATGAGTTTAAGCCGTTTGGCAGCGCAGTATCATTGCTTGACACTTTACCGGTCGCTACTAAACGCGCTGCTATAACAGTAGCGCGACCGACAGGTGATCAAATTTCGTAGCGTGATAAGAGCGCTGCTATTTTTGATGAACTATCAACTGTGAAACGTCACCGGTACGGAATACAGCAACCAAATTGAGAGCCGAAAATAGTGACCGATACGGAAACGAGTGACGGAACTACAATGAAAGCGCTGCGCGGGTGATTAAATAAAATGCTCGTGATCGATAATGATGCTCTATGATGGTTGCTGTCTCCAGTCTTCAGTAGCCTTGTGAGCAAAGGCGTAGGATTGCCAATCCGGAGATGGCGAGTTCGATTCTTGGTCCGATCTAGGATGTTTTCGGGTTGGAAACATTCTCGACTCCCTGGGCATACTGTATCCATTGTACTTGCCACACAAGGTGCATACTCATGCAATGGCGGGCATAGAAAGGCTTTCAATTAATTACTGAGGAAATGCTAATAGAATACTTAGTTGAAAAGCAAGGTCAAGTTCCAGTTAGAATGTAGAGCTATAGAAGAAGAAGATGATGATGGTTGCTGTATTCCGTACCGGTGACTTTTGACAGTTGACAGTTTATCAAATAGCAGCGCTCGTACTGGCGCGCTACCAAATTTGGTCACCTGTCAGTCACGCTACTGTTGTAGCAGTGCGTTTAATATAGCGACCGGTAAAGCACAGACAAACAGACGTAACACTCGTCAAATTCCCCTCCTTCACTGATTTACTGGTCAGTTCAAATATTCATTAGTTGGCCAATCGATCACTAGTGGCGCGCGCATCGGATTTGCTCGAGTTTGACGTTTGCTCACTTCCGCCATCTGGTTCGTGATTTGCCTAACCAACTGAAATCAACAGATGTCGTTAGTGTTTCAACGGCGATGAATTTGATGAGTGAATGTTCAATGTGTTATGTCTGTTTGTCTGTGGGTAAAGTGTCAAGTGATGATACTGCGCTGTCAAACGCCTAATACTCGCGCCCGGTAATCTTGCTCTAAACCATAACAGAACAACGGTGTATGTTCCGCTTTAAACCATAATCAGAATGGTTACTAGGACCATACGCAAACCTTTTCTGGATAGAGTTTTGGCCATAATGATAACTGTTTTCTGGAACTCGACCATATACACTGAGAGCAGCTTTACAGGTAAGGGTTCGTTCAAAAATTACGTCCAAGGTTTGATGGGGGAGGGGGGTTCGAGTTTTGTGACAGTTTGTTACAGGGGGAGGGAGGGGGTTCGTCTTATGTGACGTCCATCCACAAGAAAAAATCCTGAAAGCACTTTATAGGAACAATTTGCATTTTAAACACATATTCAAACTGTTAGTAAAGGTAGCCTCACACTTCGGGAATTTGGTCGGCGGATTTTTTCCCCATGTATTTTTGCATATGCGATGTTTTCGGGATTTGGGCACAAAAAATCAAAATCCCGGCCCCATTTAAAACGCACGGGGATCAGAATCCGGCGGAAAATTTTCCCGAGGTGTAAAGGCCACCTCGGGTTTTTCCGCCGGATTTTGAACCCCGTGCATTTTAATGGGGCCGATTTTGATTTTCCGTGTCCGAATTCCAAAACATCGCATATGCAAAAATGCATGGGGTCAGGACCAAATTGAGGTGTGAGATACTATAAAGGCTGCTTTACACCTCGGGAAAATTTTCCGCCGGAATTTGGTCCTCGTGCATTTTAAAGGGGGCCGGGATTTTGATTTTCCGTGTCCAAATCCCGAAAACATCGCATATGCAAAAATGCATGGGGAAAAATTCCGCGGACCAAATTGAGGTGTTAAGGTAGCCTTTAAGGTAGCCTCACACCTCGGGAATTTGGTCCGCGGATTTTTTCCCCATGCATTTTTGCATATGCGATGTTTTCGGAATTTGGGCACGGAAAATGAAAATCCCGGCCCCCTTTAAAATACACGGTTACCAAATTCCGGCGGAAAATTTTCCCGAGGTGTAAGGCAGCCTTAAGGTAGCCTTAAGGCAGTCTTAAAATGGGCTGACAGGAGACCTAACACTAATATTTACATTTACAAGGAACATTTGCGGAAATGGAATGAAATGATGATGATGATGATGAATTGATGACGGTTTAAATGCAGATTTACCAAAACAAAGACCGAGCCGTCCACTCATAATTTCTGTTTTGTAAAATGACTTATCTCGCTTAACTATTGATTAGGGCCTACAATGAAAAGTAAACAAATTCAATTTTACCACCCTTCGATAGCATCCTCTAATAGCTACTAATAGTATAAAAATGTTCCGCATTTTCAATTAAATTACTTAAAAAAAACCAGGGGGGTGGACACTTGAATCTTTTGATTCGGTTTCATTTCCGATTTTTTCTAAATCTTCTCGAATCATTGTCATTGGAAGACCCGTGGAAGCGTGAGATTGGAACTTGTGAGGATCAGAGCTGTGTATGTCGCTCCTTCCCAGATGTCAACTCACCATTTCGCACCCCAAGTGTGTGTGTGATTAAATGGCAGCAGGTAGCATTCGACGTGAAAGCCGGTTCGAAAAACAAAGAGAACCTCCCTTTTGCACATAGGACCTATTCTCAAAGCACTCCAGAATTAGCGGAACAAGGCTAACAAGAAACGTTCATGGCTAGCACACAATCAATGGGAGGCTCAGCAAGTGCAAAACGAAAATGGCAATATGAGTCACCTTTAAATTTTCACCATTTTTAGCATGTCAAAGTTATGTGGTCTTTCACAGAATGCTTCATACATGCCTCATTCTAAAAATCGCAATTAAATTCAATTCTGTAATAAAAATACACAAATGTAAATTTGACAGTTTATTATAATATACAATACATCCTTATCAAAAAACTTCCCTAGAGCTCTTTATCCTTTTTGGTTAATTTATTAAACAAATGTTTTCACTTGGAATATTTATAACCTCGATTGAATTCCGGTGGTACGAAATTACGCTGCTGACGGGGTATGAAAATTCGTGCCATTTGCGACAGCATGTCGACCGTGTCTAGGAACAGAAGTGACCATTCAGAAAAGCCATTACATTGGCCGATTTGTATACGAGCCTTGCGATGTTGGTCCATTTTACCAGGGATGACAATATCAGAAATTCGGGACAGTAGATAGATGTCAGCGTCGTCCTCTTCAGCCAGCTGATCCGCGATCGCTTCGGCGTAGTCTTCTTTCTTTGCATGCCAGAGCGTGTTTCTCCTCCTTTGTCAATGATTTTGAGTACTTCATCCGTGGTTTCCTTCAAGAGACAAGCGGCGCCTAGGTTTCGATACATTTGGCTAATGAATGCAAAAGTTCGGCTTGGACGTCCGCCTCGGGATCGGAATCTATGGTTTTCAGGAGTTCCGGGCAAATGTAATCTTAGCGCAGTCAAGCAGGTAGGGCAACGAATCGGCAGCTGCTGTGCGAACCCCCTCATGGGGATAAACGCACCACTTCTTCGGCATAGTTCGTGAATCCGTCCTTTAGCTCATGTGCATAGCATACCAATATCTCACAGGCTGAGGCATTATCCTTACAAGCCAGCCGTGCGTATTCCGGAATTTTGTTGTTCGACCAAATAGACAAATTGCCAGTCATTGTCGCTTCCCACGTCCTGAACTTCATCAACTTCCAGCAAAGCAACTTCCGGCTTCATGGATGCGGTTCGCATAACCGGCCCCATAATCAGCGGCAACTGCTCAAATTGTTTGCCCAAAACTTTGCAAATACGTGCCCAGGCTGAAATCAGATATGTCAACTGAGGATCAACATCGGGTCTTCGGTGAGTGTCCATCACATCGGACATGAACTTCTCCGCCCCGACAGTCAAACCGATCAGTGAGACGCATTCGATAGTTTTGCCATGAAGCAGTCGGAGTTCGTCGGTGTTATCGTTTTGAATTATGTATGTACTTCAGACAGGGCATTAAGGGATTGTAGTAACCAACAAAGTCCTTCTTGGTTGTATCAGCAACCAATCACTACCTGTTCCAGGACCAATTTGGTGCCTTTTCAACCAACTCATTGAACTTGGTTGTAAGGATATTCTTCAGCTTAGCCTTAATACCGTTCAAGTACCGGATGAGGATATTCTTCTTGTTGACCAGTGCTGCACCTGCATGAGCCTGTACGCTTGGATTCCACACGTCGTCCAACAAGCTCAGGAGCCCTGAAATGACGCTCGTGAAACTTTTTCTTGAAGATTGGGTCGAAATCCGTGGCCATCTGTCCAATCGCCATTACACACTGCGTAACGAACTTTTGGGTGAAGATCCATAAGGAACTTTAGCACTGCATGTTAGGAGCGCTGGCACACTGGAACAAAAACTGTAGGAACTCCGGCCACTGGTTGCTGCTGTCGTCGTCTATCTCACAGATTTTGCGACGCAGGCTGGGGCTTTCGTTCTGTGCTAGCGTCAGCAGAACCTGCTAAGTACTTTAGCTGCTCCTTTGGTTCCGGGGGCAGTGGGTTATAGATGTCCTGGAACTCAGCGGAGAATAATCGTCTCAACAGGACGGTTGCCATCATCCGAGCTTCTTCGGTAGTATTTACGGATGTTTGATCGTTCCCAGCAGGTGTGTCACTTTGCCTTCGCATGATAGGTTGTTCAAGGTTTCCTTGGCTTGTGTTCGCACTTCGTTGTCGGTCTAGAGCAGGAAATTTAGCAGCTGGTGAAACTAAGCCCGATCCGCAGCTAAAACAAAAGAGCACCATAACAAACAAAAATCGTTAATCAATAAGCTCATTTTGTATATTATTTACAATCACCGTTAGCTCACGATACGTACTTTGAATAGTGAAACCGATTCGCCTTCCGAGAGTAATCAGTTTTTTTTTTATTAAATCTCGCCATCAGGCTCGCCACACTGAACAAAAAATTCTGAAAGCGAGAAATTATATAAAGATTCATCCCGCCGAATCATTCAAAATTTTTTTGATTTTTTTAAAATCTTTTGAATGATTTGAAACATGATTCGAGTGTCTTCCCCTGGAAAAAACTAATTTTTGATTGGGCCTACAACGTGTTATTTTCTAAATATATGTAGTCCACCCTAAAAAACGGCTAAGCCACTCGTTTTTCTGTCAGGAATGAGCCTTCTCCAATTTCGGGCCGATAACGGGAATTTTTCCGAACCGTCATCGGCCCAACCTCGAGAGAGAAAATTTCCCCTCCCGAAAAGCCTTATCCCGTGTTTACTATCGAAAAATGCCGTAAACAAAGGGTCTATGAATGACAAGCAAATGCAGAATGACTTATCAAGAAGGCCTATTCCGGAGAGAAAAATGAAAATAGACTTAAAATTTTAGTTTAACGATTTCGACACATTTTTGCATGTTTTCGATGCAGTTAAGGTTATGGATGGATAGATAGTGTTGATTATGTGCTTTTAGGAGTTTTTGCTGCCTAAAATATCATAAACCTGGGAAATAGGAATAGAAATTGTGATGCATTTTTTTCGAACGGCATTTTCTCAATGTTTACGTTTTGGCTGTAGGCCCTTTTCAAATGTTACGCGAGTTATAGGCTTAATATCGATTAATCGGGATTTTACGACATCTCTAATCGATACGTGACATCGCATCGCATATGCGACATCGGTATCAGTTGAAGCCATGAGCGTGCCCCATGATGATTGAACAAACGCTTCGAGAAACCTCGAGTGACATCCTCAGCGCGAAAGCATAAACAAAATGTAAAAGTACTCAATGTGAAAAGAGCTCTATCAACTTCTGATTTCAATTTCAATAAAAATTTTAACAAAAATAATTTCTGCTGATGATTTGATGATTTGATTAATCTTAAATATGATTGTTGAGTTTTAAAATCTTTTATCAATTGAGATAAACACTTGTCATAATAAACAATAGTCATAAAATTTTATTTAAATATGCAAATTGCAATTGCATTATTAAAAGCTATTTACGCCTTTTTATAAAGTACTCCATTTAAAATTGCATCCGATTTTATTTTGGTAACGTGCGTGCGTGTAAGAAAAATTTCGCAGACTTTAAACAGTGAGAGAATGTTTGAAATATTGATACTTTTAGGTTCCATGGAAAGATGAATCAACTGGAGAAGAAGGAACCGGTGCAGGCGATCCTGATTGGCGATGGATTCAACGATTGTTTCGTTCCGTTTACCGACCGGAAACCGCTGGTAAGGTGTCGGCTAGAATCAATACTTCCGACGGTGTTTTTGTTTACCATTGCATCATCTCCCGCGTGAATAATTCGATAAAGAATTTCACTAACTAATTTTCCTTCCAGTCACTCCTCTCGTTGGTCAACGTCCCGCTATTGGACTACTCGCTGGAATCGTTGAACCGCTCGGGCGTCGAAGAAGTCATACTTTTCTGCGGCCACCATGTCGACCAGGTGAAGGCGCACGTCAAAATGCGCCAGGCCACCGGTTGCAGCTGGTCCATCGGAATGACGGTCACGATCGTGAGCTCCGAGGGTTGTCGCTGCATGGGTGATGCCCTGCGGGATCTGGACGCCAAAGGCCTTGTGCGGGGTAACTTTATCTTGACGGGAGTGGACACGGTGACCAATGCCAACCTGGCTGCCATTCTGGAGGAGCACAAGCGTGCCGTCAAGGCGGACAAGGGTACTGCCATGACGGTGGTTTACAAGGAAGGCGTTCCGCAGCAACGCACCGGAAACGAAGTTATGATAGCGATGGATAAGAACAGTAAGCGATTGTTGTTCCATCAGCGGCTTAAGCCGCTGCACAAGGAACGGAACTTTGTCATTCCGTTGGAAATTCTGACTCAGAATAAGGACGTGACACTGCGACACGGGCTGATGGATCCGCAGATTGCGATTTGTAGCAATACCGCGCTGCCACTGTTTTCGGACAACTTTGACTTCTTGACGCGTGATGACTTCGTCAGGGGACTGCTCATCAACGAGGAGATTCTGGCCAGTACCATTTACGTGAGTTTGCTAGCGAGTGAGGAGTACGGAGTGAAGGTCAATAACTGGCAGAGCTATCAGATCGTGAGCAAGGACGTGGCCAATCGTTACGTGTATCCGCTGGTGCCGGATATGGGAGTTTGTGGGAACGTCTTGCGATACTCATTCTGCCGGAACAACATCTATCGGCATCGGGACATCAGACTGGCGAGGGGTAGTGTACTGAAGGCGGATGTGGTGATCGGAGAAAAGAGCGAAGTTGCTGACAAGACGGTCGTGGAGAATTCAGTTTTGGGTAACGGGTGTAAAATTGGAAAGGATTGTCGCATTAGCAATTGTTTCTTGATGGATGGGGTGGAGGTTGGGGACGGATGCACTCTGGAGCACAGCATTTTAGGAGGTCAGGTAAAGATTGGAGCCAATTGCAACTTGACGAATGGATGCGTGTTGGGAGAAGAGGTGGAACTGCCGAAAGGGACGAAAGTTTCCAAACTAACTCTTCAATCATCCAATCCTGAAGATGACTGGACCGAAGGTTCGAAGCGATTAGGGGACCGCGCATTCACCGTTCCGGATGCCAGCGAAGAGAACGAAGATATGCCGGACTCCGAGGATGAAGATGATCAAAATACGTTTAACCACTCGATGCGACTTCATCGACTGGAACGAAAGCAGGCACCGTCTATTTATAGCAGTTCTTCGGAAGAGGGTGAGTCTCGAGCTATGTCTCCGGTACAGGAGGACGCCAACATTTTCCTATCGGAAGTGCTGGAGTCGCTCAAGCGTGGCTACTCGGAGAAATCGAACCCGGACTATTTGATTCTGGAAATCAACTCGTCTCGATACGCGTACAATATGTCCCTGTCGGAGGTGAACTTCTATGTGGTGAAAGCCATTCTGCACCTGCTGATAATGCAGGAGAATGCGACGAAAAATGTGGTGGCCACCATGGGTCAGCTGTTGGGCTATTTCGGTTCGGTTTTCAAGAACTACATCCGAGGTCGTGATGCCATGATGGATTGCTTGAAGGCGTTCGAGGAAACCAGCGAACAGGAGGAGTTGATTCGCAGTAAAATTGCTCAACTGGTGCATTATTTGTACGAGAAGGATTATATCACGGAAGAGGTAATTTTGGAGTGGTACGAGGATTTGGAGGATGAGGGGGACGCGACGGTGAAGAAAAGTCTAGCCAAGCTGGTCGATTGGCTGATGCAGTCCAGTGAAGAGGAAGAAGATGATGATTAAAAAAAAGGTGATGTAATAAAGGACATAGGTCCGATGGTAACATCATTGATATTAAAAAATGTTCCGGGTATTACATTTTGAGAAATTCCTTGAAGAGTTATAAAAAACTTTTATGACGCAAGTTGTGGTATCGACGCCTAAGTCATTTAATAATAGGACACTTTTATTAGTTTGAATAGGAATGCTGGATAGAATCAAGAGATAACAGCGATTAGGGCTTATGGCTTTCCGAAACTTATCAACATCTGTTTTCTTAGAATAATCGTTTATTTCCTATCCAACCCTAGAAAAACTCCCCGAGCAGTGTTATCCTCTGCAGGAATGGTTGTGCCTTGCACGTGAGTAGCCCATAATTACTGGCCCAGGTACCGTTCCGATGGTGCCCCGTTTCTTTCACTTTTCTCAGCAGCGCCTGCGGATCCATCTTTGCCTTCTGGTACACTTTGGTTTTGAACATGTTCTGTACGAACTCGGTGATGGTGTTGTTAAGGCCCAACGTCGACTGCTGTGGCTGATGATATTCGCCGCCGACCGTTGGCGGAACCACCTCCATTCCATCCCTTTCGGCGGAGCTATTTTCCGAGAAGAATTTCTTAGCCGGGTTGGAATCTTCGACGTCTTCATCGTCGTCCATGGCTGCTTTGGTCAATGTTGCTGGAGGAGACTGAGGTGGTTCCTCGATTCTTGTAGATTCTTGCTGTTCGCGTTGACTTTCATTCAGTTTAACTTGTGCTGTTGAACTTTTGTCATCCGGATCACGAGCCGATGGTGTCAACTTTATGGTGGTCATACGTTCAGGATCGTCAATGGAGGCTGTTGGTGTGGGTGCTAATGGTTCGGGAACCGGAACAATCAAACTGTCATCGTTGGCTGTTTTATTGACATCCTTTTCAGGGGTAGATTTGTTGAGCTGGTTGAGAAGCGATTCTTTCGCACGGTTGAAGGCCTCTTCAAGGCGTTTTTTCGTCAGTGCTTGGCGGGCTTCAGCAAGTTTCGCACCTAGTTCTTCGAGAACAGCAGCTGGTATGGCGTCCTCGAGTTGCGCTTCCACCACGGAAATGTTTTCGATCTTTTGCGCTTCTGGAGCTTTTAGTTCGGCTCCATTGGCTTCTTTGGTTCTGGTCAGATCCAATCGATCTCCTGCGAACTTTTCGCGGCTGTAATCGGCAAAGAGATTTTGTTGTGGAAGTTCATGGCAACATCGCAGCATGGCAGGGTCAATTGGATGGGCTTCAGTATTGAAAATATATCCACCAGCATCGATGATGCATTCGCCATAGGTTGTATTGATGACGGTTCCAACACGGCCATCATTGTGAATAAAATTGTCCGGATCAAACAGTAAGTAAAGGTATTTGGTGGTTTCGGCTAGGAAAAACGACTCCATTCGATCCTCCTTGTGGTGATCGCGAACGTTTTTGATCGTGGCATACCCGCAGGGCGTTTTAGCACTATGTTCTATACTGCGCAAAATATCTTCTCCAACTTCCAGCAAATATGGATCTCCCGTGGCCCGGTACAAATACATTACAGATTCGATTAACTCCGGTCTTAGTGGATAGTTTTCTCGATTGGCTCCCGCTTCAGCATTTGGAATATTGTAAAACTCCGGAAGAAAACCGTACTGCTTCCAAACAGTATGGTAGTTATGCAATGTCTTCATGGCAGCACTCGTGTCCCCAAATAAACTGAGCACTCCCGGCCAATACGCTTCCAAGGATTGGAACACCGGAAGCGTTACCTGCCCCTTGTTCATACTAACCCAAACGTGCCAATCATCTCGCTTTAAATACTTATCGATCGCTTTCCGACCTTCGTTGAACATATGCATCAGATCGGGCTTGTTCAGCATAATTGCGCCCTTCACCAGATATTCATAGTACGAATCAACTCCCGCCCCGATCCCTGCATCCTGTGCCGTCCACCGACCAGTCTGAACATCAATATGGTTCCCGAATAGTCCAATCGAAGACCGATGATTGTATAAACCGTACAACGCATTCAGAGCTACTTCCTCGTAAATCGGGTCCCCAGTCAGCCGACTCAACGCTCCGAACTCCACAATGAACGTTCCAATACCGGCCGTACAAGTTACACTCGTTTCCCCGTATGGCACACCATACTTCAGGTTTACTGTTCCGTATGGCATTCCTGTTCTCGTATCGAAAGCCGGCAGCAATCGTCTCGCCACGTCTTCCGCCAGCCGGAGCAGCGGTCCATTACAGGGCCACCCCGGTTCCAGCTCCACCCCTGCCTTGTGACTCATCATGTGAGCACTGATCAATCCACCCACGATTCGAATGTTTGTCTCAAATACCGACACGTTGATGTCGCTGTCGAACGACTTCTTCTCCAACAGCTCCACCACGCGTCGGAACTCCGAGTAGTTTCCCATCACCGCCAAGGTGTCCAGCGCATCGATCAGCGTCAGTGAGTAGCTCCCCCAGGTGTCAACGCCATCGCACGAAAGCGGTCGTAATTCGTCATACTTGCTGGCGTACCGCAGATATCCATCATAGGCGTGCTGAAACATTGCTCGGACTTCCTCGCTGAAAAATAAATTCATGGTTAACGCTGGCCTGTAATGTTTGGCAGATGTTGCAGCCAACAAGAATAAAGAAACACAAAAGTTAATTCCATTCTGATTCATAATTGAGAATGATCCATATATTTGGAGGATAACTGTAACGATGCAATCAAAACACTGAGTACCGTAAGCGAATCATGTCCTCTTTGGTGTATTTCCGGAGACCGGCGGAACAGCTGATGAAAGCAAAACAGAACCCCAGGAACAGGGCAACATTTTTAACCTCATAATGCCTATTTCGCATAATTTTATTGACCGTAATTTTCTGCCAGCATGAAATAATGGAAATTTTGCGACCGAACACGAACACGACAGCACTGATGAAAGTTCGGAAACGTCAGCGGATAAATAAATCAAAACAAAACAAAGGATGAGGGCAAAAAAGGTGTCATCGAGTTCAAATTAGTTAGGGGTGTTCAATACGTGAAATTATTAGGTTTTTCGAAATTGATTTTAAGGCTGTGAACCATTCCACCGATTCGTTTAACTTTTAGTTAAAATTTGACACTTCGATGGTTATTTTCCCATCGTGGTTAAAATTTTACAGAATAATAGTTATTCGGAACGAAATGGATTTGGCGCCCATTTTCTCGCGAACAAAGTTTAACTATTGAACTGTCAAGTCTAACCCTGCTCCGGAGCAGGGTTATTTTTAACCACGGCGAAATAACCATCGAACTGTCAAATTTTAACTAAAAGTTAAACGAATCGGTGGAATGGTTCACAGCCTAAATAGTTCCTGTGCAGCAAAATTCATGAAATTTTGTAATTTACTCTCATGTTTTATAATAGATTCAAGATATGTAATAGTATCAATACCCCTAAAAACCCAATTGTCTACTGTCTTCAAGTCGCTTTAAGTTTGATTGTGAATCAGATTCAGATACCAACCATATTTTTTCAAAGATCATCTTCCCCCCATATGACGGTACCACAGATAACAGACATTGAAGCTAGAACAAATTTTATTGAAAATCCTGTGTAAAGTTTTGAATTGATATACGTTGACCCACTACTGCCATCTACTCAACTGATTGCGGCAGTACCTAAGGATGCAGCTGAATTACAACCGTCGAACGCAGCCAATGCATTTGACAGCCGCAATCGGGCTGCGTTTTCAATAACAATGATTCTTGCGCCATCTCCAATCGATTGCCAAACGCGGTCCCAATTTAAAATACATTTAAATTAACGGTTGCGGATGTTTACACACGCATGGGATGCCAGCCTCAACATCTGTTATCTGTGACGGTACCTACTAGATTCACACATAAATATTGTATTTTTCACGAATGATTAGATTCGCTCGACGAAATTCAAGAGTTGTCAATTTTGTATTTCAAGGCATTTTCGACAACCTTTTCATAGATTACCTTGATTGTCAAACACGTGGTCGGTTGAGAACAATGGGACTGAATGTAAACATCGAGGCAGCCTGGGGTGCACCAGGGCGAACACCCCAGTAAGCAGCCCTTACTGCACTACGGCGGGGCACTGGTGCAGCGGACATTTATTTCCCTAGCTACTCGTGGGACCAAAAATGAGTACAAATTCTACAAACAACCCTCAAGGTGACGACTGCCTCTCTCAGTCGTGTGAGAGCGAAGTGGAGAATACTCTGAGTCAGCTTGGCCTTACTGAAGACCAGCTACTCAGTAGTTCGCAGGAGAAGATGGAAATATCCTGCCCCTCAACGCCTATCTCCCGGAGCAGCACATGTTTCGACAAAGCTGATCCAGATCTACAACCCCCCTCATCGACCGACTCCAACCTGCTGGACATGGAAGATAACGAAGATGATGGTATAAGGATCGTCATCAACCCCAAAAATCTTTAGCAAGTAGCAAAGGATCCGAAGATAACAAGGGTTCTACGGAAGCCAAGGGTGCTCCGAGAAAGAAAATCCCCACACTCACACGCTCGCAGAGGAAGCAGCTTAGAACTCTCCGGGAGAAGGGAAAAGACCGGAATGAGGCCTTGTCCATAATCCTGAATAAGGAGAGCGAGCCCACTTCCTCAAAACGCTCGAGAAACGACCTAGACAAATCCGCCACAGAGGACCCTAAACAAAAAAGGGTGAAGCACCATCTGGATCCGAGAGAGCGCGCCCAACAGTCCTCAAACCGCGCGCCTCAGAAAAACGTGTCTGGACAACAAAACCCACCCATGAGGAAAACAGCTGGTATCAGCTACAGTGATATGGCCAAAAGCGTGAAGGTCGGGATAATACCCAAAGACTTTCCCACCGTCCAACTCACTACAGCCCACCCAACAAACATTGGAGTCGGATAAAGCGCTTATTTAGCGAAAAATAGCCTTCTTCAGCCAAAAAACTAGCTTGTTCAGCTTAAATTGTTTGTTGGGCAGCTAGACCTTCTACAAGAAACACTCCTGCTCAGAGTAGTTCAACAGCGAAACGAGCCAATAAAACCCAAATTCAACAACCTCATCTACAAGTCCGGTTACATGGTTCTAATCTGTAAGGATCAAGAGACTGCTGAGTGGTTAAAGAGAATATCCCCATCCATGAAACCCTGGGAAAGTGCAGAGCTGATGGCAATGGACGAAGTGGCGATTCCACGTCCAGAGATGATCCGAGCATTCTTCCCACAAAGCTCCAGCTATGATGACGACCGAATAAAGGCTCTCATAGAAAGCCAAAATGACATCACAACAACTAATTGGCGTATTGTGAAACGATCCATTCTGAAAGATATTCATGTTGAATGGATCTTCACAGTAGAGGGTGCGTCGATGGAAAAGTTGAAGAAGTCCAAATACACCCTCAACTACCGATTTGGTGAAATCCAACTAAGGAAGATTACAGATCAACCGACTGCCGCTACCGCCAATCCGACTGGAAGGCCGACCCAAGAGCAATCTGAGGAGGCCTCCTGTTCGGGCGAGGTTCGGCTAACTGGAAGGCCGACCCAAGAGAAATCTGAGGAAGCCTCCGGTTCGGGCGAGGTTAGTAAATCTCACCCCAAAAGCACCATAAAGGCTAGTCTGTCCGCCTCTAAAGGAAAAGCTCGAAGCTTACATGCGACCCCTGCTCTAGTGGTACCAAACCAAAGGTATCTAAACAGGGCAAAGGGGGTGCAAAAAGCGATAGTTTGACCACAGAGGCGAAACTGGCTGGCCAGGTTGCTACAGGGAAGAGAGAAAACCCAAACTGTAATATCAAACGACATCCTGATGATCCGCAACATCCAAAGCCGGACAGTCGTCGTCCGGAAAAAGCGGGAACCCCGGAAATGGCGACTAAAGTTCTGCAAGTGAACCTCCACCATGCTGAGAGCGCCACGGGTGTGCTCTGTCGGAGGTTCACCAAAGAGAATTTAACCGTGGCCCTCATTCAAGAGCCATGGGTCAATAAATCCAGAATACAAGGTATTCCACAACACTCATGTAAGTTGGTATATGATGACAGCCAGCTTTCTCCTAGAGCGGCTATTTTATTACATAACAACTGTAAATACTTTCCAATTTCAGAATTCATAAAGGGACATCGTAGCGGTCAGGATGGAGGTACCTTCCGCCAGAGGGAGTAGAGAGATCTTGGTGGTCTCGGCATACTTCCCAGGTGACGTGGACGAAATCCCTCCTCCAGAAATAGCTGCGCTCGTAGCCTACAGCCACCGACACAACATCCCTTCGTCATAGGGTGCGACGCAAATGCACATCACACCGTATGGGGAAGTACCAATATAAACACCAGAGGTGAGTACCTGTTACAGTTTCTCTCTTCCAAGAACATTGACATTTGTAATGTTGGTGACAAGCCCACGTTTGAAAACTCCATTCGTCAGGAAGTTTTGGACTTGACTCTACGTAGTCGGTCTATCTCTGATAAAATAAAAACTGGCATGTTTCTGAAGAAATATCAATGTCAGACCATAAACACATCATCTTCGAATGGGAAGGGGTCTAACGATGGAAAAACGTTTAAAGATCCTAAGAAAACTGATTGGGAATCCTACTCAGCTATCCTACGATCCGAAGAGTACATCATAGAAAGTCACATCAAGTCCATAACACAATTGGAAGATGCGTCCAAATCCATTAAAAACAAAATCCTTAACGCCTACCAAGAGAGCTGTCCAACTAAATCAACTAGTTCGAGTAGAGACGTTCCATGGTGGAATAAAACTCTTGAGAAGCTTAGGAAAACTGCGCGTAGGGAGTTCAACCGTGCTAAGCGAACCGGCGATTGGAGCCTATACAGAAAGGCCCTGACGAACTACAACAAAGAAATAAGGTCAGCCAAACGGAAATCGTGGATTCTAATGTGTGAAAGCATAGAGAATACACCCGTAGTGGCCAGACTCCAAAAAACTCTTTCAAAAGCCCACTCCAATGGTGTGGGTAGCCTCCGAAAGACGGATGGTTCGCTCACTGTAGAGCCTAGCGATACACTGAGCGAATTGTTAAAGATCCACTTCCCTGATTCAATCCCTGAGTCGAGCATCGGCGACCAAGGCACTGGAATTGCTGTATCAGATCCACAAGAGATCCAATCATGGGTTTTTGTATCTAAAAAGACGCAATAAAGGTTGCAAAGGAAGCTTTCACTCGGGCCAGGGTTGAGAGGGCTGTGAGATCTTTCGAGCCATTTAAGTCTCCTGGCATGGATGGAATATTCCCAGCGTTGATCCAAAAGAGGAGAAAACACTGGTTCCACCCTTGGTTGAGATTTTTAAGGCGAGTCTGATTTTGGGGCACATACCTAACGATTGGCGTCAAATCCGGGCTGTCTTCATTCCGAAGGCAGGCAACAGAGATAAAACCAACCCCAAAGCATTCAGGCCGATAAGTTTATCCTCTGTAATGCTCAAAATTAAGGAAAAGGTACTATGCGAGTACATAAATCACAAATTTATGAAAGCAATGCCTTTGTCAAAAACCAATTCGCTTATCAAAGTGGAAAATCTACGATCTCGGCACTACATACGGTAGTTCAAAAATCGAAAAACACTTAATGCAAAAGAAATTGCTCTTGTAGCATTTCTTGATATTGAGGGCGCATTCGATAACGCTTCTTATTCGTCTATAGGGTCAGCAATGTTGAGGAGAAAATTCAACCCATGCATTGGTACCTGGGTACATGCTATGCTAGCTAATCGGAAAATCTCCTCTGAGCTTAGCGGTTCATACACAGAGAAAAAAAAAGTTGGGATTCCAACATTTTCTACTTTTTATTTTAAAAGTAAGGATAATCTGGTAATTTTAAGTGCTAAAATAATTAAATTAAATGTAAAATATTTGAACTGAAAGTTTTTTTCTCGGTGTAGAACTGTGATTTTCACCAGAGATGCCAGATTTGAAGACATGTCTTCAATTTGAAGACATTTGAATCTCTGTGAAGACATTTATTTCGTGAAGACATTTTGAAGACTTTTCAAAATATTTGAAGACTTATCTACTTATTTGAAGATACTTGAAGACAATCAATAAGCCAGCGAGCAAAAATATAATTTTATTTCTTAGTTATAAATTCTGCGACTTCTATGTATGGTCGGGGTTCAGCCAAATCACACCAAGCGCCAATGAAATATTTCCAATTTTTTGTCAAGGTTTTCATATTATAGATTCATTTGGTCAAAAATCGTATCGGACATCATTCAACGCCATAGCTGAGAATCCCTTACAACGTACATTTGTGACTGACTGTGTGTGCATGACTTAACATGAAATACTTTCCGTTTGTCTTTTGCGAACAAAATATCACAAGTTAGTCAAAAAGCCGCTTGGTGCGGTTCGGCTGAATCCCAACCATATGTGAATTATGCAAAAAAAAATACAATAGTTATAATAGTCTTTGTCTGGGGCTTAGAATCTCAAACATAAAAATACATTCACACTAGCTGGCTGATAAATGCAACGCATTTTAGACTTCATACGTACGCACTTAACTTGGAGTTAGGCGGTATTTCGATCATTACATTGGAACACAATTGCCGTTTAATTTTACGGCAAAAATATATTGAACTCTTCTATGACTTGATTTAATCTATTCAATCGTTGAGCTAGAACCTGATCTTTTTCTAAATTCCTTACGAATTCATTTGATCTTTTCGGTATGTCCATGTAACTTTCGTCTAAATATTCGACGGGAAACTCTTTAAATTTTCTGTGAATTTTTAAAAGAATTTCCGATGAAAATTATGAGGAATTTCTTGTCTATATTCAAGAGAATTGAAATTGTAAATTCAGTACAAAATTTATATTTAATAATTTCCGTAAAAAAAACATAAAGAAAAACCTCCAAAAATTTAAACGGAAAATTCATCTTGATTTCCACAATTCCCACAATAAATCCCTTTTAATTTCCACAAGAAAATTGTTTCAATTAATTTTCATTAAAAATTCTTACGAATGTCAATAGGAAATTGAAATTTTGCTGGTGTTAAATGGGTATTTCTCATAATTTTCAAGGTAAATTTCTGCAGGAAAATCTACCTAAAAGAAATTCAGAGGAAACTTGCTACACACTTTTGTTAAATTTTTTCCTTGAATTCCTTTGATTATTCTTCTAGAAATATTTTTGGACATTCTTCCAGTATTTACTGGAATTCCTCTATGAATTTCTTCAAAAAATCGTCCTGGTATTCTTTCTGTAATCCCTCCAGGAAATTGTCCGGAAGTTTCAGGGATGTTCCCGAAAAATCCTCCAGGACTTCATTTGAAAGAAGTTCCAGAAGTTTCTCCAGAACTCCTTCAGTAGTTCTTTCACGAATTCCTCCAGGAGTTCTTCCAGGATTTTTTCCGAAAGTTTTCCCGGGATTGCGGCGGAAACTCCACAAGGGATCCCTCCGGAAGTTCTTCCTCTGGGAGATCTTTTAAGAAAGTTGCCGAATGACTCTCCAAGAATGCCTCCGGAAGTATACTATGAAATTTATCTGCTATTTCCTCCAGGATTGCTTTCGGAAATTTCTGCAGCAATACATCAGGGAGCTCCTCCAAGAATTCATCCAGAACTACCTCCAAGAATTTCTCCAGAAGTTTCTTTAGGAATTCCACCGGAAATTGCTTCCGTAATAGGCGAATTCGAGAAGGATCCATTGGTAGAGTGCGCTGCGAGAGTTTGGGAGAGGAGTCATCAGAAGCGATTATTTACATTCAAAATCAAATTTTCTCCATCAAATTTACTTAACTTTTTGGTATATTGTCACATGTTTTCCACTGGCAATGGCTTCTTACAGTCTTTAAGCAGCTGTTGAAGACGAATCCCACCCAAATAAGCCGCGAATTAAAAATCCGGGAGTTCATAACCAAGATAGTGCGGTGGAGGCACTGCAGGAGATGTGCTATTTAATCGGAATAATCATATGCAAGCACCCACCGGATGGAAGCTCATCCCAAAGAAAACAAAATTTTCTTCCAATTTGCGACTATTCCAGCTTTCATAAATGGTTGGATTATCCAGAAAACGCGAAAATCGTACTCCCTTCGTATGCTGCCAATGCACTTTTTTGGCCAACGACACTTTTTTCGTGATTCTCGTGACGACCACCAGATGTCGAAATGATCGTTGAGCTTTACTCAAATTCGCCTAAATTCATAAATCCATCAGGAAAATCCTTCAGGTATTCCTCCAGAAAAAAACATCCGAAGTTCATCCTGAAGTTTCTACAGGAATTCCTTCTTAAGTTCCTCCTAGAATTCCTCCGGAACTTCCTTCTGAACTTTTTCCGGATGTTTCTTCAGTAAATCCTTTGGATGTTCCAACAGGAATTCCTCGGGAAATTTCTTCAGGAGACTTCCAGAAGTAATTAGAAGCTCCATCCAAAAGAAGTTATAAGAAGCTCCATCAGGAATTCATGCGCAAGTTGATCTAGAAATTTTACCGGAATTGTTTCTTCAAGTATTTCACAGTAAATTTTGAATTCCAACAGGGTATTCTTTAAAAAGAAATTTGAAAGAATTCCACGTGAAAATTCTGTTAAAAATCCGCCTCAGTACAAAATCCAGGGGAAACTCGTCATAAAAAAATTAAATAATATTAAAGAATATTCTCTTGAAATCTAACAATTTGTATGTTAAATAAATAAATATTATTCCACACCCAAAAAAATCTGCACGTTCTTTCCACCTGAAAAAATACGTAGATTTGTTCCACCTGAATTTCACGTAACTTTTACCTGATTTTCCGATAGAAATTTCATTCTACGTGAAAATCAGGTAAGTTCTACCTGAGTTTTGGATAGAATTCACCGGACACGTAAGTTTTACCTGAATTTTCTGAAGCATTTGCAGCTACGTGTGCACGTAAAATGTACCTGAAAATTCAGGTGGAAACAACGTTTAGATTATTTGGAGTGCACATCAGTAAAACAAGGAGATTATTGAATTTACAAACCTATTGGATTTTGAAATTTCTCGCTAATAATCGTTATTTTAATATTGAAGACATTTGAAGACATTTTTAAACGACTGTGAAGACATATGAAAATATCTTCTGGCATCCCTGATTTTCACAGTGATCTCAATCATAACAAAATTATAAAATAATCAAAACAGCTTAGGGTGAAATCAGGAGTGATTCAGTTTCATTCTAAATTTTCGACCACTATTCTAGTTTGAATCTGGAGCATAATAGAACAAACTCGCTGGTTTCCCCAGCAGTGTTCTATTCATGTTTTTCAAATTTTCAATTAATTGAAATCATTATGTTCCTGCCAAGAAAGGCGCCGGAATTGCAAAGTGGATTGATCCGTAGATAAAATGACGCATCCATACACCAAAACAATTGAAAAATATTTGAAACTCGTGATTCAATCGTGGTTCAAATCTGCAGAAAATAGAACGGAGCGTTATACCAGTTTTATTTTTTTGACAGTTGACTGGTATAAAAACTGAATCTAGAACAGCTGCTGGGAAAATTAATGTTTCAGATTCATATTCAAACTGACAGCCCTGAACGATTTGAATCACTGCTGATTTTACTCTTAGATATTTCATATTTCTGGCAACCATGCCAACATAAAATAATATAACTGGCAGCTCAAGATAATCTGTCAGCAGAACAGCAACAGAAATATTTTTGAGAAAAAAGTTGTGCACCATCAGCAGAATTTTTTCTGTGGGCGAAAAGGTTAACAGAACCTGAGTTACCGAACGATCGTGACAAACAAGAGGGAATCGGCCCGACTACAACAACAACAACGGCAAAATAATCTACCGGACAAAGTACATCTGGCTGCTGATTAAACACTCAAGCTCGGAAACACCCAAAACGGAATTGCTCCACCGCAAACGCTGAGCAGAAAATATTGATATACTTCCTCCGAAGATGATGACTTTAACGGAGCGGTTCAGTCTATATGGGTATCCTGGATTCAATCAGCTGCACATGAAAGGCAGGAATAGGACTAAAGGGTGATTATGGGAATCCACTTTCGGAGGAGGCACTGGCCGATAATATGGCTTTACGGGTAAGCTTGCAATTTTTGTAATTCTCTCTTTTTTTTCTTTTTTTTTCTCATCAATTTATACATGCCACAATTATGTTTTGCTTTCAGAAGGCTCCTCAGACCCTCTATACCGCAAACACAGCAACGGCTGGATCACAACGCTTCAGCGAAAGTTCGACCCAGCTGATTCGCAACGTCTTCATCGTCTAATGTCGTTTTCGTTTATTCCGAACGGTGTACACCGGCGGTGCAACATTTGCCACCGCAAATACGAACGGTTTGGGTGCAACTTTTTGACTGCCAACACATGTTTTCGATGGTGTTGGTGATGTCGTCAATCAAATCTATCAAATATCATATAGCGAGTAAATATTATTGAGATTTATATAAGGATGTAATATTTGTAAGGATGTAATATGATTATGTAATATTTTTGTCTTGTTTTTAATGTTTTTTTTAAATATCTACTGTATATTACACAAATTTTGTAATTTAATTTTGCAAATTAAAAACGTATAAAGTAGTTTCTTATGCGTTTTGTTTATTGTTTGTAACATATTTAAATGTAGAAAAATCTTCAAAAAAAAACAAAGGGCCCTTGTAGAATTTGATAAATTGTGAATGTTAGAAATTCATGAAATCTAGCCGTTTATATTTATTTGAAAACTATTTGAAACGAAGATCGATTCAAATACCGCCATCGGGGGTGACGATGAGTTAAGAATGAATCATCGCTGTTACTGGCAGCCAAGAGGTCGATAACAAAATCGTTGGAAAACGACTGGTTAATTAGTTTTGGTTAATTAGTTTTCTTGCTACTAAAAACTTTTTAAGTTGTTGACAGTGACCTATTTTCAATCCCATTTGATTCTTTGTCACCCCCAATGACGGTATCAAAATGATCAATAGATTTTGAGTTTTACCAGAAAATAATGCAATACGAGTTTATGGACTTCAACATAAATTTTCACATCTCTACGTGATTGATTTAAAAAAAATCTAATACGTTACGTTACGGATTTACTCCAAAGCTGGTCTTTGGAAACTTGATATTTTTTCTTTTAGTTCAATAATTTCATATGAATTGAACATATTATACAATTCATTTGTATTCATAGTACAAAATATCAAGTTTAAAAAAAGACAAAAACACTATTTATATCATTGCTATGAAAAAGTATTGATAAAAGCTAAATCAGAAGATAACTGGATATGGCTGAATCAAGAACTGCATATGTGTAAATTTAAATTATTTCTCGATTTAAAAATAGTTATGTAAATCGACTATTAATTTGAGATCAATTCCAGAATTTCACAGTCAAACCTTGTTACATCATGTCAATATTCGTTTGAATAAAGTTAAAATATAATGTTGAGGAAAATGAACAAGTTTGTTCTATCTGACTATTCGATTTACTACACTAATAAAATTCCACACATTTTTATTGGCAAAAATCTAAAGAAATTTACAAATCAATTTTATGTGTGCGTTAATAATCACCCGCTATATGAGAATCCACATAAAGGTTATTAGTTAATGAGGGTTATATGTGTTTCCACATATATGCTATGCGAATTCACATAGCCGTTATGTGGGAAATGCTATAGTCAAAATTTATGTGTGCCACACATAGTGGATATGATTGGATTTTCGTCAGTGTACATTATGAAAAGAAAATATATAAGTATAAATAATGAATAATTTTATAACTATATAAATTTATTAGAATAAAATAAATATAGAAAGGTTTCTCTCTCTTTTGTTGATTTTGATATATATAATTGTAATTGAAAAATCACTAATAATTAGAATAATTCATTAATATTATAACAAATTGTACAATTATAGAAACTTCTTTGGATACAGATTCTTTGCAGCTTTTGATTCTACTTCAACAACATTGATAAACATTATTGAATATAATATCAATGAGGAATAGATATCAGCAGATAATAAAATAAAAACAAAGCCATCCGAAGAACCTAATAAGAAACGGAGTAGGAAACTTATGACAGCTGCATCGCATAAGTATTGGTACCACGCGGTGCCTACCCGCTACACTCGCTTCGGGTAGGGTGTAGATTTTTCTGCACCGGTGGCAAAAAGGTGCAAGAACGGAACTGCACCGTTTTTAAAAACGAACGATTCCAGTGCAAGTTTGCCTACACCGGTGCAAGCGGTGCGAATAAACGAAAACGACATAATATTCATCGAGAATCGCCACCTTCTGAGCAACGATGGAAATGGACGTGGTGGCGGTGACAAATTCTACATGCATCGGAGTAATGAAGGCAAACCAAATCACCATTAGCACAACTATCGCAACAATCAAAACGGTGGTCAGAATCGAGACGGAATAAATAAGCACAATTCAACCAACTAAAGTCGAGGTGACGGCGTTATTCTGATTACAATGTATAGAGTATAGGCATAAAAATAATGGCATATCTGTAATAATAAAATAAAAAAAATAAATGAAATGATTACAATAAATAAAAATGAAAATAAACAACTTTGCAAATGTAACATTTGATTATGACGACTCAAATTGAAAGCGCACACTACTTGTTGTTTTGAAAGTATCACTCGTTCATTCAAGTATAAAATACGCATTTAGTGTTAAGAGAAAAATGTTATTTCAAAAAGTCGACCCTTGTTAAAGTTCTTCCCGGAGTGACATTTTTGCAATTGTAGATTTAACAGTTCAATACTTTCTACTGAAAATCACTAACGAATTTTCTTAATTTTACTAACGATTCTTTGGATTTTACCAACGATTTTTTTTTGTGTGTACATCACTGTTAAAGCAACAAGGGGGTGTCCGCAATGCGGAGTGCTTTCTCCTTTGTTGTGGTCACTGGTGGTGGATGAGCTTCTAGACATCTTAGAGAGAAGAGGCTTCGAAGTGGTTGGATATGCTGATGACGTTGTCATTATTGTACGAGGCAAATTCGAAAGTGTTATCGTGGAAAGAATGCAATCTGCCCTAAATCACACTTTTTCCTGGTGTCAAAAGGATCAACTAGGCATAAATCCTACAAAAACTTCCATTATCCCTTTCACCAAACGGAGAAAGGTAAAACTGAAACCCCTTTTCTTGAATCAAACACAATTAGTTTATTCAAGTGAAGTTAAATATCTAGGTGTCATACTCGACGCAAAGCTTAATTGGAACTCTCATCTCCAATCAGTTGTGCAGAAAGGTCTCAATACACTTTGGGTTTGTTCAAAAACCCTTGGTAAAAGATGGGGCCTAAAACCAAGTATGATCATGTGGATATATAAAACCATTGTCCGTCCCAGGACAACTTACGCTTCCCTTGTCTGGTGGCCTAAAACAAAAGATATTTTAGTTACTAGATAAAGATTGTCGCTGTCGTCGCTGTCCGGAACATCTTTTGCTGGCGAGGATAGGGGAGCTAAATGTCAAAGAAGGAAAATCCATACGATTTGACAGGTATGTACCACACATGTTTCGGACAGCAGAACAAAGGGAACCGTAGCGACAATCTTTATCTAGTAACTAAAATATCTTTTCCTAAAACTAATGAGGCTGCTGCAAGGGCTAAGCTCAACAAAATCCAACGCACCGCTTGCATAGCCATCACTGGTGCAGTTCGTAGTACACCCACTTTGGCCCTAGACGCAATGCTTCACCTGCCCCGGTTAGATCAATTCATAAAGCTGGAAGCGGAAAAAAGTGCTCTAAGGTTAAAGAGAACAAAAACACTGCTGTCGGGAGACCTTACGGGTCACCTCAGCATATTAAATGAATTTGCCATAAATCCCGCAATAGGAATTTGTAGTGACTGGATGGAAACGGTAGTCAATTATGACTTACCTTACGATGTGTTCATTCCTTCCCGCCAGGAGTGGGAAGGAGGTGGACCCAGCGTTCCAACAGGCTCTATAAATTTCTTCACAGATGGTTCGAAAATGAATAATCTGACAGGATCCGGAATCTATGGCCCTACAACAAAAATTTCTGTCCACTTAGGACAGTGGCCCACAGTATTTCAGGCGGAAATATATGCAATATTAGAATGCGTGTTATTATGCCTGAGGAGAAAGTATAGATTTGCAAAAATATGTATTTTCTCTGACAGCCAAGCGGCACTTAAGTCGCTTAATAACTACACTTGTAACCAGTACTGGAATTTCTCATTTTCAATACGAGATGTCACGCGATGTTTACATATCTGCCCCTTTCAAAATCTATTGAAATGCGAAGGATGAATGGCATGCTACAAAAATCTCAAAAAATATTTGTTCCGTGACAGGTCATGAAAGTGTGCAATATCTGCTTTATTTTTGTGTTCATTTTCACTTTCAACTCGGTGAATTAAAGAAGTATGATTAATTTATCGACTAGTCACTATTTTTAGCATGTATCTATTAAAATAACTTAGAAAATTAAATTTTAAAATAAAGCACAACATCCTTTCATGACTGCCTTTCATGCGAAATTGATCAAAGTACCCGCGATTCTTTCATTTGGTCGCTTGAAATAGAAAAAGGCACTTTGCTCTGTGTCTTATGACGATCACGAACTTTTCCAGTACTGCTTGTAACTCAAAGCTAGTGTGGGAATGCATTCTGGCTTTGAAAAACTTATCCATACGCAATCGAGTCTACCTATATTGGATCCCAGGACATACGGGTCTAGAGGGAAACGAGATTGCTGATAAGCTAGCCAGGAATGGATCTAATGAAAGGTTCATTGGCCCTGAGCCCTTCTGCGGGATCTCAGACTGCTCTGTAAAAATGGAACTGAACAAATATATGGTCAGTCAAATCACATCAATCTGGAATGTACTTCTCCATACGAGCCAATCCAAAAGGCTCGTAACGATTAACCCCAAGAAAACCCAACAACTATTAGGTCTCAACAAAAGGGATCTCAACATCTACACCGGTCTAATAACTGGGACACTCCCCTGCCAGATACCATCTACAAAAGATCGGAGCAATCCAAACCTCAAATTGCAGCTTCTGTGACGAGGAGAGAGAAATATCAGAACAAATCCTCTGCTATTGCAGTGCACTCACCCAACGTAGGTTCAAAGTTCTCAGCAAGCCCTTTTTAGGGCCTGCTGACATATGGATCTTATCCCCAAAGGACGTGGTTGGCTTCATAAAGCTAGTCTCGCCAGAATGGGGGAGTCACATACTGTAACTCAGGATCTCAGGATGAATAATCAATAATAGATGGTCTTGAGTTCAGTCGATACCAAGGTATCTCAGTGACAAACATGTTACTGAGATAGCTTGCGTATTTCACAGCAAAATGGTATATCACAATAGTCCTAAAATCTGGACGCAGTGATCTTCACCCGACAAACGAGGAAAAAAAAAAACATCGAGGCACCAGCTGGTTTTGTTGTGTAAACATGATCAGCTGGAGAGCTGAGAACAATGAAAAAACCAACTTAATTCACCGAGTGGTGATACTGCCTTTCTCGCATTTAGTCAAGATACCAACCTTATATGGCGCTTATATAGTTTGATTCCATATTCTTAATAACTTTTAAACGCAATGGTCGATCGTTATCAAATTCAATAGTGATCAACAAGGCTTTGTCCCCTGTCGAATGCAACTTGTTGCGAGAAAATCGGTTAAGAATTACTATATGAAAAAGTGGCTAATGTTTTTCGGTTTTCATGTGCACACACACACACACACATACACACGGACAGACAGACATTTGTTCAGTTCGACGAGCTGAGTCGATTGGTATATAACATCATGGGTCTCCGAGACTTCTATAAAAAATGCGATTTTGGAGTGAAATGATAGCCTTTCGGTACAACTTTGTTGTACGAGAAAGGCAAACTTGATTAGGTGATTTCCATGTGGCCTTGTGGATATTCTTGCGGGGAAAGAAAGTGCTTCGGACTACCATTCCGCGGGAGGCTGCAAAGTTTATGCATCGTTGGCCGTTGTCGTTCGATACGGTATGCAGACTATCCGGTCCGAAGACCGGTCTATACATGTCCTCCCTTCCTACCTGAGCGTTCATGTCACCGATGACGATTTTGACGTCCCGCAGTGGGCATCCATCGTATGTCTGCTCCAGCTGCGCATAGAACGCTTCTTTCTCGTCGTCGGATCTCTCTTCGTGTGGGCAGTGCACGTTGATGATGCTATAGTTGAAGAAACGGCCTTTTATCCTCAGCTTGCATATCCTTGCGTTGATTGGATGCCACCCAATCACGCATTGGCGAATCTTTCCCAGCACTATGAAGCCGGTTCCCAGCTCGTTGGTGGTACCACAGCTTTGGTAGAAGATAACCGCTCGATGCCCGCTTTTCCACACTTTCTGTCCTGTCCAGCAGAATTGCTGCAGCGCTACGACGTCGAAGTTGCGGGGATGTAATTCATCGTAGATTATCCTGTCGCAACCTGCGAAGCCTAGCGACTTGCAGTTCCATGTTCCAAGCTTCCAATCGTGATCCTTTATTCGTCGCCTAGGTCGTTGCCGATTGTATCGAGTCGTATTATCTCTTATATTGTTCGTAATTATTGGTTTTCCAGGCGGCTTATTGGGCCTGCGCAAACCTCCTGTCTCGTCGGAAGGCCGTCGTGTCAGGGCTGTTTAGCGTCCCACCTAACACCAGGACTTGGGCTTGTGCGCTTTGAGCGGCACACGGTCGCTTTGGTGGGGCCTACTTGCGGATACATGCAGCTTTTTATAGAAGTTCGACAGAGCCCACTGTCGAACCAAAAGATATTTTAGTTACTAGATAAAGATTGTCGCTTCGGTTCCCTTTGTTCTGCTGTCCGAAACATGTGTGGTACATACCTGTCAAATCGTATGGATTTTTCTTCTTTGACATTTAGCTCCCCTATCCTCGCCAGCAAAAGATGTTCCGGACAGCGACGACAGCGACAATCTTTATCTAGTAACTAAAATATCTTTTGTCAAACCCCATCACATCTTAGGTAAGCCCCACAACTCGCAGATGGCCTGGGGAGGGATCGTCCAGTATCGACATAAAAAGTAGAGAGGTCACGGAATTTTGTTCAATATTACCAAGAGGAATTTTGACAACTGATCTGCATGGAGCAAATTGTCACTTTTACTTACGGAATAATCAAGCAGAATATTTTTCCGAAAGTAAAGTGACAGCTCCCATTACTTTGCGTGGGAACCTTACAAATGCCAATTTTGTTTTTGGTTCTTTCCATGTGGATACTGCTGTAAGAATTTTGTTTCGATTCTTTACTTTTCTGATTCAGTGAACGGAATTTAACATGTGATTGAGATAGAAAAAGAAATTTCTTTTGAACACGATACCAACCTTAATCAGCGAAAAATATGTCGATATCTGAATCCGATTCAACATCAGAGAAACTTGAAGACAGCACAACATTAAAATAATCCATTTTTGCGTGGAAGACAGCAACAAAATTGATAAATAAATTTAACAAATGACCCGCATAATCATAGACCATACGTGGACCGCATCTGTTATAATTGAAGAGAATAAGTGTTCTTGTAGCGATGGTCTCACTAATAGTAGTTAACTATAAATGTACAGTTTAATATACTGTTTCAACAGTGGCTCAGATGGTAATCGGCCAAACTACCATATGAGTAATGGGCGGTTAAGTATAATTAACATTTAAATCCGGTCGTTTTTCGAACAAAATTTTCGATGTACCATACATAAGTTGGTAGATGTACAATTGAAGAACTATATAATTACACATCGACAGCATGTTATGTATTAACAGTAAGTGTTGATGTACACTCAGAAATAGAACAAATTTAAAATAGATTTAAAACTATACATTTTCGGCATTTTTCAAAGTTATACGAAGCATAGTTTAAATAGTATACTAGCATTAATAAAAATGTATACTATGAAAGAATAACGTGAATTTATTAACTTCATGTATTGATTTCGTTGATCAAGATGGCACCGTTTTTTCGCATAACCAACTCGGTTAAAGAGCGAAGAATTTTCATTTCATTTTCAAGTTTGCAACCATCAAGTTTGTAACAAAATCATAATGTTGAAGAAAAAACGTAAGTATTATATTATATATTATATACTTGAGTAAAAATCAAGCCGTTTCAATTGTTTTAAAATATGTTTACTTTTTGCAGCATAACTATGATGATCATCAGAGCGCTCCTAATTCGGTCGGCCAAAACCGTAACATCGGATCTGGATGAGCGCCAGACCGCAGCGTTTGAAACAAGTCTTCCAAAACATCAGTTTGCCGTCGGAAGACAGACCGGCGATGGCAAGACAATTCACACATTGCAGATTATCTGTACATGCACCTGGTGATTCATGGCCGGATCGTCTACGTTCTGGATGCCTTGGCGGAATTACATACAACACTTTTCTATGTGGTGCTAGGAAGGCATTCTCGGTGGAGAAAACCAAGCCGCACGTATTTACATTCAGTTCAGCGAGTTAGTGAGATTCCGGCTCCCCATCCACAAGTGGTCCCAATGCAGCACAAACATCTACCACCAACACCACCCCGGAAAGGGAGAATGTTGAAAATGTACCTCAGGCCCTGGTCGTGTATATGACGCCTCCATCACGAATGATGGTGGTACCAAATTCAATTTCATTGATCTAAATTATGGATTTTAATAAAGATAATAATAAATATACTTTGATTGTGATTTTTGTTTTAATGATTGTATTATGAATGTAAACCAATGAAAACAAACGAACATAACCTACAATTCATAGCCAATTCCAGAATAAACTAAAGAGTCATATATCTAACTTATACTACAGGACGATTTTCTCAAATTTATACTATCCTGGTATTGCTGTATCGAATACGAGTTTGGGGTCAACCAGGCGAATCGTCATTTAGAATGAATTTTAAACTATTTAGTATTAATTTATTTCAGAGTGTACGGTTGGTATGGTGAATCAAGCTTATAATTGTATGTTAACAATGAAGTGAATAGTGACAATATATCTTATAACGCATATGTAATTTCGACTGCATGGTACATATGTCGTTTTTCATTATGCGGGGAAACAAACAAAATCAAATACCCATCCGTGTCTTTTACGTTTTCATTTTCCTTTAGCGTAAACATAAACACCAGTTTGACATTTTGTGTTTGAATGTATTGGTGAACCTAGGTTGGATCTCGATAAATCGGCAGAGCGAACCTCATTCATTTTGGGTCGGATCTGGTGCGGATCGCGATCCAACCTGAACGAATAACCGAACGTTTTGACAGCTATTAGAGCGGATCTACACACTTAGAATAAATCACCGACTTCGGTAATTCATTTACCGAATTCTCAACAGCTGAACGCTCGGTAATGAGTTCGGTGAACGAATAAACTACCGACCGTTCGGTAATCTGAGTACTCTCCGCGAAATGTCAATTTTACCGAACAGATCGGTAATGTTTTGAATTCACCGAAATATTCGGTATATAGGAATATCCAGCTGATTCTTATTGGAATGCTTTCATTCTTTTTAAATAATAAAAAAAAAACAAATTATGTTGAAATAGTACACGAAACTTTATTAGGTTTTTCCACGAAAAAACGAAAAATAATAAGTATAATCTCGAGTATAATATCGTAAATCGGCGTCTCCTGATCCTGGTTTGAGGTCTACAACTGCGGATTTTCTCCAGCATTAGTGCCTCGTTTTTTCGCAGTTCACCGAGTCTGGTTTGGCTGTGGCGTGCTTCCGACGTTAGGAAACTTCCCGATGACGTTGCACATTTGTTTCAGAACTAAAAATTATTACTGTTAGTATGAAAAATATTCTATTGTTTTTTAATATACGAATATACTAACCTTTGTTAATTTTAACAGCGTCCTTATTTTGGAGAGCTCTTAGAAACAAATTTGCCACTGCAGTGTGACACGAAACAAAAAAAAACTGATGCCGCGTAGGTTTGACGTCTGACTCGAGGTAGGCTTTTACCGAAATTTCAGTTTTTTCTGTTAAAATGGTGACGTTTCATCGCAATCACCGAAGTTCGGTAATATTCAATGTAAACAACAGGGAAATTACCGATTTATCTGTGGTTTTCCCAATAACCGATCAGTTCAGTAAAATAATTTACCGAACTCTTGAGCTCTTTCTAAGTGTGTAGGTTCGACCCAGCACTAACCGAAAACGACATAAGTGCATTCACCACCACTGCAACAGTAACCACTCCGCGTTTTTAAATTGTTAGTAGAATTAGTTTAAAATAAAGATTTTAATCTGTTTGTTGGGTAAATCATCGGCCCATTTAATCACAACAAAGTGGCGACGAGTATATTCAGTGTCGGTTTCGCGAAATTCCGTCGGGAAAAGTAAGTTTTTCGGTCGACAAAAATACCGCGTGTGTGCAGTTAAAAGTTAAGCAGCATAATACCGGATCCAACTGTACAGCAGGCATCAGGAGGCGCATCACAGAATTCCAACCAGATGCTGATGCAAATCCTCCAACAGCAGCAGCAGTTGATGACGCAACTCACTCAGCAGGTTTCAGCAACCCAGCTGGCCATTCAGAAGTTGTCGAGGGACGAAATTGTTTTGGATTCGCTCTCTAGCAACATCACTGAGTTCGTTTATGATCCGGAGCAGGGCTGTACCTTTGACTCTTGGTACGCACGGTATGCGGATTTGTTCGACAAAGATGCCGAAAAACTCGACGATGCTGCGAAAGTCCGATTGCTGATGAGGAAATTGAATCCAGTAGCGCATGAACGGTTCACAAGTTTTATTTTGCCTAGACTATCAAAAGAGTTAACATTCAGTGAAACAGTCGCGAAATTGAAAACGATTTTTGGATCTCCAGTTTCTGTGTTTCACCGCCGTTATTTGTGTCTGCAAACGACAAAAGAAGATTCGGATGATTTTGTGTCGTATTCGTGCAAAGTGAACAAAGCGTGCACTCAGAAATAGATCAAAACATAGTTCGTATTGAAATAATTCATTTTTAACATTCTTGGAACTTATTTTAGCATAGTTTAAAAAGTTTTACTAGCTTCGGTTAATTTTTAAACTATGCTAGAATTGAGTAGAAATATTTTCCAGTGTATTATTTCCAAATAAAGTTTTTGTCATTCCGCATATTGAACACCGGACGCAGAGCACGCTGAAAGTTTAGAGGCTACTAATTTCCTCGCTAATTTCTTAGTTGTTTTTAAATAATCTAAAATAAGTATTGCTTTTTGCATTGAAACTTTTCGTTTCGTCACTAAAACCACTGACACTTGTCTTCAGCGACTGCTTCCGCGATAGAGCATTTGAACATTTTATTCACTCATACATGAATAATACTGTCAAAACTTGCATTTGACAATAAAAATTTCTGCTAAAAACTCTATATTTTGACATCGGTGCACTTACACAAGCAATCGACATTAATTGCCAAAAATCAGGGTTACCAACTTTATAACTTTCACCTTGTCGCCGAGTCTTGCGCTGAGTGCTCGGCGCGGAAACCCAAAGGTGGGAATAAAATTTCGGGATTTATGCGCAATAATAAAATTCTATATATTTCGGAGATTTTCTTTTTATTTACCATTGTTTATGTGGGTAAGATTTGAAAGATATGTGCACATAATCACACAAAAAAAATCGTTGGTAAAACTAAAAGAATCGTTGGTAAAATTAAGAAAATGAGTTAGTGATTTTCAGTAGAAAGTATAGGACTGTTAAATTTACCAACGTAAAAACGTTACATCGGCCAGAACCAATTCCTATTCAAAATAAAAGTTTTCCTCTCAAATTAAATGTACTTTTTCTATTTGAATCAACCAGTGATGCTTTCAAAACAACAAGTTGTATAAATATTCATTTTTAGTTATTATTTGTCAAAATTAACAATCAATAAATTAAATCATTTCATTTTTATTATCATTTGTATTATCTCATTTTAAATTACAGGCTACTACAGATATTGGATAAAGTTTATTCTTCTTAACTGCATTGACTTCAATTTCATTCTCGTTGATACTCTGCGACAATGTAGGTCTCTCGTGCCATCACTATTACGACCGTCCCGTACCACCTTTATCATTCGTCGCCATCGAATCCGATTTGCACTTCTGCCCGAATTTCCACATTTCCTGCTGCAGCATCGTTATAGGAATGTCCATTGCCTTTCGCCTGTTATAGCACTATGTCTGCAGCGCTAACGCAAACTTGGTTCCGTACGGAAAAGAATTCGCCTCCCAGAGACGGGAAAAGCACTTTCGGATGGGAACGATGACAGTGCTGCTGGAGGCGGCGGTGCTGGTGTTATGTTTATGCGGAACTCAGCGACGAATTTCCATTCCATTCGTTCCACTTTTCACTGGCCAATAATGTGAAGCTGTAAATATCAAATTAAAACCATTAATATTAATTTATTTAACTTTGAGACAAATTACTTACCATCGAAGAAAAATGTGTGAACGCTCGATGGGAATTTTCTTTTTTCTCACAACTGTCACTGACAGAGTCGTTGGCTGCCAGTTTTGATATTTTTACCTGCCAGAGTTGCCAAAATATGTGAAATCTCGAAGTGTGTTTGATTATTTTTTGTGTTTATATATGTGTGTTTTGTGTGTTTATATATTGTCGGGCCGGCACCAAACCGGACCGCGCGATTGAGCACTCGCGCTGCGACGTGAGTCGCGACAATTTGAAATATTTCATTAGTAGTGCGCATCATGCACGCATGGATGTACTATCATGCGCACTAATCAGAAATGAGTTGCGACGTCTGATAACTGCAGAAATTTCATTTTATTGAAAACAAATTTCCGATTTTCTACTATACACGGAATATTTTATTCTGAGAGCTTCCACTGTAAAAATGAAAATTTTACACTGAGGAAAAACTTTCAAATCAATCAATTTTTCATTCGAGCGAAAAGTTTTACTCTTAAAAACACCAAAATTTTCATATTGTTAAAATAAAACTGGAAAACAGTTGGAATCCCAACTTTTTTTTTCTCTGTGCAATAACATAAATTTCTAAAAACTGTCCTAACCTGAAAATCTGGTTGCTGCTGGTTGGTGGTGCCGTCGCCCGATTGCTGTCCTGCTGCTTCCCGCTGGTTGATGTCCTGGTGCTTCCCACTGATTGCTGTCCTGCTGCTTCCCGCTGATTGCCCTACTGTGCCAGCCTGTTGCCACTTCCTGATATCTGTCCTGCAGTTGCCGTCTGTTGACCTGCTGTTTCTCGCCTGTTGCCCGTCTGTTATCCTGCTGTTCCCGATTTCTGCCCTGCTACGCTCGTGCTGCTTCCCGTCAGACTACGCTGCTGCTACTCAACCTAGTAAAACTCGAAGCGAAAATTATGGCACTTCCGTGTGCGCCGTGCTTCTGCTACTTTTTTATGGTTTTCGATTGCGGGCTTTTGCTGTCGGATTCGTCGGACCAAGGTTTGCGGTTCTTTGTTTGCTGGAGCGGAAAAGTCGTTCTGGGAGTTTGGTATACTCAATCCAGTTGAAACCCGAAATAGGGTGCTCGCGAAGTTGGATTTTTCTCACAATCCGTACGTTAAACCTAACTTCGGAAGTGGTGCGCTGAATAGCGCTTCGCGATATGAAAACAGCGCACCACTTCCGAAGTTAGGTTTAACGTACGGATTGTGAGAAAAATCCAACTTCGCTATCCCCCAGTTCCGGTTTTCAACTGGATTGAGAATATTAATATCATGATTGGTCAGCTTAGAGTATTACCCGCAAAGCGTTGAGTTAGTTAGGAATAGGTCATTGCGCGCGGCAAACCTAACCTCACTATTTTGACAGGTACTGGTCCTGTTGTTTACGTTTCGGACTTAGAATTTTTTTTATCCAAATTAAATCTGCATATTGCACGATGTTGAAGACATTCTGTACATTCCGCATTCAAATATTAGTAATTATCGATAAGTTTAGGTAATTATCGATCAGAAAATCCAAAGAATCATAGAAGAATCTCAAAATTAAAATAAAGTCGTCTGTAAACAACAGGACCAGTACCTGTCAAAAGTCGTGCGTGACGTCACTGTGCAATGGAGTATTGAATCAATTTCTTTGTTTAAATTATTTTGGATTAGATTAAATAGTATGAAAGTTATGTATTTATTATCAACAATGTGATATATATCTGCCTTTTTGTTTTTGTTGGTAAATTATTTTTTTCAATGATTTGCAGATCGGCGGAGTGGAAGCGGCCCAATTGTTTTAATTATTTATTTCTAGACGACTAGATGACCGTTCCCCATAACTTGTGGTGTGATACTCGGCGAACCAAGATAGTATGTTAGGCAGACGGTAATATCAACGCAAATAGGATGCGGTCAGAGGGTGCGTTGATATTACCAGATTATCAGAGTTTAGGTCCTTTTATATGGCTGGAACAGGAGTATAAGTTACAAAAGAGAGTTCTCATCAAATTTGTATTTATAAACTTAGAAAAATCGACTAAAGGAACTTTCTTTGTAACTTATCTTCTTATTCCTACAGTTTTGACAGCTCAAAAACAACCAAACAATTATAAAACATTTTCGCATTAGAATCAATAAACCTATGCATACATAATCTGAAGCTATACTATGTCTCAAATAACTCAAAGTTATACTAAGACAGTATTGCTTGCACTTAAACGAAGACGGGGTCAACCAGGCGAATAGCCAGTTAGAATGACTTTTAATCTATTTAGTATAGATTTTTTCCAGAGTGTGTGTGGACTTCAAGTTGCGAGAACTGTCCGAAGAGCAATTTAAATGTCTCATTTTTGTGTGCGGTCTGAAATCGTCGCGAGATTCGGACATTCGTATGAGGTTGATTACCAAATTGAATGAGACGGAAGACATTTCTCTGGAAAAGTGGTGGGAGATTGTTAAAGTTTACTGAACCTGAAACAAGACAACAGTCTTGTAGAAAAACAGCAATCATTCAGTGCTGTTAATGCAGCTCATCAGGATTGACCTTCCAAGCCTAATCACAAACAATGTGCCGGGGGGGGAAGTAAACAACAATCAACCAAAAACCCCATGTTGGTCATGTGGGGGATGCATTTTTCTGCCGATTGTCCATTCCGTGAACATCAGTGTCGCGAGTGCAAGAAAAAAGGACAATAAGAAGGATATTGTGCTTGTTTTCATCTGGAAATACCAGTGGCAGTAAAAACAAGAAGAAAAAGTACAGTTCTAAGGACAGTAAGAATGTGAAAATCGTGTCAGTGAAGAACATCAGTCAGCGGAGGAAGTACGTTGAAATCCATATCAACGATGTTCCGGTTCGACTCTAGTTTGTTTCAGCGTCGGACATAACAATCAGCTCCGACAAATTGGACAACCTCAAGGAATTCCACCGTCATGCAACGCCAAATCTGCTTCACTTGATCTTGTCCGATAATTTTTGTGCAATGTTAACATCAGTGACAAAACGAAGAGATGTTTGTGTCGTGTTGCTTCACCCAATCTGGAGTTAAACATTCTTGGCTCTGACTGGATTGAGCTTTTCGGATTGTGGGACGTGCCTATCAGTTCGTTTTGTAACAAGATCAGTGGTGAACAAACACGTACCCAAAATACTCTGCAAGTTCAGTTCCCAAAAGTGTTTTCAAACGAAATGGGACTTTGCACAAAAACAAAAGTGCGATTGACGCTGAAAGGAGAACCAAAACCAGTTTACCGTCCAAAACGTCCAGTTTCATACAGTGTACAAGGTGCGGTAGAAGATGAACTTCATCGATAGCAGAATTTGGGAATCCTCAAACCAATCAATCATTCAGATTGGGCAGCACCGATCGTCGTAGTGCGGAAACCGAACGGTAAGGTTCGTATTTGTGCTGATTTCGTCGAATCAGTGTCCCCTTCCTTTGCCAGAAGACATTTTCACCAAGATGGCCGGATGCAAGTTTTTCAGTCACATCGACCTATCGGACGCGTATCTACAAGTGGAAGTGGATCCCCGAGATCAGCATCTGCTAACAGTCAACACCCACAAGGGACTTTTCCGCTATACTCGCCTCACACCTGGTATTAAATCAGCTCCGGGTGCATTCCAACAGATCATGGACGCAGTGTTGAGTGGTATCGAAAAGACCTCTGGTTATTTGGATGACGTGTTAGTGGGTGGTCGCACTAAAGAAGAACACGACTACAATCTGAAACAAGTGCTTCAAAGGTTAGAATAGTACGGATTTACAGTACGGATCGAGAAGTGCCATTTCAACATGGAACACGTGGAATACTTGGGGCAAATTCTGGATGGTGATGGAATCAGCTGTTGAAATCAGGAGCAAAGTGGGTATGGTCAGAAGCATGTCAGCGATCATTCAATCGGTTCCGTGAAATCCTGCAGTCACCGTTAACACTTTCGCACTACAATCCAAACTTGGAAATCATAGTGTCGGCGGATGCGTCAAATTACGGAATCGGTGCGCGCATTGCCCACAAGCTACCAGATGGATCAGTGAAACCGATATCCTATGCGTCGAGAAGTCTTACACCAGCCGAGTCCAACTACAGCCAAATCGAGAAGGAGGGACTTGCACTGATTTTCGCCGTAACCCGGTTCCACCGTATGATTTTTGGACGACAGTTTATACTGGAAACGGATCACAAGCCTTTACTAGCTATTTTTGGTTCCAAGAAAGGCATTCCAGTATATACAGCCAACAGACTTCAGCGATGGGCATTAACGCTGCTACTGTACGACTTCAACATCACATACGTGAGAACGGAAAGTTTTGGTTATGTCGATATCCTTTCTCGCCTGATCAACACTCACGTCCGTCCGAATGAAGAATACGTCATCGCATCGATTGAACTGGAAGACACCATGGAAGACATCGTCAAGCAATCAGTGGAAGCTCTGCCAGTCACGTTCAAGATGATTCAAGCAGGAACACAGTCGGATGCAGTATTGAAGCAGGTTAAGCAGTTCGTTCAAACAGAATGGCCGTCAAAACAGTCCAAAATCAGCGATTCACAGCTTCAACAGTTTTACCAGCGTCGGGGCAGTTTAGCCATTGTCTCCGATTGCCTCACCTATGGGGAATTTCATCATAATTTCGAGATCGAGTTCTACGAGTACTACACAAAGGGAGAGCCGTAGCGCTGCCTCCCGGCGCCCTTGGCAAAACTTTATTGGGCGCCCCTTAATATCTTGCAGATGTTCTAAACATAGAGCGCGTTAAAATCAGGGTGATTAAAAATCAACTAATTGCGTGGTGTAAAATTTATTTATGAATTCCTTAAGCTTCTATAACCTTTATATGTTCCAATTTAGAGGCAGGAAGTAAGAAATTTTTGGATTCCATAAACCTACGCAAATAAAGATAACTTGAACCAGTAGTGCGCAGATTTTCAACAAAAAATTCCGAACTTTGTAACCGTTCGTTACAACTTCCTTGTTGTGAATTCGTGCACTAGTGGTCAATAAAATGTGTGCTTGTCGGTGCTTGGAGTTCTATCGGTCCTAGACGAATAATAAAAAACTATTCTAAAGTGAATTGCATGACGTTCAGAAACTCCATATTGATTATGAAAAATCCAACTCTAGAGTGGCTTGGTCGGTGGTTTAAAGGAACTACAGGACTTTCAATAAAATTCAGCTCTGTAGTGGTAGATGGTCGGAATAACGACTGGACCAAGTTGTATCAAGAAAAATCCAATTCTGGAGTGGGTGGATAAATAGTAAGAAAGGCAATCGGATCTGGCAGTAGTTTGGTGCCACTGGTGGAATTGGTTGGACGATCTCAATTTAACTTTGAAGTAGGTCAGTCGCCATCATTATTGAAATCCCTTGATGTAGATTCTTGTGATCAGTATGCTGTTAGATAAGTGACGTCATTCTAAATACTCATCCTTGGGAGATAAAATCAAACTCACATCATCAATGCTCATCGAATATTCAAAAACTCCGCTTTGTCTTTTCACCAATGAGCTCATACAAGTTTCTGGTTCAATGGAATCAGAAATATCATTGAATCAAATGTGATCGTTTTCAGACCTCAAATAGTTTGTCTACGTAAAATGATTAAATTTATCTCAAATCCCACAAACTCCCCATTACTTCTTTCGTGTATACGTTTTATACAGTCAATTCGCCTTTAGCGTATTGAGAAGTCCTCCCTAGAAGCCTGTTTTTTGCTCCTTGCCATTTGCATTTCCTGTTCTTTGCATACGCAGTCTTTAAATTTTGAAACAAGATTTTTTTTGTCCAAAGAAGGAGTCTTGTATGGCTGTCATTATGTTTTGTACTATTGATCGACTGTGAAGGCGATGGCACAAATCCCCTAAATTGGGGGAAACGTGCCCCACGCTGCCGTAATTTGGAAAAGTGACGTAACAGACATTTTACAACATGCATGTTTTCCATTTTTCTGTTAAAGAGCTCGATGAGTAGTACTCGTTAACACCATTTTTGGAAAATGCGTCACTTTTTACGGAATATACGTCACTTTTTCAGATTACGGCAGCACGAGCTGACGTTATGATCCGAGTATCATTTATTAACGGAAAAGGCACAGACAAACAGACATAACTCTTGTGATTATTTCATCGTTCACTGAATTACTGGTAGGTTCAAATAATTATTAGTTGGCCAATTGGTCGCCCGTGGCGCGCCAATCGGTTTTGTTCGAGTTTGACGTTTGCTCACTACCGCCACCTGGTTCGTGATTTGCCAAAGTCAGTGTGAACAACAGATGTCGTTAGTGTTTGTGCGACGATGAATTTTATCGGAAAATGTTTCATGTGTTATGTCTGTTTGTCTGTGGAAAAGGGTTCACTGGATACTAGTCAAACGGTTGATTACGGAATTGTTAATTACCGAAATCCTCTAATCCCGAAATCCTTCATTTTGGCGCCCCCCAAGGCCTGGCGCCCTTGGCGGGGGCCAACCTGGCCAACCACACGCTACGGCGCTGCACAAAGGACATCCTGGAGTAGAAAGAATGCGGTCCATAGCACGTAACTACGTCTATTGGTCTGGAATCGACGAGCAGATCAATCATCGTGTTCGTACGTGCGTAGAATGTTCGAGAGCAGCAAAGACCAACAGTAAAACCAACATGGAATCTTGGCCTACACCAGAAAAACATTGGCAGCAGATTCATGCAGACTATGCTGGACCAGTCGACGGTAATTACTATTTGATTGTTGTCGACGCATTCAGTAAGTGGCCAGAAGTCATCTCTACTAAACGTATTACAACGTCCGCTACAGTGGCCATGTTCCATGAAATCTTTTCCAGAAATGGAATGCCGGAAACATTGATTACAGACAACGGTACACAGTTCACCAGTGAAGATTTTGAAGCCTTTTGCAGTAACAGTGGCATCCTACATTTAAAAACGCCGCCGTATCATCCACAGTCAAACGAACTAGCCGAGAGATTTGTCGACACATTCAAGCGAGGAATTCGTAAAATCACATCGGGGGAGGAACACTCCTCGATGCTATTGACACTCCCTCTGTGCTACTGCTCCACTCCTTGTCGTAGCGCACCTGAAGGGAAGTCACCAGCAGAGCTGTTACTGGGCAGAAAACTACGGACATCACTGGATCTACTGAAACTACCAACTCCGTTCTACAAGCAAGTCGAATCAAAGCAAGAAAGTCAGTTCAACCATAAGCATGGCACGAAAGCAAGAAACTACGATGCAGAAGAGCTAGTTTCGACGAAAGTACATCGAAACAATGCCAGGTCATGGGAACCCGGTAAAGTACTAGAACGGATTGGTCGAGTCATCTACAACCTGTGGCTACCGGAAAAGCAAAACCTTAGTAGATCACACTGCAATCAACTGAAGAAGCGGTATGAATCAGAACAACTAGCATCAACAGCGCAAAACAAGTGTACTCAAATTGCGCTCAGTATACTTTTGGATTCATGCTTAACTACTTACTTATGGATCCTGTACACCTCCGGTGGTGTAAAGGGCCGACTTGAGAGATCTTCATCCTGAGCGTTGCCCGGCTATCGCTTTAACCTGTTGCCAGGTTAGATTTCGGTCGACTTCTTTTATTTCTTTATTGAGGCTTCGCCGCCATGAGCCTCTGGGTCTGCCTCTGCTGCGATGTCCCGCTGGGTTCCAGTCTAATGCTTGTTTACAGATTTCGTTTCCGCCCCTACGTAGAGTGTGGCCGACCCAGCCCCACTTCCGATCCCGAATTTCTGTTGCTATCGGCCTCTGGTGACAACGACGATGGAGCTCGTTGTTTGAGATCCAGTTTTGAGGCCACCAGGCCCGAATTATATATTCATGCGGTCTCAGTCAACCTACAGCTACTGTACCAGTAGTACCAGAACCATCCGAACCGTTGCAGTCAGCTTCAGCAAGCAGCAATATCCTCAATGAACTAGGTTCATCGCTGAGCACCAGTCAAGCCACCAAGAGCTACTATTCAGCAGGAACCGAGCCAGCTTCGCCAGTCTTCGAGAACCAGAAGACAACCCGTGAGGTATGAGCCGTATCATCTCTTTTAAGAGGGGGAGGTGTTGGGAGGACCACCCTACGACCGTGAAACGCACCATCTATTTAACGGTGGGCTCATCGTCTGACACAATCTGTCAGAGCGACTGACGTCTACCGAGCGAGCGAACGAGAGGAAGCTATCTGTCAGCCGACAGCAACAGTCATTCATTAAGTGCATTCACCACCACTGCAACAGTAACCACGCCGCGTTTTTAAATTGTTAGTTGAATTAGTTTTAAATAAAGATTTTAATCTGTTTGTTGGGTAAATCATCATTTATCACAACAAAAACAATAGATAGCACCACTATGGGAACCAATATTATTTTTTACCGCCACTAAAGGAACAACCTAGACAGGCACCACAACTTGCAGTTGTCCTGGGCAGGGGTCGTCAAGTCCCTGTTGCTTCTCCTTTTAAATATAACAAAAACAGCTAGCGCTCACTGCCGAAGGACATTTAAGGACAAGCCTCCCGAAATCCCAAACTAAATTCACTCTCATTTTCGAGGACACACCTTTAAATACGGAAGCAACGCACAAATGTCATGTTCGTCTTGTCCTTCCAGGAATCGCGTGCTTTTTTGAAGGTGTTGTACTTTTTACAACGGTGCGAGTCCCGAAAAGTAAAGCGGGCATTGTAACATTTAGAAATAAAAAAAAAAAACAATCAGTTATAACAGTTATGATGGCAAATAGGAGTATTTAGTGTGGGACAAGCAAATGTTTAAAAAATCTACAAGCCCATATAAACGTTTAATTTGTTTTATTTCTTCTCCGGTGTTCAAGGGTATACTGAACTTCAGTTTTAAAGTTCTCAATCCACTTGTTTGATGGTGAAAAAGTTAAGGTTTATTAATTCAAACTACATGTCACGTAATAAAAATCCAACTATGTGCTTTCACTATTTTATTTGAAAGACTGAAAAGTTCTCTTTACCATCCAGCTTGGTTGAACGCAAAACATCCTAATTATTGAAACGTTCTCCGCCAAATAAGGATCCATTTACCCACATTTGTATCCTTTTGTTGTACTTGTGGTTTAACTTCCAACCTATTCCCACGATCATCGGACGAGATAAGCTGCTGGATGGAGTCACATTCCAACCGAGAAATTTGGTGCTATTCCGGAAGCCATAGAGGCATTATCGCTCGCACGCCTTTTGCCGTTTTCCGAAAACTGGGGGAAACACGTGGAAACCCTCATTTACATTTCCAAGTAATTGCTTCATTGCTAAGGCAGCCCCTCGTTATTCCGGCACCCTTTTCTCTGCCCTTCCTGAAATTTAGAGGCGTTATGCCGTGCCACCCATCGCACCGGTGGATGTCAAGTGTACATGTTTATTCATATTTCATTGCTTTTAATAACCAGGCGACCCTTTTCGCCCGATTCTTTCTGGGACCCCTCCTCACTGTACTCGGCGCATGCAAATCCTCCTTCCTATTCAAGAACCCCATCCAACGAGCGACACCTTTCTTTTCTTGTAATAATTATAATCTCACGCCATATGGTGCTGCCAACTCGCTCGATGTTTTGCTTTTTCGCTGGAAGTGGTATCAAAGTAACCACAAAAAAAAAGAACGAACCAAAATATGGCACGGACTCGCAAAGCCTACTTTGTCCCTTAAATGTTACGAATTCCACGCAAACAAAATAAACGACGAATCGTCGCCCGTACGTGGAAAATCTCGTTTCCCCGGCCCGATGTGCAAACACAGATACCTTATATTCGCTCGAAAGACACAATGGAAATATAATATTTTGCTTGGTTTTTTATCAGTGACATGCAATCGGCAGCATTACAGCACGTTGGTTCTGTTGGTCGCTCGCGGTAGCAGTTGTTGGGGGCTCTGTTTGACGACCGCGTGCGTGTGAATCGTTTTAAATTTGGAAAACATTCAGCGAAAGCAGAGGGAGACTTTAGTATACGTCGCTATATGTAATCTTTGTAAACATTTCTGAATAGCTTCTCTTTATCGTAAGGATAAAAACGGAAGTCGTTTTAGTTCTAGATGACTAAATATTGGTTCAGAATATGTTTATGTTTTCCATTTCTGCGACTAATAATCTATTTAAATCATTTCCTTAATTCATTTCACGTTTTCGAATCAAATTCAACTAATTCATATTCATGACTAGAGCAAAAGCTAAGAATCGCCTTTCAGTAGTCGGCAAAGTGGATTTGTGTTCAATCATTTCCATTTATTTACTATTCAGAGGTAACACGTTTCCGCTCGAATTGAAATCGACTGCTAATTCGAACATTAAACCTGCACTTGTGTCTAATGGCCTAAGCTCCCAAACCAAACGAGTTGCGCCTTTTCCAACGAAATTGCACTGCAGTTACCTCATATTGTCCATTTCCGATCATCAATATTCATCGACCGAATTCAAGTTAAACTCGCGCGCGAATTAAAGTCGCGATTTGCCAGCTGATTAATTCCATCAACCGCCCCAGCAGCCCCTTGGGCAGCTAAAAATCTTTGATTTGCATCGATTACACAAAAAAGCAAGCCGTTCCAGTCCAGTGTGCTCGACGTTTAATTGCCAAGCATTCACTTTCTCGCGAACAAACGTGGTTCCTTCTGTTGGGAAGTCGTGGCGGTGGTGGCGGCAACGGTGGCTAAGTTTTGAGACATGCGACAAGCGATTGCGCGCGTCGCGGTCGTTGTTGTCATTACCATAAGCAATTTCGCTCGAATTGTTGATCGCGTTGCGCAGGCGACACACGATTGTTATGATGCTTCCTCCGCCTTTTCGGGCCCGCGTCGGTTGTATTGATGGATAGGTTAATGCCAAATTTCTTCTCCGGAAGTGAATCCAAAAATTAACCCTCAGTAGGCTGGGGGGATTTGAGTTAGTTGATTAATTTTAAAATATTGAATTTCTAGGCAAAGATTTACGAATTTCGGTTCAACGAATGAGTCAAAGTATTTGTTATTTTTTCAAGAGTTTGACGGATTCATGGGCGAATGTTCCTTCACCAGGTGTTCGTCGTACGACAGATATTGCAAAAATGCTGCAAATAGAACGAGCTTTGCAACCACGTAATCTATTCATCGACTTCAAAGCAGCATATGATACAATCGATCGAGACCAGCTATGGGAGCTAATGCGAGAACACGGATTTCCTGTTAAACTGATACAGTTGGCCAAGGCGATAATGGATCGAGTGATGTGCGTAGTTCGTGTTTTAGGGGCATTTTCGAGTCCCTTTGAAACGCGCAGAGGGTCACAACAAGGAGATGGCCTGCTGTGCATTGATTAAAGGGGGTAGGGCATGATTGGGCTGTGATTGAATTCAGTACTGCAGTGGTACGATTTTAACGAAGTCCGAACAGTTTTTTGGATTAATCGGCGACATTGATAATATGGCACGTAACTTTGATAAAGATGACGGAAGCCTACATACATCAGTCTGGAGAGGGAAACTGAGCGAATTGGACTAGGGTAACGATGGTATTTTGGACATCGGAATATTTTTTTGGAATTCTGGCTATATATTCTTCAATTTGTTATATAAATATGGTTAGAAATGTGATTATGAAAGAGACCCAAGTCATCAACACGGCGAAGTACATGATAGGAAGAGAATCGAGGACAATGTATGTCTCCTACCACAAGTTTGTATCTGTTGTTTTTTTTCTTCTTTATTAAAGAGGCTTTCAGCTCTTGGCTGGTTCACCTCTGGGGCATCTGTTGTTGGTGGTTGGTGGTCTCCAAACTCCAACAAAATTTGAAGTATCGGTCGTGCGATTCATTACGTCTTCAATGTGTTCAACCTTACAAATGATGCAAACAATTGCTTATTTATAAACTGTTGTCTGCATTATTGTTTAGCAAATTTCTGTTTTATTGGAACACTCTTCGCGTTGCAGTCGTTGTGTTCAGCGGTTGTAATAATTCTAGACATTCGTTAGAACTTGTTTCGGGGTTTACCAGAACTAGCGTAGCTGGCAGACAAATAGTTCTGCAGGCGGCAAGATTTCAGCTCCCAGTTGACAAAAGCATTTTTCGGAACACTTTCAGCCAATAATTGTATCGTAGAATCTATCCTAACTCAGGGAATTTCCTTTGCACATCCAAACGAAGATTGTAGAAGATAATGCCCAAATTCAACATCAACGACACAAATTCCCTTTGTCATGCCTCAAGGCGACAAACCAAAATTTGCTACGGCATGTTTCACATTATTTTGTGGAAGAGGGCTGAATCGCTGTGCTTATCCACTTCTTCTAAAGTTCCGGCCCCTAGCTTAGGCTAGTTCGCTGACTGGCTGGCTGGCATCCACTGCTACTTTGTCTCTATCCCTCGACGGTCGTGCCACAAACTTCCTAACTCGAATGCTCCTGACTCCCCCCGACGTCCAGGGTGGTCCACCAGTTCCGGTGATGAAGGTTTCCGCACTGAGGTGTTCTGCTGTTCTGCTAACCCAGGCTGGAGCTCCGTACCTCAGTATTGAGGATGAGACGGTTGCCAGAGGACGCCAACTGCTGTCTTTCGGTCCACCGACGTTCGGCATGATTTGCAAGCGCAGTTACCATTTGAACCGCCTTTTCGCCGTCGTCGATCATCACTCCTAGATGCCTCAAAGCCCGCACAGACGGTATGTAGTGCTCTCCGACGATAATCTGCATTCGCTGGGTGATTCGGCGGTTGCTGACCAGCATCACTTCTGTTTTATGGTAAGCAAGCTGCAGCTTGACTTCATCCATCCAGTTTTAAACTGCGTCGGTCGTGTCCGTCACCAGCATTTCTATCTGCCAGTGACTCTCCGGTTATCGTTGATACGACATCATCCGCGAATCCGAAGATCTTCACGCCTTTGGGTAACTTCAGCTTTACACCACGTTGTACATAACGTTACACAGCATTGGGCCGAGTATGGAACCTCGTGGAACACCCGCCGTAACCCTAATTGACTTCTGCACTGAATTCGTTTCGTTAACCAGAATCCGGTTTGGAAGTAGCTCCTAATGATTCTACATAAATAGCCAGGGACCTGCATTCCATGCAGGCGATGACCTCACAGCTGGTACTGTTAAACGCGTTTTTGACGTCAATCGTTACTTACTACTGCGCCGATTGCCGCACCTCTTTTTCTTGGATGCTTTCTCTGCAACTTCAACGACTGCCGACAGTGCTGGATTCCCCGGCGACAGCAACACCAGTTTTTGGATCTTCCACTTATCCGGAAAGTAGCCATCTGCTAGGCATTTATGGAGCACCTTCCTGAACAAATCTTGAAACGCCAGTATCGCAGGTTTTAGAGCCACGTTTGGAATTCCATCCGGTCCCGGAGCATTCTTCATTTTCAGACTTTTCGCCACCGATGACAGCTAGTCGTTGGAGACTTGCATACCTGCAATGTTGACTCAGTCTTCATCTGCGTACGGTGAAGGCGGCCACGTCGTTGAATCGAGCTGCGGGAAAAGACCGTGCTCGATGATCTTCAGCTTGTCCGAACACATCTCCGCTGGCGTCGCTGGAGCCCTGATCTTCGCTATTGCGACATGATAAACAATCCCTCAAGGATCAGCGTCAGTTTCTTGGCACAACTGCTCCAAGCAGTTGGACTTGCTGATTTTGATATCCCGTTTGAAAGCCACTGTAGCTTTACGGAAAACTGTCTCACGCTCTTCTCTTACCGTTCTAGACCTTGCCCTTTGAAAACGTCTCCTGGCTCTGAGACAGGCAGCATGAAGATTGACAAGACCCTAGCAGCACACATATTATACATAGGTTACTGTAACTCATATGTGACCAAATTCAGTCGCATTCAAGTTGCTGCAACCAGATTTGCCTGACTTGTGCTGCTCGGGGAGATTCGTTCCACCACTAATGTGGACGTCGGATGTTCAATGGATCCAGTTTCCTCGGCATCGACGCATCGCAAGCCCTCGCGAACGTTTCCGCCAGTTCATCTGCTTCTAAATTTGTTGCATCGCTGTCAACTCGAAGTGCTTCGATGAAAAGCTCCTTGTCAAAGTCTTTCGTCTTCCATTTTCGCCTGGTGCGGTAGTCCTTATCCCTCTCCGAGTCGTCGGTAGCCGTTTCCAGCACTATTTCGGATCGCTTGGTGAATCCCTATCAGTGTAGTTCTCACAAACTCTCCAGATCATGTTTCTCACCAGCGACGGATTGCAAAACGTCACGTCAATGCTGTCTCTGCGAAATGTACTAACGGTACCTTCGTTGCCCAGTCTGTCTTCCAGTTTTGCAAGCGCCTCCAGCAAACTGTAACCTCTGGCGTTGGTCAGTCCCCATTTCACTGCCCAAGCGTTAAAGTCACCTTCGATAATTACCGGTTTTCGGCTAATCAGCTTCTCCGTGAGTGCATCCGGTTATACCACTCTAAAGTCCACCTTGGGGGTGCGTAGCAGCTACACACAAAGATCAAAACCTTTGTTAGAGCTGTCTACTACTTCTTGAATAGAGAATTTTCCCATCTCTTGGATAGCCGCAATTCCCGATGAATCTGCCAACCAGTTGCCGTTATTTAAAGGGATTCGATTCGGTTGCACATTGCTTCTGTTTTCGACTGCCACAACAGTTGCTGTGCGGTGTCGAAATTATTGAGATTTAACTGAACGATCTCCATTAATCCCGGCCCGCCATTGCCTTCTTGTATGGAGTGCATTGGAAGCCACCCGTTGTTGTATGGTCGTTTCCAACCTCCGGTTTGCAGAGCAGGCATCTCGATTGCTTCGTACAGTCCCTAGCAACATGTCCTTCTTCACCACATTTTCTACATAGACCGGATCTGTCCGGAGCTTTGCAGTTTCGCGCCTGGTGTCCAAACGCCATACATTTGAAGCATCGCTCCATCTGTTCGGTGGTTCGAGGGGTGAGTCTCAACGGGTACACCGGCCATCCGACTTTCACCTTGCCCACCTTCACTATTTTGTTGGCAGCAACTGCTGGTAATCGTATCGCTGCTACTTGTGTACCACCGTACGCTTTCCTCAGGCCGAGCTTTTAATCGTAGTATCCATCTTCAGCTCGAACAGTAACTCCCCCTTCTGGGTACGCCTAGTCCTCACTACTTTCTCACCCAAGTCCTTGAGTTTCGGGTTTCTCTCGCTTTCCTGAGGATCGCTGCATACGTCGTCCTATCGCTCGCTTTGATGATCAGGGCGTCGCCCTTGGCCCTGTCCCGAGGAGATCGACGTTTTTCTTTCTTCTTCTTTTCCACAGTCACCTTCAAATTCTTCCTCTTCTCTCGATGGCTTTCCACGGTTTGACAATCATCGTTCTTGACGCCATCCTTTAGTACGCCAGCACAATCCTGCCCGTTCCACTACTTCTTTGAAACCTCCTGCTCTCATGGCGAGTCCCTGTTTCGCTTCTCCGAGCGAGTATTTCGGAGACTCATTGGTTGTCTGCTGTATGCTTCGCTCCCTTTTTCAGCGTTTTTTCAGCTGCTTCAGCCCTTCTGTTGAGCGCATTCTGCTCGTGCTCGGTAGCTTTAACTGCGGATTTGATGCTCGTCACTAGAACCTTTATCTTAGTGTGGACATTGAAGTGAAGTCATAAAGGTCGTTGACTCGCTTCCGCACCTCCATCAGGTTGGACCCCGCAAGTTCTTGTTCCTCCATAGTAACACCACTTTCCGATGTTGGTGTGGATTCTCGGATCCTAGCTCGTGTTAGCCTGCCTGGTTCTCAGAAGTCTTGGCCATACTGCTGGCACTTGCTACTGCTGCCTGATCACGCACCAGATGCAAAAGGGAATGAACAAAAAGGAAAGGAATATGGATGGGAGAAAAATGTGAGGTTAGGTTTTCGAAGAGGGCATACAACGTATAAACGTACAAAAGCTCATAGCTCCTTACCACAACGAGTTATGAACAACAACATACTTTGAAGTTTCAGGTTTCTGTAGTCAATTTCACTTAGTAAGGGTTTACAAAATATTTAGTAACGCAAACTAGGCGATTACATATCAGATGATAAAAAGTTCCAAAATCGGATTCACAACCATCACAGACAAATTATTCAACACGTTGAATATTTGCCATGTGATAGTTGAGTCGGCAGTGAACTATAAAGGCCTTAGCTAAGACACTGCCACTCTGTTTAGACAGTTTAGCTAAATAGTTTGCTACTACCGGAGATGGCTTTCGGATATACAACTTTGTTTGTCGACATGAATCCAAACTACTCCAATACCGTTTGTGCTAAGGGGAAGCCCAAAAGCTAATCAAACGCTTCACCCAACATTTAGATGTTGGAATAGCTGGCTCAGGACCAATAAAGTCTTGTGATTCGCCAGACGGTTCGCCACTTCATCTCATAGCTCCTATTTCCATCCCATCAAAACAAAGCAATGGGAAGGAGTTGTTGAAGAAGTTGTTGAAGAAGTTTTGCCGCAGGAGTGGATGGAAGGTGTCGTGTGTCCCATCTACAAAAAGGCCGATAAGCTGGATTGTAGCAACTACCGTGCAATCACATTGCTGAACGCCGCCTACAAGGTACTCTCCCAAATTTTATGCCGTCGACTAGCACCAACTGCACGGGAGTTCGTGGGGCAGTACCAGGCGGGTTTTATGGGCGAACGCTCCACCACGGACCAGGTGTTCGCCATTCGCCAAGTACTACAGAAATGCCGCGAATACAACGTGCCCACACATCATCTATTCATCGACTTCAAAGCCGCATATGATACAATCGATCGGGACCAACTATGGCAGCTAATGCACGAACACGGTTTTCCGGATAAACTGACACAGTTGATCAAAGCGACGATGGATCGGGTGATGTGCGTAGTTCGAGTTTCAGGGGCCCCGAGCCCCTTCGAAACCCGCAGAGGGTTACGGCAAGGTGATGGTCTTTCGTGTCTGCTATTCATCATCGCTTTGGAAGGGGTAATACGAAGAGCAGGGATTAACACGAGTGGTACAATTTTCAATAAATCCGTCCAGCTGTTTGGCTTCGCCGACGACATAGGTATTATGGCACGAAACTTTGAAAAAATGGAGGAAGCCTACATCAGACTTAAGAGGGAAGCTAAGCGGATCGGACTAGTCATCAACACGTCGAAGACGAAGTACATGATAGGAAGAGGTTCAAGAGAAGACAATGTGAGCCACCCACCGCGAGTTTGCATCGGTGGTGACGAAATCGAGGTGGTAGAAGAATTTGTGTACTTGGGGTCACTGGTGACTGCCGAAAATGATACCAGCAGAGAAATTCGAAGACGCATAGTGGCTGGAAATACTTTGGACTCTGCAAGACGCTCCGATCGAATAGAGTTCGCCGGCATACCAAACTGACAATCTACAAAACGCTCATAAGACCGGTAGTCCTCTACGGACACGAGACCTGGACGATGCTCGTGGAGGACCAACGCGCACTTGGAGTTTTCGAAAGGAAAGTGCTGCGTACCATCTATGGTGGGGTGCAGATGGCGGACTGTACGTGGAGGAGGCGAATGAACCACGAGTTGCATCAGCTGTTGGGAGAACCATCCATCGTTCACACCGCGAAAATCGGACGACTGCGGTGGGCCGGGCACGTAGCCAGAATGTCGGACAGTAACCCGGTGAAAATGGCTCTCGATAACGATCCGACGGGCACAAGAAGGCGAGGTGCGCAGCGGGCAAGGTGGATCGATCAGGTGGAAGATGACTTGCGGACCCTCCGTAGACTGCGTGGTTGGCGACGTGTAGCCATGGACCGAGCCGAATGGAGAAAACTCTTATATACCGCACAGGCCACTTCGGCCTTAGTCTGAATAAATAATAAAATAATAATAATAATAATAATGGGAAGGAGTTGTGTTTGTTCATTATTTTTGTGATTTTTTTCAGCAGTGAGCACGCATGTTGACAAAAAGAAGCGACGAATTTGGTGCCGTATTTCTTTGTTTAGCGATGAGATGGATATATGTACAGTGAGATGGAGATTGGAACAGTTGTGAAAATAAAGTGAAATATGGTAATAACTGAAAATTGCCAAAAAGTCAGATGTGCTCGGCTTGCGGTTAGCGGCAGTGCAGTCGTCGATAACCATTATGTCGACGACTACTTGGATAGCGTAGATACGGTCGAGGAAGCTAAACGGCTGGCAAAGGAGGCTCCTCCTCACCATTGAGGATTCGAACTCCGGCACTGGCTCTCCATTAGGCTTTCAGCGATCGTGTACGTACACGCACGTTTCACTCACACTTTTACTCGGTTTGTTTGCAACCACGAGCAGCTGTCACGGCAAAATCAAATGGGATTGTTTGCAACCACGAACCTGCGTTCGTGTTGGTAAGAAATGTCGGCGAGACCCTAATGGAAGGAAGTCAATGAGAATAGATAGAAGGTGAGGAAGAAGACCAAATGCAAGTGTATTAGTGGATGATAGAAAATGTAAACAGCAAATGGTGACGTACATATTTGCACGGTATTTATTTTCATTGGAAGGAAGTGTTGGAAAAAATTGTCGAAGAACCTTCGGAAGCGACAAAAAACATCGTGATGGGTCAGGACTGCGGTGCAAAACGAGTTTTTGGCATGATATGGTTACCGCAGGAGGACGTATTTTCCTTTTCTGTTCAGTTTCGAAGTGACTTTCATCGACTGCTGAACGGAAGTATCTACTCCGATCGCTACGTGATCTTAAACAAATACGTATTGATCGTTGCTATTTTCCGGGCTATACTCCAATGGCACTCGAAACCTTGGAACCAGTGCACAGTGTTGCTTTTTGCCGATTTCGTGCGCTTTTTCAATAGCATCGTTTCTGTTGGTTTTTTTTCCTGTAGTTAATTTGGAGAAAACGTTAGATATGAAAAGGGCCTTTTTTGAGAAAATCTGTAAAATGATTAATCCACCTGAATTTTTTTGCTTAACTATCGAAACCAGATATGGAGCCTAGTGTTTTCAGGAAAGTTGTAGCGCATGATATTTCAAGTCAATTTGTCAAAGACTCCGCATACCTATGACTTATATAGTACGAGATATGTGATATTTTCTGTAGAAGGTCCCTGAAATCAGTTTTTTGAGCATAACTTTTATTCTATGTTTCAGGCATTTTCACCATCTTTTACAAAGTTGTTTGGCTAACAAAAATACACGTTTTTGTAGAACATTGCAAAACTCTATCTCTTAAAATTGAAAAGCAATTTGAGAATTTTTTTCACAGGAAACTGCATGAGGAGTTTGATTCCTTTATTTATTCTTGGAGCTGCATATATGTGTGGATGCCAGTGTAACAGCTTATGTCGCTGTTTCCTATTTTCGTATTGTCGACAGTGACACCCTTCGCTGCAGCCTTGTATCAACGAAAACCAAAGTTGCGCCGCTCAAATATCTTTCCGTGCCTAGACTGGAACTACAAGCCGCAGTGCTTGGGACAGGGTTAATGAAGTCCATCACCAACAGCCATACTATCTGGCGGATTAGACGACGAAGTTGGGAAATTGACTAAAAGTGTCTAACAGAAGCAGGTGGGTGCAAGGACCAGAATTTCCCTACAAAGATGAACCAGAGTGACTGGACCACCGATGAAGAAACGCGAGCATCGCTTTACGTTCACCAACATAATGAGTCACAAGAAACTATACGTTTTAGGCGTTTCTCGAAATGGGGAAGATTAGTGCGTGCCGTAGGATACGTTCTGCGATTCTGCTCAGTGTTCTTAAAATTCTCAGCAGTGATGAGTTGCAGAAAGCAGAATTGATCATACTCCGCTCGGCCCAGCTTGAAGCGTTTCCTAGCGAATACTTGTTGCTGAAATCAAACCAAGGACCGAATCAAGGAGCTGAATCAAGGGGAGAAGGGTCATTTGGCCGAAACCCATTCGGCCAAAAGCCATTTGGCCGAAAGTTATTTGGCCAAATATACCATGTGGCCGAACAGACCATTAGGCCGAAAGTCATTTGGTCGAATGGGTCATTTGGCCGAAAGGGTCGTTAGGCCGAATGGTCGTTTGGCCGAACGGGTTATTTGGCCGAATGGGTCGTTTGGCCTAATGGGCCGTTTTGCCGAATAGGTCGTTTTGCTGAAAGGGTCGTTTGGCCGAAAGGGTCATTTGGCCGAATGGGTCGTTTGGCCGAATGGATAGTTTTGCCGAATGGGTAGTTTTGCCGAATGGGTCGTTTGGCCGAAAGGGTCGTTTGGCCGAATGGGTCTTTTGGCCGAATGGGTCATTTGGTCGAATGGGTCATTTAGCCGAAAGGGTCATTTGTCCGAAAGGGTAATTTGGCCGGAAGGGTCGTTTGGCCGAAAGGGTCGTTTGGCCGAACTGGTCATTTGGCCGAAAGCGTCATTTAACCGAATGGGTCATTTGGCCGATGGGGTCATTAGGCCGAAAGGGTCATTAGGCCGAAAGGGTCGTTTGGCCGAAAGGATCATTTAGCCAAAAGGGTCATTTGGCTGAAAAGGTCATTTGACCGAAAGGGTCATTAAGCCGAAAAGGTCATTAGGCCGAAAGGGTCATTTAGCCGAAAGGGTCATTTGGCCGAAAGGGTAATTTGGCTTAAAAGGTCGTTTTGCCAAAAGGGTAATTTGGCTGAATAGGACATTTGGTCGAATAGGTCATTTGGCCGAATAGGTCATTTGGCCGAATAGCTACGTGAGTAGAGACGTCTCACTACTCACGTCGCGCTTTCCACTTTTTACAGTGAGATAAGAAAAATGAAGTAAGAGAACTAAGACGTCTCACTTCTCTCTCCTTATTTCTCACTCCTCACTGTGAGAAGTGAGTAATGCGAAGTGGGTAGTGAGGCGTCTCTCTACCGACTTCGCACTACTCACTTTTTACATCGAGAAGTGATAAATGAGGAGTGAGAAGTGAGACGTCTCTCTTCTTACTCCTCATTTATCACTTCTCGCTGTAAAAAGTGAGTAGTTTGAAGGGAGTAGTGAGATGTCATTTCACTACTCATTTCTCACTTTTAACAGTGTGAAGAAAAAAATGAAGAGTGAGAATTGAGACGTCTCTCTTCTCATTGCTAATTTCCTTTCGACCCTTTCGGTCAAACGACCCTTTCGGCCAAACGATCCAATCGGCCAAACGACCCTTTCGGCCAAACGACCCTTTCGACCAAATGACCAAATGACTTTCGGCCAAATAACCAAATGGCTTTCGGCCGAATGGGTTTCGGCGAAATGACCCTTCCCCGTCATTTACTAATGCAGTTACACAGTGGAAGCTAACCCTCCCCCCCCCTACGCTCCAAACATGAGGGTCGTATGGGAAAGGCTGGTGAAGTCAGTAAAAAATGGGTTGACTGCCATGGAGATCCCCAGAAATGCCGATGAAGATACACTGCTCACAACATTAGCAGAAGTTGAGTCTATGGTGAACACACGCCCCCTCACGTACCTACCGTTGGAAACGGCAGAGGATGAAGCGCTGACCCAAATCACTTTCTGCTTCTTAGTTCCAACGGGGTATGCCAACCAGCAAATTGGAACCATGTTAAGGTAACGCTGGATAGATTCTGCAAGAGGTGGATCAAGGAATATGTACCCTTTATTGCAGGACAGACGAAGTGGTTCGGCGAGGTGCGATCGCTACAAGTTTACGATTTAGTTATTGCTTTCGACGAAAAGGTGAGAAATAGCTGGAATCGAGGAGTCATCGTTAGAGTGCACCATGGAAAAGATGGACGAGTTAGAAATGCAGATGTGAGAAACTCAACAATAATTTGTGTACGGTCGGTGACTAAGTTGGTTCTCCTGGACGTGCGTAATATTGGAGGTATGGTTGAAGTAACTTGCAGCAATACAGGGAGGGTATGTGCGCAACAGTTGTGGACCCTCGTTACCGGGTACCGCACAATAAGAACGGTTGAGACTGGTTAACTGAAACTGTAACTTTTTGAAGACGTCATGCAAATGTTACTCAATTTGTACAATTTTCTTTGTCATTTGTGATTCCAAATTGTTAGACACACGACACACGTTGAAATTTAATAAAATAAAGTTAGTTTGCTTAGTTTCTATTTATAAATTACTGTTGTAAGTATTGCAAACACATTAAAATTGTACACTCATCACTAATTAAATAAATAGTTTCAAGGACACTTATTTCAACGTAATCGATTAGCGTTTTACTCGAGAACAGATTTGTCGGGCAGAGTAAAACGCTAATCGTTTAATGGTTTTAAAGACGACTGAAATAGTTTTAAAAATTTTGGCTATTTCCAGTCGTTTAAATACCATTCGATTAGTCGTCTTCGTTCACAAATCTGTTCTCGAGTAACAAGTCGCCCGACGTTTTGTGAACGTAAAACGCTAATCGTTTAATGGTTTTAAAGACTGAGATAGCCAAAATTTCTACATAAAACTATTTCCAGTCGTTTCCAATACCATATCTAGTCTTCTTCGTTCACAAATCTTTTCTCGAGTAACAAGTCGCCCGACGTTTCGGCCGAGTAAAACGCTAATCGTTTAATGGTTTTAAAGACTGAGATAGCCAAAATTTCTACATAAAAACTATTTCCAGTCGTTTCCAATACCATATCTAGTCTATTTCGTTCACAAATCTGTTCTCGAGTAACAAGTTTTTACGTTGAAATAAGTGTCCTTGAAACTATTTATTTAATGAGTGGTGAGTGTACAATTTTAATGTGTTCGCAATACTTACGACAGTAATTTATAAATAGAAACTAAGCAAAACTAACTTTTATTTTATTAAATTTCAACGTGTGTCGTGTGTCTAACAATTTGGAATCACAAATGACAAAGAAAATTGTACAAATTGACTGAAATTTGCATGACCTCTTCAAAAAGTTACAGTTTCAGTTAACCAGTCTCAACCGTCCTTATTGTGCGTTACCCGATACCGAGAGGTCCACAACTGTTGCGCACGTACCCCTCCTCGTATTGCTGCAAGCTACTTCGGCCATACCTCCAATATTACGCACGTCCAGGAGAGCCAACTTAGTCACCGACCGTACACAAATTCCTGCTGGGGTTCTCACATCTGCACTTCTTACTCGTCCGTTTTTTACAGGGTGCACTCTAATGATGACTCCTCGATTCCAGCTATTTCTCACCTTTTCGTCGAAAGCAATAACTAAATCGTAAACTTGTAGCGATCGCACCTCGCCGAACCACTTCGTCTGTCCTGCAATAAAGGGTACATATTCCTTGATCCACCTCTTGCAGAATCTATCCAGCGTTACCTTAACATGGTTCCAATTTGCTGGTTGGCATACCCCGTTGGAACTAAGAAGCAGAAAGTGATTTGGGTCAGCGCTTCATCCTCTGCCGTTTCCAACGGTAGGTACGTGAGGGGGCGTGTGTTCACCATAGACTCAACTTCTGCTAATGTTGTGAGCAGTGTATCTTCATCGGCATTTCTGGGGATCTCCATGGCAGTCAACCCATTTTTACTGACTTCACCAGCCTCTCCCATACGACCCTCATGTTTGGAGCGTAGGGGGGATAGCTTCCACTGTGTAACTGCATTAGTAAATGACGGGGAAGGGTCGTTTCGCCGAAACCCATTCGGCCGAAAGCCATTTGGTTATTTGGCCGAAAGTCATTTGGTCATTTGGTTGAAAGGGTCGTTTGGCCGAAAGGGTCGTTTGGCCGAATGGATCGTTTGGCCGAAAGGGTCGTTTGACCGAAAGGGTTGGAAGGAAATTAGCAATGAGAAGAGAGACGTCTCAATTCTCACTCTTCATTTTTCTCTTCACACTGTTAAAAGTGAGAAATGAGTAGTGAGATGACATCTCACTACTCCCTTCAAACTACTCACTTTTTACAGCGATATCTCAGTCTTTAAAACCATTAAACGATTAGCGTTTTACTCGGCCGAAACGTCGGGCAGAGTAAAACGCTAATCGTTTAATGGTTTTAAAGACTGAGATAGCCAAAATTTCTACAGAAGAAGACTAAAAATTGTGAGTAACCTAAAACGATTAAATCCTAAAACCTAAACTAAAAATAAAAATAAATAATTTCAGCTTAAAGCTTACTCTGAACTTAAAGGACGAGTTTGGCTTTGAGAAGTCCGAACGTCTCCGTGTCTCCGTAACAACAAGAAAAAGCTTCTTGTTTGAAGATGCATGCGCAGTGGGGCCATGTCGAAGAGAACTTCGAGAGCAGCCGTGGGAGTCGAAGAGAACGCACCAGTCATTGGCCTTAGACACATTCTTTGAAGATGGCCCAATTTAGACCCTTTTGCCACCACACAAGACATCCATAAGCCAAAAGTCGTACAACTGTTGTGTAAATCCATTGAATATATTTGGATATAAGGTGGTTTTCGAAAGCTGTACACGCCTTTATAATTCTGAACTCAATATTAGGATTCCAGGAAAGCTTGGAATCAAGAATCTGGTGCTGGTCACTGCTCCTACAACTACACTGCAAGGGTTTAAGAATCAGTGATCAAAACAAAATGTTTTACGCACCGAGTTTATACTGTTTATAGCTTTTGATGACGACGCTGTTTGCAGTACAAACCCACCGCTAAATGCGTCGTCAACTTTTTATTGCCTTAAATGAAAAAAAAAAAACAAAACGAGTGATTGAACTTTCAAGTGGTTGCTCAAAAGAGTCGCCAAAATAAAAGTGAGAGTGATCTTATATCTCCTCCTACTTCTTTCCATAAGTAAACAGATCTACTAGGCGCGTGTATGCGCGTGTCGTACAAGTTGTCGCCGTATGATCATCGGAGGAAAAAAATGCTTCAAGTGAAGTCCCACAAGCTGTATTATAGTGCAGCATGCAGCATACTTGATCACTGCTCGTTCCGATTGAGTGCGATCGTTATGCGTAATAATTTCACTGAATGTGTGTAATAGCTAGTGTTTAACATTTTTGCCACCACGCTATCTGACGTGTCTTACGAGAGAAAGATCGGAGAAGGACTGATGCGATGCGATGCTGCAACCGTTCGTTGTTTACCAACGTGGACTGTATTCTATGAATCGAATATTTTGGATTTTTCATTCACTTTACTTTTACAATTCTTAACGCAAATGTAGAACAACATATTCAAATTTTCAGGATTTCCGGCTTTCAGTCACATGAAAATGTTGATAATTTCAAATCATAAAATCAAATCATTGAAGATCCAAACCCCCGGATCGAAACGTTGGCAATGATTTGAAATTATCAACATTTTCATGTGACTGAAAGCCGAAAATTCTGAAAATTGACATATTCAAATTTCGCTTGAAATAATTTACATAAAAAGTGATCATCAAGTCAGATTTAAATTCTTAGCTCCAACATTTTGCGCCATAATTATTTTGAATTGGCTATGTTTCGTACAGCTGTCAAGCAACCAACTCAATCCAAACAATTTGCAGAATAGGCCCCTCTCAGGGCGATAGCGTTGACTCTGTTTGTTTTGATCAAACTGATAAATAACTGTTGCGCGATTCACCTTCGCGAAACTTAGGTGGCGCAGTCAGGTGTGGGAGAAACAGCACGGCCAGCCCACGACGATCGGCATTCGGCATGCTGCGTGCGCGATCAGCATCGCACCACGGCTACGGTTCACTCGTAGTGAAAGAGAGTGTTGTGGTGCCGAATTTGGGAGGCAACCGTGCCTAACCTAGCGGAAAAATAACGCAATCACAGGAGATACCGTTGAGGATGAGGCAAGAGGCGCAGCAGGTGTTTTAAAAATTGTATACTTCCAGAGTTTAGGATCTTTAATGGTCCAGTGGCCTTGCGTGCACAAATGCAGCCACCTGAACTGAGAAATAAGCTGTGCGTTGTCGTCATTTTCGTATTCAAAGCGTTTAAGATAGAATTGCGCAGCCTGACTCGAAGAGAAATTGATTGCTTTGTTGCCGGCTCTTAATGTCCAACGATGATGCTTCAGTGAGAGTTTTCCGATTTGTCACTTTAATGAGAAAGCATCAATGGACCGGTTTACGACCTCGGAAGAAATTTTCCCCTGTCATTATCGCACATGTGAAACGCGTTTCCTGCTTTGGTTACGGGTGGCCGCGCCAACATCCCCATAAAAATGTTTGTTCAGGCCCAGTACTAATTGATCTGTCCTGGTCCACTTGCATCGGTTTGGATATCACCGAGATTTTCTCCCGTATCAGTCCCGAAGTAGTCGTCGCACAAACATCGAAGCACCGTTATAAAGTCCATTATTGCAGATACGGTATAATCGTTCCGAGTCGCCGCCGTTGAATTTGCGAACAGTCTGCCGAGCCAGTCAGTGGTCAGTGATTTCACCAAAATTTACCCTAATATTATCCGTAAATTAACTCTCCCCATTGTATAGTGGCCTCCTCCCGCGAAATTGCCAGGCCAACCAATCTGTGTGCGGGCAGGCCCCATTCTCGGTTCTCCCGAACCCGTTTTAATTACCAAATTGTTTTCCAAGCGGAGTCGAATAAAAAACATAAGTGAAAAAATCTCTAAAGCCCCACATACATTCGATGTATGCATTGCAATGAAAACACAGAAATGATGGTAATCGATGAAAATGGGAAAGGTAATTTTTTAATGCACAGCGCCTATTAATCCGTTTTTTTTTAAATTAAGGGTGAGTATCATGAAATAGAGCATGAAGATACCAAGTTCGAATCAATATTTGTAGCATTTTGTAGCATTTATTGCTAATTGTACGTGTACTTCTTTTCTTGTTTTTTATTTGTCTGTTTTAAAAGCCCTAAGTAGCAAAATCCTACCGATAGTGCTCCATGTTAGGTTTCGTAAATTGAACTTGAACTTTCTTTTTTCTCAAACTAGTTCACATTTTGTGGTAGGTATCTAAAAGTTCATAGTCCAACGAAAAAAGGCCGACGCTCCATAACGCACCAAATCTACGTTCCGTCTTTCCAAAATGGTTAAGAATGCTCAAGTCAGCCATTCGGTGAAATTCGAACTTATGATCCCTTATGGTGCCTGTGGTCATGCGGAGAAATTTCGCAAAGATTTTATGTGTTTGGCTTTATTATTGACTGCAAGCTTATTCTCTTAGACAATAAGGATAAGCTTGCTGTTTAGGATCAAGCCAAGATAGCCGAAAACAAATTTCACCGTTGTGCTGTTTAGGATGATTTTGGATCATCTGGACCTCTGATCACTGAAATTTTGCAATCTTATTACAGCGATAGTGCATTATTGCAAAACTTTTGAATCGTACAATTTTTGTGGTTTAGATCTAAAATAAATCAAAATATGAGATAACATAACTTCTCACGATGAAATTAAACGAATTAAAAATTTTCCTGTTGTGTTAAAGCGTTACAAAACATAGATTTACTTCCGGGACATAAGATTTTGTTTTATTCGGAGGTATTTTGGATTTGTATTTAATATCTTGAAAACCAAATAACTCTTCTGCGGTCAATGGCATTTTAGTAGCAAATGAATCAGGCTGTGATGAAAACCCTCAATCTTGTTTCTTTACCACTATACGAGCGAACCCTTGCCTGGGATGTTTTTTCGATTCAACAGTTAATTATTGAGTTAATTAAATTTTAAACTTTTTCTTATTTCAGATCCTAAAACGAGTAAAAAAATGCATATTAGATAAAGCTTTCGTGCCAAAGGAAACCTCAATGTAGATCAAGGATACCACCATCACCATTTAGAGCACTTTCTAAGGAATATATCGTGGAGCACATGCTCTAGAATCTAATAATTTTTATTTTTATTTTTATTATATCAGTTTGTGGTAGAAGACCTCGGTGTTTGGAACACCGAAGTTGAACAAAATATGTTAAATAGAGAGAGTATTAGCCGTATCAAATTTCAAGGTTAGATACAATTACGCCTATTTTAAAATTTTTCATGTTGAAAATGAAGGCTCAGGCACTTTCTCTTTTTCAGGAAAAAGAAAGAAAAATGAAAGGAAAATGAAATGAAAAGGAAAATAAAATAAAAGGAAAATGAAAGGAAATGAAATGAAAATGAAAGACAAATGGAAGGAAAATTGAAGAAGAATGAAAGGGAAGTAAAAGGAAAATGAAAGAAAATTGAAGGAAAATAGAAAGAAAATGGAAGAAAAATTAAATGAAAATGAGAGGAAAATGAAAAAAAAAACAAAAGGAAAATAAAAGAAAAATGAAAGGAAAATGGAAAGCAAATAAAAGACAAATAAAATGAAAATTAAAGGAACATTATGTTGATATGGTAGGAAAAAGAAAGGTAAATGAAAGGAAAATGAAGGGAAAATGAAAGTGAAAATGAAAAGAAAATGAAAAGAAAATGAAAGGAAAATAAAAGGAAAATGAAAGGAAAATGAAAGGAAAATGAATGGAAATTTAAAGAAAATTGAAAGGAAAATGAAAAGAAAATGAACGGAAAATGAAAGGAAAATGAAAGGAAAATGGAAGGAAAATGAAAGGAAAATGAAAGGAATTGAAGATAACCCGGATAAAAAATATCATTAAAATATTATAAATTTTATTGTTACACCACCATTTAAAACATATTTTTTACCATTGAATATATTGGAATTTAGACAATAAAATCACATGAGAAATAATGGTTTTCCACGATAAAATAAATGGTAAATGGGACTTTTACAATAAAAAAGGGGGGTTGTTATGTATCTTTACAATAAAAAAATCGAAAATTTTCCATACAAAATTCGGAGCAAAACAATTGATTTTACGGTTCTTCAATGGGATGATTTCGAGCGACAAAACAATAGAAAACGTTGTGTTCTAAATGTTTTCAATTACTTTTTCTATTGTTTTACAGTAGAAAAACAACAGGATTTAGCATATATTATACTCCAATATTACAACAAAAATACAATACAGTTAATTGTTTTACAAATTATTTTATTTTCAAATTAACTTTAATTAAGTTCAAACTTAATTTTTACTCATTTTAACTTGCTTTGCTGTTACTTGGACACGGGTGCATAAACGCTGAAAGTCGGCGATGACGCAGTCCGCTATATATAGGTGGATCAAGTTATAGTTGAATATAGATAAAAACCTATGAAAATGTAAATTATAAAAGAATGTCAGTTTTATAAAAAATGTACGTCGAGAAGAAAAGAAAAAATATCTTCCGTTGGTGAGATTGGCCAATGATAGTCACTGGACAGTCTTGAATCAGTGAAGGCAGCGAGCAGCAGTATTTTATCATTTTGTTGATCGGGATGAACCACTGTGTGCATTACAGTCGTGATTCGCTGGTTGGGCTTTTAATACATGGGTCATTTTGGCCTCCGCTGGTTCATACATCAAAATTCAATGCAAATGCCGAAAATGGGTTTTAACGTCATTGGACATCATTTGTGATATTTAAATTGGAATGCACAAGTTCAAATTGGTGTCAGTTGACCCAACTAACTAAAAAACAGAATTCGTTAGTTGGGTCGAGGTTGTGACCCAAGCAGCGAACTGCGACTATACATTGAACTTTTGTTGTATAACACTTCAAATATTTACCTCGCTTCAGAAGCCAGTGATTTACCGCCTGCCCAGCACCAGAAACAGTAATAAAAAGGACACTTCCTGCACCTTCTACTTCTTCTTCATTGGCATTACATTCCCCACTGGGACATTGCCGCCTCGCACCATATAGTTTCATTATTTTTTTGTCTTTCTACTAATCATAAACAAAACTGTACACGCTCAAATGAATCCATCCATTCTCCGAGTGAAATGATAAGCAAAAGTTTTGGTTCCCTTTAATTTTTTTAATTCAAATTTTCATTACAGAACATTTCTAGACCTGCAAATATAAAAATATATACTTGAGAAACGGGATAATTTTTTGTTTCATTTAGTAAACAAAGCTATTGTTGTTTTATTGTTTTCAATTGTAATTTCATCAATATAATAAATCAATGAAATATTCCAAAATCATATTATTTTTTTCAAGGACGGATCGAGGCGGATTTCCTGATCATCCAGACAGAATACTTTTATAATTTGTTCAGTTTTTGGATGAGCAATACTAAACATAAGCGAACAATAAAAATATAATAGAATGTATGTGTAACATTTAAATATACTGTACTTTTAATGTAAGTACAATAAAGATCGTTTACAACCATGAAAATTTTACAATAAGCGTACAATTGTTTGTATTGCTTACCACACAATCTATTGTATTTCAATGGGTTATGTCATACAAGTTAATGTTAATTTTATCCGGGAAATGGTGAGGAAAATGAAGGGAAAATGAAATAAAATTGAAAGAAAAATGAAAGTAAATTGAAAGAAAAATGAAAGAATAATGAAAGGAAAATGAAAGGAAAATGAAAGAAAAATAAAAGGAAAATAAAAGGAAAATAAAAGGAAAACGAAAGGAAAATGGAAGGAAAATGAAATTAAAAGAAAGAAAAATACTGAGAAAATGAAAAGAAAATTCAAAAGAAATGAAAGGAAAATAAAAGGAAAATAAAAGGAAGATTGAAGGGAAATAAAGGGAATACGAATGGAAAATGAAAGGAAAATGAAAGGACAATGAAAGTACAAAGAAAGGAAATTGAAAGGAAATTGAAAGGACAATGAAAGGAAAATCAGAGTAATAAAAATAAAATAAAAGGAAATTGAAAGGAAAATGATGTGAAAGTGAAAGGAAAATGAAAGTAAAATGAAAGGAAAATTGAAGGAAAAGGAAAGGAAAATGAAAGGAAAATGAAAGGAAAATGAAAGGAAAATGAAAGGAAAATGAAAGGAAAATGAAAGGAAAATAAAAAGAAAATGAAAGGAAAATAAAAGGAAAATAAAAGGAAAATAAAAGGAAAATAAAAGGAAAATAAAAGGAAAATAAAAGAAAAATGAAAGGAAAATGAAAGGAAAATAAAAGGAAAATGAAATAAAAATGAAAGGAAAATGAAAAGAAAATGAAAGAATAATGGAAGGAAAATGAAAGGAAAATGAATGGAAAATGAAAGGAAAATGAAAGGAAAATGAAAGGAAAATGAAAGGAAAATGAAAGGAAAATGAAAGGAAAATGAAAGGAAAATGAAAGGAAAATGAAAGGAAAATGAAAGGAAAATGAAAGGAAAATGAAAGGAAAATGAAAGGAATTGAAAGGGAATGGAGAGGAAAATGAAAGGAAAATGGAAGGAAAATGAAAGGAAAATGAAAGGAAAATGAAAGGAAAATGGAAGGAAAATGAAAGGAAAATAAAAGAAAAATGAAAGGAAAATGAAAGGAAAATGAAAGGAAAATGAAGGGAAAATGAAAGGAAAATGAAAGGAAAATGAAAGGAAAATGAAAGGAAAATGAAAGGAAAATGAAAGAAAAATGAAAGGAAAATGAAAGGAAAATGAAGGGAAAATGAAAGGAAAATGAAAGGAAAATGAAAGGAAAATGAAAGGAAAATGAAAGGAAAATGAAAGGAAAATGAAAGGAAAATGAAAGGAAAAGGAGATGAAAATGAAATGAAAATGAAAGGGAAATGAAAGGAAAATGAAAGGAAAATGAAAGAAAAATTAAATGAAAACAAAAGGAAAATGAAAGTAAAATGAAAGGAAAATGAAAGGAAAATAAAAAGAAAATGAAAGGAAAATGAAAGGAAAATGAAAGGAAAATGAAAGGAAAATGAAAGGAAAATGAAAGGAAAATGAAAGGAAAATGAAAGGAAAATGAAAGGAAAATGAAAGGAAAATGAAAGGAAAATGAAAGGAAAATGAAAGGAAAATGAAAGGAAAATGAAAGGAAAATGAAAGGAAAATGAAAGGAAAATGAAAGGAAAATGAAAGGAAAATAAAAGGAAAATGAAAGGAAAATGAAAGGAAAATGAAAGGAAAATGAAAGGAAAATGAAAGGAAAATGAAAGGAAAATGGAAGGAAAATGAAAGGAAAATGAAAGGAATTTGAAAGGAAAATGAAGGGAAAATGAAAGGAAAATGAAAGGAAAATGAGATGAAAATGAAAGGAAAATAAAAGGAAAATGAATGGAAAATGAAAGGAAAATAAAAGGAAAATAAAAGGAAAACGAAAGGAAAATGGAAGGAAAATGAAATTAAAAGAAAGAAAAATACTGCGAAAATGAATAGAAAATTCAAAAGAAATGAAAGGAAAATAAAAGGAAAATAAAAGGAAGATTAAAGGGAAATAAAGGGAAAACGAAAGGGAAATGAAAGGAAAATGAAAAGAAATAGACAGGAAAATGAAAAGAAAATTAACGGAAAATGAAAGGAAAATGAAAGAAAAATGAAAGGAAAATGAAAGGAAAGGACAATGAATGGACAAAGAAAGAAAATTGAAAGGACAATGAAAGGAAAATCAGAGTAAAATGAAAGGAAAATTAAAAGAGAACGAAAATAAAATAAAAGGAAATTGAAAGGAAAATGATGTGAAAGTGAAAGGAAAATGAAAGTAAAATGAAAGGAAAATTGAAGGAAAAGGAAAAGAAAATGAAAGGTAAATTAAAGGAAAATGAGTGGAAAATAAGTGGAAAATGAAACGAAATGAAGAAAAAAGGAGGGAAAATAAAAGGAAAATGAAAAAAATAACTGTAAGGAAAATCAAAGTAAAATGAAAGGAAAATGAAACGGAAAGCAAATAAAAGGAAATTGAAAGGAAAATGATGTGGAAGTGAATGGAAAATGAAAGGAAAATGAAAGGAAAATGAAAGGAAAATGGAAGGAAAATGAAAGGAAAATAGAAGGAAAATGGAAGGAAAATTAAATTAAAAGAAATGTTGCGAAAATGAAAAGAAAATGAAAGAAAATTCAAAGGAAATGAAAGGAAATGAAAGGAAAATGAAAGGAAGATGAAAGGAAAATAAAAGGAAAACGAAAGGAAAATGAAAGGAAAATAAAGGAAATCGAAAGGAAAATGAAAGGAAAATGAAAGGAAAATGAAAGGAAAATGAAAGGAAAATGAAAGGAAAATGAAAGGAAAATGAAAGGAAAATGAAAGGAAAATGAAAGGAAAATGAAAGGAAAATGAAATGACAATGAAAGGAAATTGAAAGGACAATGAAAGGAAAATCAGAGTAAAATGAAAGGAAAATTAAAAGAAAACGAAAATAAAATAAAAGGAAATTGAAAGGATGAATAAAAGGAAATTAAAGGAAAATGAGTGGAAAATAAGTGGAAAATGAAACGAAATGAAGAAAAAAGGAGGGAAAATAAAAGGAAAATGAAAGAAAACTGTAAGGAAAATCAAAGTAAAATGAAGGGAAAATCAAAGTAAAATGAAAGCAAAATGAAAGGAAAACGGAAAGCAAATAAAAGGAAATTGAAAGGAAAATGATGTGGAAGTGAAAGGAAAATGAAAGGAAAATGGTGGAAGGGAAAGGAAAGGAAAATAAAGGGAAAACGAAAGGAAAATGAAAGGAAAATGAAAGGAAAATAAAAGGAAAACGAAAGGAAAATGGAAGGAAAATGAAATTAAAAAAAAAATGCTGCGAAAATGAAAAGAAAATGAAAGAAAATTCTAAAGAAATGAAAGGAAAATAAAAGGAAAATTAAAGGAAGATTAAAGGGAAATAAAAGGAATGCAAAAGGAAAATAAAAGGAAAATGAAAGGAAATTGAATAAAAAATGAAAGGAAAATGAAAGGAAAATTGAAGGAAAATGAAAGGAAAATTAAAGGAAAATAAAAGGAAAATAAAAGGAAAACGAAAGGAAAATGAAGAGAAAATAAAAGGAAAACGGAAGGAAAATGAAAGGAAAATGAAATTAAAAGAAAGAAAAATACTGCGAAAATGAAAGGAAAATGAAAGGAAAATGAAAAGAAAATGAAAGGAAAATAAAAGGAAAATAAAAGGAAGATTAAAGGGAAATAAAAGGAATACGAAAGTAAAATGAAAGGAAAATGAAAGGCAATAGACAGGAAAATGAAAGGAAAATGAACGGAAAATGAAAGGAAAATGAAAAAACAATGAAAGGACAATGAAAGGAAATTGAAAGGACAATGAAAGGAAAATCAAAGCAAAATGAAAGGAAAATTTAAAGAAAACGAAAATAAAATAAAAGGAAAATGAAAGTAAAATGAAAGGAAAATTGAAGGAAAAGGAAAAGAAAATGATGTGAAAATGAAAAGAAAATGATAGGAAAATAAAAAGAAAATGAAAGGAAAATAAAAGGAAAATGAAAGGAAAATGAAAGGAAAATGAAAGGAAAATGAAAGGAAAATGAAAGGAAAATGAAAGGAAAACGGAAAGTAAATAAAAGGAAATTGAAAGGAAAATAGGTGAAAGGAAAATGATGTAAAAATAAAAGAAAATAAAAGGAAAATAAAAAGGAAATGAAGGGAAAATGAATGGAAATTGAAGGGAAAGGAAAAAGAAAGGAAAAGGAAAGGAAAAGGAAAGGAAAAGGAAAGGAAAAGGAAAGGAAAAGGAAAGGAAAAGGAAAGGAAAAGGAAAGGAAAAGGAAAGGAAAAGGAAAGGAAAAGGAAAGGAAAAGGAAAGGAAAAGGAAAGGAAAAGGAAAGGAAAAGGAAAGGAAAAGGAAAGGAAAAGGAAAGGAAAAGGAAAGGAAAAGGAAAGGAAAAGGAAAGGAAAAGGAAAGGAAAAGGAAAGGAAAAGGAAAGGAAAAGGAAAGGAAAAGGAAAGGAAAAGGAAAGGAAAAGGAAAGGAAAAGGAAAAGGAAAGGAAAGGAAAAGGAAAGGAAAAGGAAAGGAAAAGGAAAGGAAAAGGAAAGGAAAAGGAAAGGAAAAGAAAAGGAAAGGAAAAGGAAAGGAAAAGGAAAGGAAAAGGAAAAGGAAAGGAAAAGGAAAGGAAAAGGAAAGGAAAAGGAAAGGAAAAGGAAAGGAAAAGGAAAGGAAAAGGAAAGGAAAAGGAAAGGAAAAGGAAAGGGAAAGGAAAAGGAAAGGAAAAGGAAAGGAAAAGGAAAGGAAAAGGAAAGGAAAAGTAAAGGAAAAGGAAAGGAAAAGGAAAGGAAAAGGTAAGGAAAAGGAAAAGGAAAGGAAAAATAAATTATTGGAGATATTGAGTTATAAGACAATGAAAATTAATTAATTGAATGAATTAGTTTAGATAAATATATAGAATAAATTATTGATAATTTACGAGTATTCGAAATATTATAACTTGGAAAGGCCAACTTTCAACAATTTGTTGTATCCCCACAGACACGTATTCCGACTCTTGAATTCAGATCGTTTTCAGTTCACCGTCTATTCTACTTCTGCACCCAACCAGCGACTGTAAGACCCTCTACCAATACCGTGCAAGAACCTACCAAAACCAGTACAAGAAAAAGCTTGCAAAATTGTAAGGTCTCATACAATACTTGTATAAGAATCTAGCACCATCGCATATGTTCAGGTCCTCATAGGCTCCTAAAAATAATCTAACAATCGCCGTTTGGGTGTGAGGTTTAAAGGCACATATGTAAATTACAAGGTTTCAAAATTTTTTTTTTTTTGAACAATATTTCCAATCGATTGTCCAAGAAAATACTTCCGCCTTTTTTTCAGCATCGATCCAAATCATCTTCAGGGTGTGGATCCTGGTGTACGCTACCAAAAATCTTCCTTGCCCTAATTTTTCTTTTGATAATCTATCCTGAATCAGCAATTTCTCTAAACATTTGTTCAATTTTGGTCCAGTGGATTCAGCACAGCCAACAAACTTAACACAGTGATAACTCAAATTCATAACAAAAATTTCTAATATTTTGACGCGCAAACATTCCTCATTTCGAAAGATTGAGACCCGTTTTGAACCCGTTTTGAAGAATATGCCGAGGAAACTTGTATGTTAGGATAGTATGCCGGAAAAACAATCACTATGACTGCAGCACTTAGACCCTCGCTCGATACTTAATATCACTTAAGCAGACCTCAGACGAGAGATATATTGACAATACTTTTCTCGTCAAACTTTTCATCAAACTTTTCTTCAATATTTTTACTGATTAGCCGGCATGGCCGCAGCTGAAGAAAAAATCATTTTTCACTTGAACTAATATGAAAATTGTTTTACTATGAACTAATAATATCAAATAACGGTATGACGCTCAAAACACGCACACACTCAACCGTCATCGACTTCTGTGGGAAAACTGCGGGGGAGATGAGAAATATTGAAAAGAATATCAAATTTTTCTGATTTCCCCCCAATATTTTCTGTTCGCACTCACACCATCAATCTTTTTCTTCAATAATTATGAGTTTGTCAAACTTTTTCTGTCGTCTGGGGTCTGCTTTAGAGTGTTTCCAAACTATGGAGAGCAAGGATTACTTATTTTAAAACAGATGATAAACCCTTTGGAAGATTGAATGGCCTAAAACAAGGCCAAAAACATTCAGGTGAGGCTGCTTCTTACAAGGAATGTCGATAAAGCAATGCAGCTCTACGCATTCTATGCCGAGAATGGGGTGAGAAACCCTTTATGTGAATCTTTTTCTTCAATGGTTCTACATTCCAACTGGAACTTGGCCTGCTTTTCAACTTAGTATTCTTAGTATTCGGACCGAGAATCGAACTAGCCATCTCTGGATTGGCAATCATACGCCATTGCTCGCAAGGCTACTGGAGACCCCAGCATGAGAATATTAACTTATTGATTTTTTGACTCATAACTCATAACTCATGAACGAGAATATTAACTGCAAATTAAAGACCTTTGGGATTCCTTTCAAAATAAATGATGTGCAGATAATCTATGCGAAAAACGCGCATTGGAATTAGGAAAAGGAGATAAGTTTCCCTTGATTTTGAAGATTTGCCTCTACTTGCAGGGTTGGCATATAGGGAAACTGTTCCGTTTTCCATCTAACGAACATAAGTATATTAATCTCATCGCAAAACAAAGAAATACATCACCAATTTCGTCGCTTCTTTTTGCGGACATGCGTGCTTACAGTTGAAGAAAGAATTGGAAAAAATTGAGAACAAAAACATTTATTTTCATTGCTTTGTTTTTATGGGATTATTATAGGAGCTATGAGATAAAGTCCGAAGCAGTAATCCTAGCTTTCAGTGATGAACTTTGTGTAAAACTTAAAAATCACGTTGATAGAAAATAAAAATAATAATAATAATCATAGCTTGCTGTCATCTCTAAATTTATGATTTATGTCACATTTTCTATTTGCTACAAATTCTCTAAAAGAAAATACAAAAACGGCAACTCTTCCTCGAATTGCTAATGATTTTGCTTTGCATATTTTGAGTTACCCTAAAACCAGCTCAGCGCACATATGCACTTAACTCAAGTAGGACAGAAAGCCTTTCTACACTCGGGCCATACGACCGTCGCGTCGTCGCGACGTCCGCCCTCGCCGCAGCAGCAGGTGAGAGAGACTGCCGTCTCGACGGGTTCGTCGTTTGCTCCCCCAGCATAGCTTCGGAGCATTGAAGTCACCGACGTCGCCGTCGATCGTACAGCCCAGTCACTCATCGCTGCAGCAGTTGGATCGCCGTCGGTGGTGCACCGTTGGTCCACCGAACCGGACGGTGCTACCTTTCAGTACGATCTCCTACGTCGTCGAGTTCGGTCGGTTCGGTCTCGATAGGATCGCTGGATCGTTGATCGCGGGGTTTATCGAACAGTAGTGGTGCGGGGTGGTGCTTCTCACCTGGAAAGTCAGTGAGGGGTGCTAATTCTGCGGTGTAGAATTTAGGAGCGAAGCGAAGTGAGTGGAAGAAGCAAACCTGCTGCAGTGCAGCTAGTGCCTGGCCAGACCAGCTGTGACGGCATTCTCTCCGGGACGCGACGGTGACAAACGAAAGGCCAAGACAGCGCAGAGGCTTCATGCTTGGTAGCAGATGGATTTGCAATAATCCGCTGATCCGGGGCGAGCCAGCAGTGCACACTATACGGAATGGATATAGCAGTGTTTTTATATTGGCAATAGACGAGAGAGTGTCTACCTAATGAACGACGACATCGATAAACAGAGCGCTGCTGTGATCTAAGTGAAAGAGAGTTGTTGTATAGTACGTATTGCTTGTTGTATTCACGGATGATTGTTTTTGCAACACTAGTTTACAAAATAATTTTAAAAAAATAATTTACTTCATCATTTGAATTAGTATTCTGCGGTGAATGTGCCAGAAAAAAAATATAAATTTTGTATACATTGGAAGTTATTCTTAGAACAAACTCAAATCGTGTTTTTTTTTAAAGTAGGTAGTTTGATAATTGGTAGAGACATATGTTACAAAACAAAGATGCTGCTCTCCTCCTGAGTAAGGACTTCAAGAGCGTGATGTTTTCATGAATTTCCAGTAGGAAATTTCTCTGAATTTGCGTGATTTATTCTTTCTAAACTATATTTTATTTACCAAAACAAAAATAAAAACTTTACCATGAAATACGACTTTCTTTAATTTGTATTTTGCCTTTTGGGTTGCTAAAAGTTTTAAATTCCGTGGACCCGTGTTATCGTTTGACTTTTAGCTGATCGGATTTGCTGGAGTGTGCAAAATCTTTGTGTTCTCTGAACACAAATCGATCAAACGAGCCAGTTCACGGTTCAATTGATTTGGGCACGTATAGCAGGAACTGCCCCGCAGCAGAATGTGAACGAGATAAACGTTTTGGGGATCTCCGCGTTAGCGCTGCGCTGGCAACGATCTCAACGACCCCATGGATGGTGAACAAACGCGGTGGACTGGCTGGGCGAAGTGAGTCCAATGACATTTGGGACCTTCTGCGAATAATAATGTTTATTCGGTTCGGGGTTGATGCACCACGGCGCAGCGTGAAACGAGGATCCCTATACTTTGGGCAACTTGGCTACATCGGTGTTCTGTTGGATCGACCGTTGGTCCGGACCGTGGGTTGGGACGTTAATTATCTGTAAGTCGTTTTTTCTCTTTTGTCCAATTTCGGCAGTCGAAGGGAAATGCAGTAAAAAGCATGCAAAAGAGACAAGCCCTCGAACAAAAGAGTGTCTTGTGTGAAGTTGAAGTTTAAATCGTCCGGCAATGATCAAGACGATGACGACGGCTAGTGAGTATCAGGCGCGGTGTGGTCAAAGCATAAGAGCAAAACTTAATGTTTGAACAAGGAGTAGTGAGAAAGGCAAGAAAAAAAAACAAGTGAAAACGTTGATCTTTTCAAGTAGTGCGAAGTCCAAAACTAGCGAGAAGACTGTAGTTGGGGATGTTGATGGAAAGACGTGTTTTTTTGTTGTTGCTTCGTCGACAGAGAATAGCGAAGAAGGTAAAGTTGCTGTGACGAAGACATAGTTGGATATACGAAGGTTGCGGGGACCGGTGGCGATGTGGAGTGTGTGATCCGGGCAAGCCGGACTATGATGATACGGTCGCTGTCGCCGACCTCGTTGGTGGTGGGATGAAGAGTTTTTGGTAGCGAAAACGGTTGTCGTCCGCAGTGTGGAGGAAGAAAAGACACGGTGTCCCTGTGAACGTTATTAGCAAGGGAAATTACTTCAAACGTTTGGTGGTTGCTTATTACAGGTAAAAGATTTCACAGATTACATTTGATGTTAATGTAAAACGTTTCAGTAGTTATTTATGCATGATTATGGCTTATTATTTGTAGTTACCATGACAAATTAGTTAAACAGGCAACAGATTATTTTCCCTAGAAAGAATGCTTTTAGAAGTTTTTATTATCTCAATAACTATCGAAGTTGTTCGAATTATTTAACTGGTGTTGATATTTATGAAAATATGAATAGATTGAGATTGTATATGGAAAAAAGGAAATTCAAAATCAGTTTTAAGCACTCTTTGGTGACAATTTTATCTAAAGTATGAAAAATCATAGAAAAAAAGAAGAAAATTCTACCGAACTTACATTTTACCGAATTTCCTCAGAAAACATACTATCCGAAATATCGAATTTTTACGGGATATTCCCGAACATAAGAATAAATTTGTGGGAACGTCATGTCAGTTTGACATTTTTTCTAAATGTTGGTTTAATACGACGCAACATTTGCAAGCTATTATTCTGCAAACCTCGGTTCAAAGGCCCATCGAAAAAGTCTATCGGTCCAGTTTGACCGTTCGGGTCGACCGAGGCGAGGAGAGATAGACGATGTCTTGCCTAGTCGGTGTCGACTGGCCATCCTGCACCTTTGCCATCAGTTTTATGGCAAATGGTGGAAGAGATGGAGATAGTGGAACCCGTTTGTTTTCTTCCTATGGTTGGAATCCGCCACCGCCGGACCGCGTGTGCCGTGAATGAACTGAATCACCACCGCACCGGAGACTGCGGCGGGAGGGGATGTGCGATCCGGATCAGGTGAGCAGACGGGTGCGAACGCGCCGTGGACAGTGTCAGTAGACGGATGGATGGATGGATGGATGGCTGGTTGTATGGATAGATTGATGGGAGGGCATTATTTATACACACATTAAATTGTATGTGTGGTGATGTGAATAATTAGTTTATAAAAGTTTCATTTCACTTTTCGCTGGCTCTTTGCGTGAATAGCAGCTGGTTAGATACGAGCTTCCGTTTTGTTGAAGTTTTGTGTGGTCGTTGTCGATCATCATCTTTGAGGTTCTTCCCATGAAATTCGCTCTGAAATTCCTTTAACCCTTTAGGGACGGATGGGTCATAACTTATATGCCCAGCGTTTTAGATTTTCTGTGTAAAATCACAGAAGAATTTTTTTTCTTTATTTGTGCGAATTTTTAAATTTTTAAATTCTTCACTCTCACAGAAGAGAGCAAGGTCCTCACTACCTTCAGTAAACTAGTTCAGCAGGATATTGGATTTACAGGAAAATATCGAAGGTCAAGTGTGACTATTCCCTGAACATCCAGTTATCACTGGCGGAGCTAAGCTAGGGCACGATGGGACACGTGACCCACCAAAACGAACATTTTCCCTGATTATTATTTATTTATTCAGACTAAGGCCGAAGTGGCCTGTGCGGTATATAAGAGTCTTCTCCATTCGGCTCGGTCCATGGCTACACGTCGCCAACCACGCAGTCTGCGGAGGGTCCGCAAGTCATCTTCCTCCTGATCGATCCACCTTGCCCGCTGCGCACCTCGCCTTCTTGTGCCTTCGGTTGTCGAGAACCATTTTCACCGGGTTACTGTCCGACATTCTGGCTACGTGCCCGACTCACCGCAGTCTTCTGATTTTCGCGGTGTGAACGATGGATGGTTCTCCCAGCAGCTTATGCAACTCGTGGTTCATTCGCCTCCTCCATGTACGCAGGTACGAGGTACGCAGGTACGCAGCACTTTCCTTTCGAAAACTCCAAGTGCGCGTTAGTCCTCCACGAGCTTCCAGGTCTCGTGTCCGTAGAGGACTACCGGTCTAATGAGCGTTTTGTCGATTGTCAGTTTGGTACGGCGGCGAACTCTATTCGATCGGAGCGTCTGGCGGAGTCCAAAGTACGTACGATTTCCAACCACTATGCGTCTCCGAATTTCTCTGCTGGTATCATTTTCGGCAGTCACCAGTGAGCCCAAGTACACAAATTCTTCTACCACCTCGGTTTCATCACCACCGATGCAAACTCGCGGTGGGTGGCTCACATTGTCTTCTCTTGAACCTCTTCCTATCATGTACTTCGTCTCCTAGTCCAATCCGCTTAGCTGCCCTCTTCAGTCTGATGTAGGCTTCCTCCATCCTCTCAAAGTTACGTGCCATAATATCTACGTCGTCGGCGAAACCAAATAACTGGACAGACTTTGTGAAAATTGTACCACTCGTGCCGATCCCTGCCCTTCGTATGACCCCTTCCAAAGCGATTGTGAATAGCAGACACAAATGACCATCACCTTGCCGTAACCCTCTGAGCGTTTAGAAGGGACTCGAGAATGCCTCTGAAACTTAAACTACGCGCATTACCCGATCCATCGTAGCCTTGATCAACCGTTTCAGTTTATCTGGAAATCCGTTTTCATGCATCAGCTGCCATAGTTGGTCCCAATCGATTGTATCATATACGCCTTTGAAGTCGATAAATAGATGATAAGTGGGCACGTTGTACTCGTAGCATTTCTGCAATACCTGACGTATGGCGAACACCTGGTCCGTGGTGGAAAGTTCGCCCATAAAACCCGCCTGGTACTGCCCCACGAACTTTAATCTTGCAATTGGTGCTAGTCGACAGCATAAAATTTGGGAGAGCACCTTGTAGGCGGCGTTCAGCAATTGCGCGGTAGTTGCTACAATCCAGCTTATCGCCTTTTTTGTAGATGGGACACACGACACCTTCCATCCTGCAGCAAAACCTCATCCTCCCAAATCTAGGTAATGACCCAGTGCAGCGCTCTAGCCAGTGCTTCACCACCGTGTTTAAATAGCTCTCCTGGTAGTTGGTCAACCCCAGGGGCTTTTTGTTCTTCAGCCGGCCTCCTGGGTTTCCTGAAGATCCGGAGCCGATAGAATTATGTCCTGCACGCGTTCCCCCAGGTCCATCACCATACCGCCATCTTCGTCTGCCACATCGCCATTCAGATGCTCTTCGTAGTGCTGCCGCCACCTTTGGATCACCTCACGTTCGTTCGTAAGAAGGTTCCCGTTTATGTCCTTACACATATCGGGCAGTGACACGTGGCCCTTACGTGAACGGCTCACCTTCTCATAGAACTTTCGTGCGGTATTTTTCCTCCGGAAATTGAGCCAAGTGACCTGCGGAGTTTTGCTAGAGCGTCGAAAAAAACTGACGCGTTCAGGATGATTAACTTCATCGTTCCCTGAAAGAAAATCAAATATCGATTCTTCATTTTAAAACCCAATTAATTGCATATTATTCGGCAACTCGGTCGCACGAATTTTTTTTTTGTTAAATTTCTTGGCTGTGTATATGCACAGCACATGTTTCGAAATGGACAAATTGATATGAAACTTGTGAAAAAGAATCCACGTGTATTAGAGAAACTCGTACCCTCAACTTATTACTCTCTAGATATGCGTGATAAATATATTTATTAACGATACTTTCAGCCCAAGGCTGGCTTGTCTCGTAAACACTTAAAGGTCCCGTTTGCGGAAAAGCCATCAGAATCCGAGTACCAACCTCCACCGCGGTCAGCTCTTTTATTTTGACGTAGGACTTACGTCTTTTTTACTATACTGGGTGTCATTTAGATTTTTGGAAATCGAGAACGTTATGCCGAAAGGGAAGATTTCGAACGTTACTAGCGCCTTTATCTTTCGATGGATTTTGAAGATTTATATATCAATTGACTCGGACACTATCAATGGTAAGCTATTGAAATTTTCAATTCTTGTCAAAGCCAATAAAAATTTCATATATAACCAATCCCGTGCATTCCTAACACGGACATCAGAATGCTGTATATCACGGGTCTTCGGGTTCACCGCAAGATTTTCTTTGTGTATAAAAGATGCTGTGCTTGCCGTGTGTGAGTCATTCCAGTTTGTGACAGCAGCGCGTACTGACGTGCTTTCTGCTCGCGCATTTGGTGCTGTTTTTCTTTGTTTGGCGATAAGATGAATATATGTTCAATGAGATGGAAAACGGGACAGTTCCCTTAAAATAGCACCTTTTGCCCAAGTCTAAAAATTTGATTATTAGAATTTTTAAACTTTAAATACTATCATCAATAAGAAATCTATAAATACCCTACATTTGCTTGAGTAAATAAGGGCCTAACAATTAGAAACAAAGCAATTCTGATTATGTATTTAATTATTACTTTTATTTCCAGAAGTTTTGAATAAACAAATTGCTAATACCTAATTCTGCACAACATGGAAGTTGTTGTTTCCAATATCAATACCTATAATCAAACCCCATAAATTCAAAAGTAAAGTGTAAATACGTTACGTTTACATAAGTCTCACGTTTACTCGTGGTTATGTTTAAAACATTACCCATTGCTCGTTTTTTGCTTTAGCCAATCATTAGGTCGAAATGGATATACGGCAGAAAATGTCTTTTGGTAAAAAAAGGAATAACAAAGAAAAACATTCGACCAAACAGGTATTTGACAGAATAGACCATTTTAAATTAAGCCAAACAGATCGGCCGATTTTGTCCCTTGTCCAGACTATCCAGCTTTCCACGCTGGCCATAATGGTGGATGCTATAAAAAATTGACATTATCTGCTTCCCGACACTGAACTGGAATTTTCATCGAAGCAAACATTAGTGCTGTCCAATGAGAACTTGAAGTAGCTCGAAGTTTCTGCCTGTCCTGCTCATGTCCATTTGTTGACAAAAAAGAACGAGCAGGACGGGAACAACTTCTAGCTACTTCGAGCTGCTCATTGGACAGCACTTTTGATTCCTCCACCAATAACAGCCAATTTGTTGTTTTATTTTCATCAACAAACAAGCTTGTACAGGAATTTGGAATTCTTAACACTCAACTCAATGCACTTTATTGATATGTCTAATTTTAACTTAATTACAGAATATCGAGGAAAACAACTTGAAAATCTATGAACTTGGCGGTTAACTTACTTGGATTATATACAGAAGTGGCCATACTAAGAACTTGGATCAGGAACATTGTGGTCGATCTGTCTCCAAACAAACTGTCAAGCGTGTCTCCAAACGAGCATGACGTCACGATTTTAATGAAAATGTTAAGAAGTGTGACGTCATATGCGCCTGGTGCACGGTAAAAAAACGAACCCAACCATGCTTTCGCTCATCTACACCCAAAAAAATCTGCACGTTCTTTCCACCTGAAAAAATACGTAGATTTTTTCCACCTGAAATTCACGTAACTTTTACCTGATTTTCCGATAGAAATTTCATTCTACGTGAAAATCAGGTAAGTTCTACCTGAGTTTTGGATAGAATTCACCGGACACGTAAGTTTCACCTGAATTTTCTGAAGCATTTGCAGTTACGTGTGCACGTAAAATGTACCTGAAAATTCAGGTGGAAACAACGTTTAGATTATTTGGAGTGTATAGATTCTACTATCTATCCAGCTTTCCACGGTCGCCATAATGCCGAAAGCTATAAAAAGTTTGATACTGAACTGAAATTATTGTCTAGCAAGCATTGATCTGAATTGATGTGTTTCGTTGCTAACGACAACTCAAACATGTTATTTTTCTATCAACAAAACAATTCACCGAAGGATTGAGTTTCATCATTCCTCTTGAATAATTATTTCATTCAGACATATTTTATTTCAGACATACTGAACCCGTTCTAAAAAGTACATATGTACTATGCTCACATATGAAGCATAAGCCAATATATTTAGTTCCAATCGACTGTTTCTGGGCATTTCAGCATAAACATAGTGATATTAACGTATATCAAGCTATTTGCTTCTTAAATAGATCTGCCATCCGCTTGAAGGTCCTGGTTCCTCTGGTTAGACGCACTAGAGGAACGTTATAAACCTACCAGAAGAATGGTGATTGTTATCGTTTCAATTGCAGAAAGTTTGCTTCTATGTTCTTAGCACTTCTGGTACTCATTGAGCGATGGATTCAAACTGCCAAAAAAATAGGAAATAATCATGAAGTTGAAAATTATTTGATTGTTAAATTATAAGATTGATAATTGATAAAAAAAATATAAATTTTGATCACAGTAGTTAAAACCTTTCTTACTTCGTTGTAATCACGGTCGTAATTCGCTGGTTCGGATTGTAATACATCTGCTACTTTTTAGTTGGGCTTCCGTTGATTGGGCCATGGCCCAACTAAAAGGCAATCGGATGAGAAAATTCATTGCAAACACTGAAAATGGAAACTTAGGGGATAGGCTGAACAAGGTTGTGGCTCAAACAACGAATTACGATTGTAACAATAAATAGAAAATAAATAATAAAGCAACTCGGGTATGAAGCGTGTTTTATCTACCAGACACCCGTGAACACGAACCCGTGTAAAATCCAACTGCTCGACATAACGAAGCATGCAATCCAAACCCGATGATTGTTTGATGGGGTGGACAAACCGAACGAACGGCTCAACCCGATCATCGCCCACTGAGCTATAAAGTGAAGTTCGGCACAGTTTATTTTCCAAAAGTGTTTGAAAGTGCTAATCGTAAAAGAGTTTATCTCGCACATTTTGCGACCTTGAGTAGTAAGAGCTAAAAGTTAAGGAGTAATTCCTTGCTCTGCTCAAGTGTTTGTCCTGCTATCGCGTGTGATCGTTAGAAGACCCACGATTAAAGACACTTGACACGATCACATCGTGTCTGCCAGACACGTTGTGTACGCCTCCCAGAAGGTTGAGCAGAACTGTACATTACAAAATAGTCCCTAGAAGTCTGTGATGGCCTCTTCGCTCACGGCGGAGCCTCTCGGTATTGAAGCAGCTTCACGAATCCGGCCAAGCATGATCCCATCCCTTCCGGCAGAACGCGCCTTCGGACGTCGCAGGTCCAACGGAACAGTAAGCTCACAAAACAGTGGAGTGTTTCCTATCTAAATTAGCTTTTAATTAATGCGCTTGATAAAACCGTTAGCAATCAATTACTTTGTGTCGCGAACATTATTAGCATGCTTCAAACGTTTGATTTTCAGGTTGAAAACAAATTAAGAGAACAGGTTAGTTTTCCTTAGTGCGGTATTGTGCCTGCCCTGAGATCCCCAAGTAGGCTGACCAGATCATTTCGGTGAAAAAACGGGACAAGTGTGCTCGCAAAATGGGACATATAAAAAAACTTTGTGATAAAATTCAAGAGCTGTGGAAATTTCAAATTATATAGTCTTAATTTAAATTTTCCGTATAAGAATTAAGAAATTTATTTTTAATTATTTTGGAATTTTGTTTTCATCTGCTCTTAGATATGCATTAAGGATTTTATTATTGACCAATATCAAAACCTTTTCCAATTTTGAATAATTGAAAATATCAAACAATAGTCAAAATGAGCATGAGCATGATTGACCGCCCACGGTTGCTACTCCGTTATTGCCAGGCCAGCTGAAATTACACAGAGAACCAATAGATAAAGTTTGGGACTAACATCATTTTCAATGTGTAAGAACTGCCCATGATCGCATATTTGTAACATTTGCATTTTGGTTGATTTTGTAAATCGTTTATCAATCCTCCCCACAAACTCAAGCATTTCCAACTTACCACAGATAAGCAAGATAGCAAAGCCTATTTTACTGTTGTGGGATTATATCTAGTAAATTAAGCTTTCTGAAGGCTTTTTACAAAATCAACAAAAATGCGAGTGTTACAAATATGCGATCATGGGCAGAGAACTGGTGACCCAAAAATAAGCAATACCAGCGCCAACCGTGTCCGAATGCAGGTCAATTAAGGAATAGGTAGAAAATTATTGACGTGATACTCGCTCTGATAGAAGCCGACGAGTCATCTGCACTTCCACGAAAAATCACTGGGATGTTGGATATATGGAAGGGAGTGTGGCAGGGTTCGTTTTGGTAAACGGTCTACCGTGTATAGCGTGTAGTTTTATTTAAAACAAAAGCAATCGAAAAACGCTAAATATTTTAATTATCGGATGCGAACCAAATTTTCACTTTGTGATTAACTTACTCACACGCACGAAACAGAACAAAATTTTGGTGACCGGCTGTTCGTATTGCTTTCCGCACAAATCAAAACTATATTTCGACGACCGGCCGATCGCTCTGCTTACTGTAGAATCTGAAGCACGAGAAATCACGCACTGAACTGATTAACTTTATTACCGGACGCGCAATGCAGAACATAATATTTCGGAAGATCGCGCGATCGTTCTGCTGTCCGAAACAAGAGAAATCTCGCACTGAACTCTCACAAACAATAGTCAAAATGATCAGCCTAAGGCCGGTTTTGGGCATTAAAAGGCTAAGAAAAAAAAAATATAAAAGACAAATGCGAAAAGAGCAATAGGGTGGGATTATTGATTTCCCGTGCCAAATCCCTTTTTCATGAATATAAGTGGGAAAAAATCTGCGGATAAGAATAACAAGAATCTCAACAAGGAAAGAACATTAATAAAATGTAATTTTAATTATTTCCATGAATATGATTCAAGCATTAAAATAAATAAGAAAATTATTTTGAGCTTTTTAGTGGAATGTTTTCACCTGTCATAAGACGAGTTTGAACAATCCCATTGAATTCCACCACTTAATTGTATCCTGACAGATACGTATTTCGACCTCAACAGTAAGGCCGTCTTCAGTGTCTTGTACTTGACTCGAGTCAAGTACAAGACACTGAAGACGGCCTTACTGTTGAGGTCGAAATACGTATCTGTCAGGATACAATTAAGTGGTGGAATTCAATGGGATTGTTCAAACTCGTCTTATGACAGATTAAAATAAATGTCGAATTTAATCAATTCCCAAAGTTGATTTAAATTACGCTAAAAGTAGCGTAGTGTGAATCTTGTCCATTGATTTTGTTCCCATGTGCTCCCAAAAAAAAGCAGGACTAATGTAATTTCGTCGCGAAAAGAAAAAAAAATCCTGGCTATTTTATTGTCTGTTCTACAGCTCGGACTCTCGTAAATTTCCACCGGATTGTATTTTAAATCGAGCCGAATTTCAATTTTTTCATAACGGAATCCCATAGATCCCGTTAACACACATGGGGGCGAAATTTGCAGACAAGCTCCTGATGGGTGAACTAGCCTTAAAATACGTAAGGACCTTAAATCTAGCCTTTGATCCGACCAAATTTTCCCTCGGTTTGAAACTGCATTGAACTCGATTTTGTTCAGTTGATTTATAAATTATTTTTTCATGCCGTCGTTTTTTTACAATTGATAATATCGAAATATTCAAAATTGCGTTGCGTTGCGTTGCGTTGCGTTGTAACGAAGTTTTTCGTTGATTGCATACTGATAACTGTCATGTATATTCTTTCACTTTCTTACCCCAACTGCTTATGGATTAATATTTGGGATTTTATAGCAACCAAATTGGGAGTCCAAAATGATAAAGCATGAAAGCTACTGCTGGCCACGCTCATCTTCTCCGTTACTAGGGAAGGGAAGGAAATGATGATATGACATCTAATTAACGAGAGTCCAGCGACTCACCGACGCCCTCATAGATGTCAAGGAGTTGGATGGTTGGTAGGAATATAGTTTAGGAATATCACCATAAGCAAATGATATAATGCGTTTAAACAGACGTTGGGAGTGACCATGCTAAGAAATTTTTGTCACTCCATTGTTAATTGTCCTGGGATGGGGCGAAGCTATTAAACTTGCCCTGGCTACCCAAGTAGCACACATGTCCTACATAGATTACTGCAACGGATATGCGACTAGATTTGGTCACTATTAAGTTGCTGCAACCATTTTAGTCTGACTTGTGCTGCTCGGGTAATTAGCCTAGGTTTAAGCGCCATTGTTCGCTCTCTGAAACGAGAAGGAATATAAAATATATTAATTTTCCCTTCCCCTCATGCGATCCCAATTGAAATTATGTCATCACCCCATTCCAAAAATGCCAGCATTATTAGAGGTCTTCGCAGATTCTTAATACAACCCATAACATTTCTTTGCTCATTCTTAAGCAGCTTGCAAAAAGAAAATTATGTTCTACATATTTCTTGAATAGTTTCCAACCGTTCGTTTTAATATCCTGACTAGTCCGACTATATCCGACTAGGCTAAAAGCAGTGATAAAGGTGGAAAATGAGCAAAAGTGTATGTCTTCTCTAGCATAACAATATAAATAACTGGGAATGAACCATCCATATATGTGAAAATATCTAAATTATTTATAAATTTGTGAATTTTGCTACGATTAGTTACAGGTAAGGGACAAATTAAATAAAATTTGCGGACAGTGTAATATATTGATGGTACCATTATTGTGGAGTTCATTAGATGTGCTTAAACACAAAAATCATATGCAGTTGATAGCCAATAGCCTCATGGTATGTAATATAAATGAAGTATGGTGACCGCATAGCTCAGTAAAAACTGTCCACTTTAAGCCAATTAAAGTAGAGGCACCAAACCAACCAGAGCATGTATCTCGAGCTATTGTTCCACTTCATGATGAAGTTAAGTGAAATTGCACTCACCTTTCTGTTTCGTTTGAAGCAACTTACCTCAACCTAATGTTAACTGACCTACCGTCCATATCCGAAAAATCGCATTCCTGGACATCATATTCCCTAAATGTGATCTTTTTAGCTGCAATCCCACACGTCTACGCCTCCACCTGGACCTGTGACGCTTTGCTCTGTGACGGCTCCAGCACCCTCAGAAAAGGGGTACCTTGTCAACTTTTTCGGCAACAACAGACGGACAGCTGTTCGGTTTTCGCCGGCGGCTGCACTGCGAAAGATCGGAAGTCCCAATTCCGTTAAAAGACATCGATGACGAAGCTGTTCGAAATATTCATGAACTTCGACGACTTATCGGAATCCGGATGGATCTACTTCCGCGCCTATTGGATGTAGCTAGTGTAGAACTCCGACTCTCCTCTGAGACGCGACTCTCCAGAATTATTCTCGGCTTTTCCAGCGAGTTTCAATAGCGCTTTCGAATCATTTGTTCCGAATATTAATTAACTAGCCGAAATTTCTAATTGGCGTATTGAAAAAATTTGACGCGGAAAAACTATGACTTCACTAAAGCACGACTTACTTCGACTTACTTACTTACTTCCAAAAAAAACTCGATAATATCGAAATATTCAAAATTATTCAGAAAGACTTCGAATAATTCTTAATGTTTCGAAAAGAATCAAATGATTTCAAGACAAAATTTTCAAAACGATTTATCTGCTTTTGAAAACAAAGACTCCAACGTCGATTTGACGAATCTGATAGCACTCCCTCGCAAACCAACACTATTAATAGGTAGGTAGGTGAAGATTTCGGCTACCTGGTGATGGCGTTGGTTTACGCCGAAGTGCTATCAGATTCGTCAAAACGACGTTTCAATCTTTGTTTACAAAAGCAGATAAGTCGTTTTGAAAATTTTGTCTTGATTTAATAAAATGTGGTAAAGCAGATTTGAAAAAAAGAAAATTAATTACCTGCTTCGGGAGATTCAAAAATAATAATCGAAAATAATCTTAGTCTGAAAATTAAAATGTCTGTCCCTGCGGTTTATTTTATTGACGTTGAAGCGTGACCTGCTTTTCAGAAAATATGTACTTGCCTACCAAATTACTAATTCCTTTCAATCTACTAAATAATCATGGAAATGAAACTGTATGAAAAAATCTCCCGGACTGTTGAATAACTGTTAAATAACTGTGAAAAACCTTGAGAAAAGTTGATCAAAGAAAAATGAAAAACGGCATAGATAACAACTAAGATTGATGTTTTCGGCGATAGCAGTCTGATTAAGTAGCAAATACTTTATTTGATTTTTTAATCACCGTTACTAATATGGGGTTGATTTATTGATATTTTTCGGTGAACAATAACTATACGCCATTTGTTTTCCTGCGTGAAGTTTCGGTCTACTACTTTGTCTCGACCATCTTCAGACGCATTTCGATCACCACAGCAATTTCCATCTCGTTGTCTGTTGGGCAATCACCGAAAAATATCAATCATCAACCCCATAGCAAATACTTTGTTGCTCCTTCATCCGACGTTTCGGTTAATTTATTCAACCATCTTCATGGGTTAAAGAATGTTAAATAAATTAACCGAAACGTTGGATGTAGGAGCAACAAAGTATTTGCTTCTTATTAAGACCGCTATCGCAGAAAAAAATCAGTCTTAGTAGCAAAACTTCAGTCGTCAATTCCCAGATGAGGCATAGATAACATTCTTTTAAAAGCAACACGTTAGGAGGGGTCTCATAGCGTAGTTGGCTACGGTCATGGGTTCGATTTCCAGCCGCTCCACCAAGCCCTTGTCAGTCGCCGGGGGTGCAACCGAAACGGTGGCGTTTTGTGGGGAAACGCATCTTACCGACACGACTGCCCGATAACGACTGACAAATTGTTCATCTCGGAGGCATTCCTCCAATGTACTTCGATAAATGGCAACCGAACAATGCAACGAGCAATTGGATTCACGATATGAACAAATGGACACAATGGACTGACGATCAGATGGACCCGGCAATAATCCGATTTTTCATTTTTAGTTTCTCAATTCTCAATCCTTTCTTCTTGATCCTTGCTTCTCATTACTCGCTTCAAACTTGTCACTAATCATTTCTCGGTCTTCCACTCGATCATTTGGGACAGATGGTATTGTCGTCCAATTGATCTGATTGGCAAATGACTTTGTCGGACAAATAACCCGTTGGGTTGTATGTCCCTCTCGGCTAAATGACATTTTCACCTGCTCGCCGTAAGTCTCTCTAAGGCAAATGATCTAGTGACCTATCCAAATTTTCTATTACTTTTGACTGTAATTTGATGTTTGACAAAATTATAGCAGAACCACAGTTGAGGTTAAACCTGTAAGAATTGAGTCCATGAGGAAGGTCCCAAACGCATGGCTGGTAGCGATGAATGCCGTTCAAAATAGTGACTTTAGTGACCAAAGATGACGAAAAAGTGACCAAATAGTGACTATCAATCGCAGAAAAGTAACCAAATAGTGACTTTTGTATGATGTTTTGAACCGGGTATAGAACTACAAGTGAATGCGACACTCTTATAAGTACCACGGAGTTGGATATTGAGGATGATATTCGTTGGATCAACCAGAAGCTAGCAATGTGACCATGGTACCTCATATTAAGTAGCACACCACGAGAAGGTATCTACCCGGCGTCACGGGAACGGGTAGAGAGTTACAAATTGTGTCACGAATTATGTTGATAATTAGAACAGTATTTGTTGTTTAATATGGGTTAGAAGTTTTCTGTATAACAGCTAAATAATGATATAAAATTATCTATTTTTTTTTGTTAAATATCTTGGCTGTGCATTTGCACAGCACATGTTTCGAAATGGACAAATTGATATGAAATTTGCGAAAAAGAATCCACGTGTCTTGGAGGGACTCGAACCCTCAACCTCCTACTCTCTAGATAGGCGTGATAACCCCTACACAACAAGACCACTTAAAGGTCACGTTTTCGTACGGCCGAGTTGCCGAAAAATTATCTAATTAATTCCTAGACGGTGAACTATTTGGACTCGCAAAGCTTATAAATCTTTGGTAGGACCATTTGGTTGATAAATATAAAGGAATTAAAATAATGGAGAAATTTAAAAAGTACGATTTTACCTGTTATTAAATTATGGTTTAATAACAAATAAATAACTTGATTTAGTTTTTGAGATTTTGAACTCGACGTGGCATTCTTAGGAAAATTTTGAAAATCCAATAAAACCATGGTGTCTTATAAGAAATCCACAAATTCTAATAAACTTTAATTTCTAAATGGCAGACTTTAGTATTAAAGTTAATTAAAAATGAGTTGCCAAATAATCTCAAGCTAAAAAAATCTTTCAAATCTTATTAGTTTTATGTTTTATTTTGGATTTTAAAAGTCCGACCAATTTATTCACCTCCACACTAGTTTTTTGGGTATCTTTTCTTAATTGTTAATAAACAGAATCAAAATGTGATATTTCTGAAAAGTTTCAATCAAAAGGTTTTGAATTTAGTGGCTTGTGCCAGAATTAATTCTACAATTTGTTTGAGACTTATTCCGAAGCGTCGCAACATTTATTTAACAATATTTAACCCGTTTAACAACCATTTAACAATCATAATGTACTTTCTGTCATCGACGCCCCTATCATTCATTATTCTACCTGACGTTGAGAAACATCAAACATCATTAGTGCTGTCCAATGAGAGCTTGAAGTAGCTCGAAGTTTCTCCCTGTCCTGCTCATGCCCATTTGTTGACCAAAAAGAACGAGCAGGATGGGAACAACTTCGAGCTACTTCGAGCTGCTCATTGGACAGCACTATTGTCATGTGATGAAACTGAAGCTGTCCACTATCTTTGTCTCCGGAGGGTATTAACGCTCACCAGCAGACGTGGTTCTGGTAACAAAACTCCTAAATTCTGTACTCTTTTCTTGAGGTTCGCCTTGACATGAATCGGAAATAACCTTACAATTTTCATTACATACTTACTTGGAGCTTCTTGGATACATATTTCCCAAATTTAATATATTACTACCAGATTCACATTTGATTTCGTTGATCATGGGCATGATGACCGTGCATTTCGTGGTTGCTACTCCGTGATTGACCAGAACAATCGCAATTGCACAGGGAAGCAATGGACGGAAGCATGGGATTTGCTCTCTAACGGCGCTGGCCACGTCCTCGCGATCTATCGAACGCCTCTGCACTCGTCACGAGTTCATGAGGAATTTTATTGGAATTTGGGGGTTTTCATGGCAAAGGTTCGTCTTGGTTAACGGGTTACCAATGTGGCAGTAATGAAAAGTGTATCTAAATTTGACGCCAGAAACGAGCTTTTGGCTTATATCGAACCGAATATAACCGCCGAAGCAAGTCAAATATAACCGCCAGAACTAATCAAGATGTAGGTAGAGGATATAATGTGGAAACGGAATGAGAGCCCATTTCTAGTTCTAGCAATTGCTAGAACATGAGAAATATACGGAAAGATACAAAAGTAGAAGATAGAGTGTTTTTTTATATATACTATTCCGTGAAAGAAAGAGTGTTGGTCAGTGTTGGAAAAAACTCAAATTCTCAAATCTCATCCAAGATTCAAATCAAGCGCGAGGAAAACCTCACCCGACTCACAGCCCAGAGAATCGTCCATGATTCGACTCGCTATTCGCATCATTGCGTGATTTTTGCGTGTTCTTCTTCGTTAAATTCATCGGAATAACTTTTTTTTGCTTAAAACAATGGATAAAAAATCCATACGTAAACATAAAATATTCTTCGATTGGGTATTGACACTTTTTGGGGCGAAATGTTTTTTCAACGAATGAGCGAAACGATGCGTGAAAAACTCATGCGCGATGCTCTCTATGCAGAATTTCAAGCGAGGCATCTCGCGCATGGGGCTGCGGTGAATGAGATTTGAGCATGATTTTACCAACACTGGTGTTAGTAAAATCTCAAATTCTCAAAACTCATCGGCAAAATCATTAGTGAGTCTAATCCCATCAGAATCATGGTCCCGAGAAACGCTTATGATTCGAATCGCATCATTGCATCATTGAATGATTTTTACATGTTCTTCAGTGTAGAATGCGTTGAATTAACTTTTTTCGCTTAAAACAATGGCTAATAAATCCATATGTAAAATATACGCATCGATTGCGTTTTGACGCTTTTTGGAGTGAAATCATTTTTTGGCGAATGAGCGAAGCGATGCGATTCTGTCCGAGAAACTCAAACGCCATGCTTTCCCTACAGAATCGCAAGCGAGTTGGCTCGTGCATGAAGCCTCGCTAATTGAGGTTTGAGTATGATTCTACCAACACTGAGAAAAAATGGAACGGGCCTGGGATTAAACCCACTACCTTCTGCGTAAGAGGAAGAAGTGGTCGGAGTTCAGCCAAACCGCACCAAGCGGCTTTTCTACTGACTTGTGATATTTTGTTCGGAAAAGGAAAACGGAAAGTATCTTATGTCAAATCATGCGTACATTTGTTGTAGGATATCCTCAGCTATGGCATTGAACGATGTTCGATGCGATTTGTGATTAATTGAATCTGTTACACGAAAAATTTGTCTAAAAAATTTGAAATTTTTCATTGGCGCTTGGTGTGATTTGGCAGAACCCCGACCAAGTGATAGCCATATGACCACTAAGCACGTTTACATATTTGATTTGGTTGATCATAATAGTTACAAATGATTTTTATTTTTAGCTTTTTTACAACAGGCAATGCAAAAATAGTGACTTTAGTGACCATTTTCCGAAAAATAATGACTTTAGTGCCTTTTGTATGCAAACAGTGACTTTTAGTGACTAGACTCAAAATAGTGACCAAGTCACTAAAAAATGACTCGCTACCCGGCCTGCAAACGGACCGAAATGTCGGACAAGATTAAATAACAGTGTTTTGATTTTGTCAAGACTGGAAAGCCATCTCTAATATATCAACATTTTCGGCCGTATGACTTGTTGGGTTATAAAGCCTGTTCACCTTTATGACTTGTTGAGCTGAATGGCTTCTTCGGCCAAACGTCGTATTCGGCCTAATAACCGTTCATCAAACCGTACAATTTGGCCTAACGGAATTAGACTAGATGGCTTTCGGCTTTAAGTCATGCGACCCTTCTCCTAGGCGGATGACGTTGAACACACACGCTGATATGCAGCATAAACTCAACGAACGCAGGTTTGGTCATCAAGGTCAACAAAAGCAAATCGTTGGATGTAATCATGGCAACCCCATCAAGTTTCACAGTGCCAGTGGATAATGTTGAAAGCTATCAATATCTTGGCAGCTAGGAGGCGTCAGGCGGGGTGGTACCAAGACTGACTCACGTGTACACGTAAAAAATGTAATGTTATTTATTATTAAGATTTCTAATACTTTTTCCCTAAGCAGGCGCCTAATGATATGTATAAGAAAACCCAGATTAATCCACCTAGCGGTGATGGTGCCTTTCTCGACCTTCGTAAAATGTGTGCGCTTGAAAATAGATGAGCTATTAGCTAGGAGTAAAAACAGACAAATTTCTTTGTCCGTTCTATGAAAATCAGATTATTTATGGCAAAGATATTGTAGATCCAGTTGAAAACCGAAAATCATATTTTGTCCCATTCCCGGATGTCGCGACTGCATCGCGAGTGGTGCCCGACTATGGCACAGTTGCGCACTACTCGCGATGGAGTTGCAACATCCGGAAATGCTGGAAAAGGCGATGGTCGCGAGCCGTCGGTTCGGTTTTCAGCTTGATCTACAATATGCTAATAAGAATTTCGACATTTTGTTTCCTTTTTCAATCTTTTGACGTACATACCCTGTTTTATTTTACCCCGTCATATCTCCTAAGGACAGCCCTTTTGGATGTAAATTGAACTGAAGCTCCGACTACACAAAAGAAAACGAAAATGTCATTCCCATCAAGCGAGCGGAGGGCAATATTTGTTATGATATAAATCTCATGACCGTCTTTCTACCAAACTCCCGTATGAAGAGGAAGTGTATCAGTGTGGAAGCATCCGATAGTTCGTTTTCGGAAAGAAATTATAGCCTTTCGGTACAACTTTGTTGCACAAGAAAGGCAAAAAGTATTTTGGCCATAATTTCAAAGGTAATAGTCCAATCTGGCCAACTTTCTAAATAGAACAGGATTCCGCATCTAATGCAATCTGTTGCGAGCAAATCGGTTGAGGGTAAGTCCATTAAAAGTCAGCTAGACTTTTTTACTCGCTTTTTTATAACACATAGTATATTTTGGCCATAATTTCTGTGCCCATGGTCCGAATTTTCAATAGAAAACAATACGACAGGATTCCACGTCGAATGAAACTTGTTGGAATTATAGATAGTGGAATATATAGATGAGTGAAGATAAATCCTCTGTCTCCAAACGAACTGTCAAACGTGTCTCCAAACGAGCATGACGTCACGATTTCAATGGAAACGTTAAGGGCTGTGACGTCATATGTGCGTGTGCACGGGCAGAAAAATCGACTCAGCCATGCTTTCGCTCATCTATATATTCTACTATCTATAGTTGGAATTAAATCGGTTGAGGATAAGTTCCCAAAAAGTGAGCTAAACTTTTCGCACTTTTGGTGCGCGCACACACACACAGAGACATCATCGCAGTTCACCGAACTTATACGTATATAACGCCATGAGTCCCCACCCCTCCTTTGAAAGTTTGGTTTTGGCGCGACCATCCAGCCTCTTCGTAGAAAAAGGCAACAATTGTGTCTCAGCCATAATTTCCTATCCCATAGTCCGCTCTAGCCAATTTTCAATAGAAAACAATGGGACAAGATTCTGCGTCGAATGCAATCTGTTGCGAGCGTCAATAGATGAAGTCTAAGTGCTAAAAAACGCTAATTAGACCGGTAGTCCTCTACGGACACGAGACCTGGACGATGCTCGTGGAGGACCAAGGCGCACTTGGAGTTTTCGAAAGGAAAGTGCTGCGTACCATCTATGGTGGGGTGCAGATGGCGGACGGTACGTGGAGGAGGCGAATGAACCACGAATTGCATTAGCTGTTGGGAGAACCATCCATCGTTCACACCGCGAAAATCGGACGACTGCGATGGGCCGGGCACGTAGCCAGAATGTCGGACAGTAATCCGGTGAAAATGGCTCTCGACAACGATCCGACGGGCACAAGAAGGCGAGGTGCGCAGCGGGCAAGGTGGATCGATCAGGTAGAAGATGACTTGCGGACCCTCCGTAGACTGCGTGGTTGGCGACGTGTAGCCATGGACCGAGCCGAATGGAGAAGACTCTTATATACCGCACAGGCCACTTCGGCCTTAGTCTGAATAAATAATAATAATAAGTGCTAAAAAAGTGAGCTAGACTTTTTCGAACTCTTTTTCACAATAAATAGTAATTTGACCATAACATCTAAGCCCACAGTCCGATCTGGCCAATTTTCAATAAGAAAATATGAGACATTCTGCGTCGAATGCAACTTGTTGTGAGCAAATCGGTTAAGGATATGTGCCCGAAAAATGAGTGACATTTTTTACGCGATTTTTTCGTATGAATTTGTATTTTGGCCATAACTTTCGATCCCATAGTCCGATCTGGGCAAATTCAAATAGGAAACAATGGGACAGGATTCTGCGTCGAATGCAACTTGTTGCGAGCAAATCGGTTGTGGATAAGTGCCCGAAAAATGAGTGACATTTTTTACGCGATTTTTTCGTATGAATTTGTATTTTGGCCATAACTTCTGATCCCATGGTCCGATCTGGCCAATATAAAATAGGAAACAATGAGACAGGATTCTGCGTCGAATGCAACTTGTTGCGAGCAAATCGGTTGAGGGTAAGTGCCCGAAAAATGCGTGACATTCTTTACGCGATTTTTTCGTATGAATTTGTATTTTGGCCATAACTTCTGATATCATGGTCCGATCTGGCCAATTTCAAATAGGAAACAATCGGACAGGATTCTGCGTCGAATGCAACTTGTTGCAAGCAAATCGGTTGAGGATAAGTGCCCGAAAATGAGTGACATTTCTTACGCAATTTTTAGTCCATAGTCCGATCTGGCCAATTTCAAATAGGAAACAATGGGACAGGATTCTGCGTCGAATGCAACTTGTTGCGAGCAAATCGGTTGAGGGTAAGTGCCCGAAAAATGAGTGACATTTCTTACGCGATTTTTTCGTATGAATTTGTATTTTGGCCATAACTTCTGATCCCATAGTCCGATCTGGCCAATTTCAAATAGGAAACAATGGGACAGGATTCTGCGTCGAATGCAACTTGTTGCAAGCAAATCGGTTGAGGATAAGTGCCCGAAAAATGAGTGACATTTTTTACGCGATTTTTCGTATGAATTTGTATTTTGGCCATAACTCTCGATTTCATAGTCCGATCTGGCCAATTTCAAATAGGAAACAATGGGACAGGATTCTGCGTCGAATGCAACTTGTTGCGAGCAAATCGGTTGAGGGTAAGTGCCCGAAAAATGAGTGACATTTTTTGAGTAGTTTTGCACACACACACACATACACACACACACACACACACACACACACACACACATTATTATTGACAGACATCACCTCAATTCGTCGAACTGAGTCGATTGGTATATAACACTATGGGTCTCCGGGCCTTCTATAAAAAGTTTGTTTTTGGAGCGATCATATAGCCTTTACCGTATACTTAGTATACGAGAAAGGCAAAACTTATACATCGCATTAGTCACATACATTCCGAAACTTATACTTTTCATTAACTTATGAATGTCATTAGCTTTTTGATATGGTATCTTTCATTAGGTGGCATAATGAAGAGTTTAAGTATTTTCGAATGATTTTTTGCCATAACATATAAGGTTATTTTTTTACGTGTATGGATCAAGAAGGCAAGGGTGACTATTGCAAGTTTTAGAAACATTTCGAAAAACAGATATGTAGACTTCCTTCTCTTCTTCAAATGTTACGTAATTTATGACTGTTTCCTAAATAGAAGTTATTGGTAAGTACGGTGCTATTTCGCAAATCGATTTTGAAGCGTTTTACCCTAAAGTTAGCGCCTAAACGAATCTGATTTCGGAATTGTTAAACAATCTACCCATAGAATGTTGATTGGATGCTTTCGGTTGAAAATCCAGCGCCTATCGAAGTAACCAGAGCTTAAAATATTCATCTTCATGAAGCAACTTCGGTCCGAATTTTGACAAACATCGCATGAATATTCAAAACATAGAATGACATAGTCACACGACTACTCCACGAACTCATTCATTCGACTGTCACTGAGTGTGTTTACTATGTGCAGAAAAAAAACATAATAAGCTTTGTTTAAGTCGATGTTTACAGTTGAAAGTGCCTCGCGAATGAAAATCGGATTCAGTCCTGTGTGATAAATCACTTTACTCATTTGAAACGTGTTCAGATTTCAGATAATTTATCAATTTGTAAAATGTGCATAAATATTCAATGACTAATATTCAACTGAATATTGACTGTCCAGAGCCGACTATGAATGTGTCGGAAGTGAACTGACAAATGACGAAAAATGGACTTCACCAAAAATTTTCGATTATTTTACACTCTGGAAGTAACCATTTCTCAGCGATGACGCTGTCATTTTGCATCATTCTCCACCGACTTCTGGGCAAGCCCTACCAGTAGGCTACTACAGAAGTAAACCAATGGCAACCGAACGCCACAATGCATTCGTCTTTGACATTTCCAAAGTTTTGCTGTTGTGTATGGCATGAAAGAGGCAGTTCTAGCCACCACACACCGCCTGCTACATACAATCGACTTAAATGATGATGAGGCTGACGACGACGACGACGGTGACGATAGGACGACCGCATAGTTGACTACTGCTTGGCTTGGCTGCCGATGCATCAGGGTTTGGTTGATATATGTATTATAAATAATTATTAATTGTGGGAAGCTGCCGTCGACGAACGAGAGATGGCTGGCTGGGTTCGTGCCGGCTGAGCATTCAGGGTGGCACTAATGTTGTGTTTCGTTCGAGCTGTATGTGCAACGCTATGTGAAGAGCCCTCGACCAGCGGCGTCGACCGCGCTTCGTTCGAATTTCATTAAGAGTTACAATATAGGGACAAGTGGCACCGAAGTGTTCATGTTCGTGTGAATGATATTTTTGCGGTTTTTTTTGCCCGGTGGCTGCTGAAGCAGCAGCCATCCATTCAGCTCGAACGAGAAACAGCGATGTTATGAAATAGTGGAGTAGGTCTAGGTGCCCGACTGCCATAACTAAATAGAATAACATTTGGGCGGTGTGATGCCATGGAAGAGCGCTCTGGCTTTGCAACCTGCTGCGATGAAGTGGAGAGATCATGAATACGGGTGCCGCGCATTATTTCACCGAGGCTATTTGGCTGAGGATGCCTCATTGACTGGGGTGATGGGTAACCACGTGGGTAACACTGGTGCAAAAAATAACCAGAAATTTAAAAAAATAGTGTGTTTATTATGCGACCTAGTCGACCAAGTCGGGTTTTGCATACCTACTTACAGAATTAAGTGCACTTCCCCTAACTCGTTTTTCAACTTAATGTAATTCTGGCTACTGTGATTGATTGCTTCATTCTAATTTCAAAATTTGACCTACCCTTGGACCTGCCTAACTCAACATTCACCCTAACACGATGATTTAATCCGTATCGAGTAAGCAAGATTTCAATGCAAGCTTACGATACTTTACTGAATTTCCATGATGCGATGATAAGTTCAAAAATGCTTCAAACTAGTGTAATAAGTTGCAGTATGTTGGTGCTCGGTTGTATTTCGTTCCTTGTTTTTCAATTTGTTTTTTTTTTGTCGAGATCTGCATGCATTTGATGAACAAGAGTAATTTAGTTGGGGTAGATTTAAAACGTGTATCAGTCGTTTAGCACACTCATAGTAAACATTCCGAAAACCGGACACTGCACCCTACCTCACAATTGCAACATACTTATGGCCGAGTTGATGGTGATGGCGAAGCACCCCCGAATTAGTATGCTCTCGAAAATTGCAACATTTAAACTTGTGGTAGATTGTTTTTTGCTTCATTCGGAATGTTTTTCTTGTTTCTATTTCGCAGCTGAATTGTTTTAATTTGGAAAATGTTTTCGGTGCAAACTACCCCCACGCCACGCCGCCGCCCGCCCAGGCTGTAGAAAATTTACCAAACGAAGCAAATTAAGACAGAGCCGTTTGTGTCCAGCATGGCGATGAGCTCGAAGTCAAGCCGGACGGTGACTGGCATCGATTGTTTGGATCGGCATGGGAGCAAACTGTATCAAGAAGATCCAACTTCGAACAAATGTGTGAAGTAGGTAAAGTTCCCGAAGAACGTAAGGGCAAAAAACCTGATTCGGCCAACAGCACCCCCATCGCACACAGGAAGACATCAGTTCTGAGTTCTCGGGGCTCGAGTGCCGCAAATGAGAATATAGATAACTGAGATAAGTGGTGTGGTGGAACGCCAAATGTGAAGCCTAAAACGTGGTGAACAACGATAAAGGAAACGACAACAGTATCAGAAATAAGAAGGAAGAAAAAAAAGGCAAGTGAAGAAGTGAGAGTGTGGGTGGTGAGGGAGGACACGGTTCAAGAATCTTTAATGGATTGGAGCAGTCGGAAAGCAAAAAGCAGGAAGAGGCCGATTCATGCTACAAATTTCCTCTCGCCATCATCATCATCATCTTCATTATCATCGTCGAGCAGCTCCGAAGTAGCCGTTGTCTGAAGCTTCGTTAGTGGCTCGTTCTCCCAGCGCAGCGGAGAAGTCGTGGGGAAGTATTGCAATTGTCTTCCTGCACGCCATCCATCATCCAGCGCATAACCAGATTGAACCCGGTAAGTTCGTTTCTCAGTTTTCGTTTTTTACGACATGCTTTCCGATATTAATACAATGATATTGTAAAGAAATTTGGTTTCAGAGCTTTACCAATATAATTTATTTGTGACTGCTCGCGGAAAATTAGTATTTTTTTTGGAAACTCCATTCAATTTGACTCAACATTACTGATTGTCGTACAACAACAAATCTTGATTCATACTTTAGTCTCTAATTGTAATTCTCAAAAATGTATACTAGCTTTTGGATGTGGATTTATGTACTGAAACCATCAAATTTCCAGATTAAATTTCCCTAACGTCGATGATTTGAAAACACAATTTTAAATAGTTTTTTTTTGGAAAGATCTTGCGAATCGATGATTCTAAGATTTCTACAAAAAGTTTGACAAGAATCGATAATTAGGCCGAAAAAAATATTTATAGAAAATCATGTTTTTGTTTAAACATAATAATTTGAGGGGGAAACAATAAAGTTTAAGGAAAATGTAGAGGATTTAAAAACATTCTTCAACAAATACGAGGAGTTTTTTTTTATTTTCTCTTCGTTTAATTTTTTTTATTAACCCCTCCCGAATGATCAGGGATTCGGAGACCAGTAAGATAAAAAAAATATTAAATATTTGTAACAGCCTTATCTTAATATTTCACTTATTGAAAAGAGTGATGAGACATTTAAACAAAATAATAATAATTCAACATCATCTTCTTCATCTATATATATAAAAACCAATCTATGTATGTATGTATGTATGTATGTATGTATGTATGTATGTTTGTATGTATGTATGTATGTATGTATGTATGTATGTATGTATGTATGTATGTATGTATGTATGTATGTATGTATGTATGTATGTATGTATGTTCGCTTACTCCTTACTATTGAACTGCCCATGATCGCATATTTGTAACATTTGCATTTTTGTCGATTTTGAGTTCCAGCATAACTTCTAAACCTCTTGGCCGATTTCAACCAAATTTGAAACACACATTCTTTTTCTTAAGAAGACGAAGATAGGGGTTAGGGATGATATTTAGAAAACGGGATGGTTGTGGATGGACTGGTTTAATGTCTTTTTCAAAATCAGTCAATATTTTCAAATGAAATCTGCCTTCTTTTAATCAAATGATGAAATATCAATAAAAAATATTCATTTTCCGATTGTCGAATCAAACTGGCAACTCCGAGCAAGGCCGGATACATACAGCTAGTAATCTATAAAGCTAGAAAGCTAGATTAAGAATATTTGTTTGTTTTATTGTCCAGTAGCGTAAGATAAAAATCTTTAAAATTACCACCTCCGTTTCAAATCACGATATCAAATCTGCCTAACGTATTATTCTAATGTTTAGAATAATTACATTGTCAACGATCCCAAAATTTGTTGCAGCCTCTCTTGAAAATTGCTTCCGATGAAGAACGTTTTAAAGCAGTTGGTAATGAGTTCCAATGTATCACACCTCTAATATGTTTGAAAAATACATGAAACAGGCTTGTAGAACACACTTAAAAATTTCCACCGATCTCGGCTGTGCAAATCTTGGTTAAAGTTCATTAGCTGAAATATCAGCTGAATCGACGTTTGATTACGGCGGCTCCTTTGAGTGCCACAGTAGAAAGCAGAAAGTCCCGAACCGAGCGCTCGGCTGTGCGGATCTCGGTAAAAGAATGAAAAAATGCCGAGCCGAACTAAGTGTGAACCATTTACCAGAAAATAATAGTATCCAATATTATCTTGAAAAGCAGGAAATTTGTTTTTCGTCCATTATTTTCGATCACTATTTATAATTTATAATTTTATGAATTATTTCAATTATTTTTGAAGGAATTTGAAACTTCAAACACAACCTTGTTGTCCATGAAAGCTAATAACATTAATGCTAAATCTCGGTGTGTACCTCAGAAATAGAATAAGAAATTGCTGACATTTGGCGAACATAGTGAAAGGATATGAAGCAATTTATTATGATTTGCTCAACCTCGCGAACTCTTTTTTATTTGTGAGTTGGATCGCACGTGTTAACACTCAAAAATGAGGGTGTCAAAGGCAAAGGAGTGTAAGTTTCTGTGAATTTTCACATTTTTTACAAATAACGTACAAACTTTATCAATATATTTCCGCAAAGCTCTAAAACCAAAGCATTTTTTTGTTCAGCACATTTTAAAATTGTAGAAACTTGATAGAAAAAGTTGTTCGAAGAAAAGTTATTTTCAGTGTGTTTTTATTGAAAAACGAGTTTTGACCACTAAATTTTAGAGATAGACCTATAGTATCTTCACCAAAGTTTTTTCTTATGACTTTCTCCACAACATTGACGACAAAGTGAATTTTTGAAATCTATGTTGAAAAAAAAAATTACTTTTCACTTCTAGGTGGATTAACCCCAACATAGAAACATACAAAAAATCAAGAATTAGTGGAATCACTTTGCTGAAGAACGTATGGGTCAAAACTGCTATTTGCCAAAATAATTTCGATCACGTTTTTTCCTTGAAAGGAAACAGTGTGCATTGGATGGAGCATGGGGGTAGTTTTCCAACCTCAATGTGCACAGTCCGAGAGTTCTAAACTGTTTCAATGGTCAATTACGGTGCCGGCCCCGTCCTTACGGTCATCGGGATGCGAAGGAAAGGGTTATGCAGTCACACGCCCATTGCAAGCCGAGTATACCTTTGCACTTGCCACGAGTTCATACGAAATTTTATTGGAATTTGGAAGATAGGTTATGTACCAGAAGTTCGTCTTGGTTAACGGATTGCCAATGTAATACGAATTGATTATTTATAGGAAACGAGTTTTCCGTTCATTCCCAATTCTAACAGATTGCTAGAAAAGTTATTTGAAGGTACACACTTATTTTTTTAACCTGTATCTCAGCAATTTGATCAACTTTTACCGAGATTCGCACAGCGCAACCCCAGAAAACATGTTTTTTGCCGAGATTTCCGTTGAAGTTGCTAAAAATCAGTAAATAATTTGCCGAAAATCAGCTAGCAAACGTCATTTTCGCCGGAATATCAGATTTGGATTTCTGCCAAGCTGCAGAATTAAAAATTGAGTGTGTATATAGTAGAAGATGGAAACAGTATGGACTCCATTTTCAGTTATAGCGATTCCTAGAACACGAGAAGTAGTATAGGGAGAGATACAAAGTAGGAGAATGGAACGGGCCTCTTGCGAATGAAGCAAATGCGGTAGCCATATGATCACCAATCCCGTTTGACACTTCTAACCAAATATCATTTTTCACACCACATGTATCACTTAATTGTTCGTGGGCTTCGTGGCCGTACGGTTAGCGACGTCAATCGTCTAAACGCATGTACTGTGGAGTGTGGGTTCGATTCCCGCCCCGGTAAGGAGTAAACTTTTCGTAAAGCGAAAAGTTCTCCACTGGTCCACTGGGTGTTGTGTAAATGTCCTTGTCCGTTGTCTCATGCTAGATGCAGGGTGGCCACTGAAATTTGATTTTCAAATTCCCGGTTTTTTCCCGCTTTTCCCGATAAATTTTGGCAAATTTTCCCGGTTTTTATTTAACTTGAAAACAAACAGGGTAAGAATTTTGGAACTTTAACTAGGTGTTTTATTTCCTTACCAAATCGGAAGTCGGCGTTAAATTGAAGCAACTGATCATTTGTAACGAATCTTTGAAATAGTTACATTAAATGACTAAAAACGTGCTATGCAAAATGCTTTAATCAGCAGACATACTGAAATTATGCGCTAATAAAGCCACATGTAAACAAAACATACGGCTCGATTGCGCTTTGAAGTTTATTTTTAGCGAAATCATTTTTCGGCGAGTGAGCAAAGCGATGCGATTCTATCCGAGAAACTCAAGCGCGATGCCTTCCCTACAAAATCGCAAGCGAGTTGGCTCGTGCATGAAGCCTCGACGATTTCTGTTTTTTAGTTTGGTTGCTGATCTACACGGACAGATAAATCAACCCAAACTTTGAGTTCCATTTACGCACTGATGAGAATATCGCCGAAAAATCTACCCAAAATTGGGTAGTTTTCCTTTCTTTCTCATGATTGCTATCAAAACTAGAGCAAGAAGCAAACACCTCACCGAGGTTGCTCAGCCCAATAACCCAAATTTGAGTAAATTCAATATTCTCTATTTTGGGTTGATTAAGGTCCGCTTTGGATAAATTAAACTCAGCTTTGGGTAAATTGTTTACATGGGATTAAAGGCAAACTACCTAGTGCCAGAAAAGTCATTTTACTCAAATTTGGGTTATTGGCCCAAACCACGGTTTTGAGTGCAAACAACCCACTTTTGGGTAGTTTTGGTTTTCAGTGTAGATTGTCGTTGTGTGACAGTTGTAAATAAATGCAACTTCACATCATTGAACCTGATCTAATCTCTGCAATGCGTATAAAGCATACACTGCTAAAAAAGTTTACACACAAAAGACTTTAAAGTATGCTCTTTTGACTATAAAGTATTCAATCATGACTTCAAAGTACGCTCTTTCGTGGGAGAATGGGACTACACATAAAAAGGAATAAATATTATGCACAATTATGACTATCTTTTATTCACAAATGATTAACATTTATGCATAAAAACAGGAAAAGTGTGTATTGCCGATTTCACCAATTTGAAGAGTTATGTGTAGATTGTGATTTGCCCGCTTCTTTTTCTCACACTCACTCTCATTTCGAGTTGATCGATTTTTGTTACTGAAATTTACCCAAATATAACCCATTACTCGTTAGTCACATGTAAGCGTGTACACTAAATCGATTCGCGCCATGATTTGACGTCTATTTGTTTTCAGATTGAGCACTCACACTCAAATAAATATTATACAAGGAAAATCAAACTTTTTTGAGTGTATTGAGTGTGAGAAAAAGATGACTGTGAGAAAAATCTCGCAGAACTCTTAGGGTAAAGTGACCGATAGTTGACCCCCAACCAATAGTGGACCCGCCAGCCATTTTTGCATCATTACTGCACAATGTCAACATTTCGCTATGAAATTCTATCGGGAGAACCTACCTTACAGTCCTATGATTTGATTACATGCGTTGGAAATGCTATGGAAAGTCAAATTAGATGATTTTTAACAATTCTATAAAAAATAAACACGAGAGTGTCCATTATAAGAATATTTTGGGGGGTCCATAATAGGGAAGAAGAACGTTCCGAAACGGAACATGAAAATCAAATGAAGTGTCGACTATAGGGAAGCAATTTCCTATTATGGACCCCCAGGGGGTCTACTATAGGGCGAATTCAGTTAGACTTTAAAATGTTAATTTCAACGAATAACGTCGTGTATTTGGGTGTTTTATGTATGTATCGTAAAGAGGGGACGCAGAGCTTGTTGTTAGACATCAAGCAGAGTTAATATTTTGAAAATTTCTAAGCCGTTTGATAGGAAGAGCGAAATTTCGCTACTAGGGGATCCACTATTGGGCATTTTACCCTATAAAGCGCAAAAAGCGCAATAAAACTTATCCTTTTTATGCATCAAATATTACTCCTTTTGTGGGTAGTCTCATTCTCCCACAAAAGAGTGTATTTGTGCCCAAAAGAGCATACTTTCAGCTGTGCGTGTACTGCTTTGTGATTTATGTGTAAAAATGTAATTATTGTTTATTACTGGGGACATACTCGCTCAAAAAATAAAATTTCTATAGAAGGTCTTGTGTGTTTATTTCTGTGCGCAAAAAAAAATCTCGCTTTTTTTCGAGCATTTATCCTGAATCGATTTGCTCACGCCAATTGCATTCGTCGGAAAATCCTGTCCCATTGTTTCCTAATGCAAATTAGCCAAATCGAACATAACCTTCATAACCTTCTACTATATTAGGTAAGTTGTGGAAAAATATTAAACTGAAGATATTTCACTCTTCAAAACATTATAGTCAAAATCACGAACTATCAAAAAATTACCATTTTTCACTCGAAATTGATATCGAAATGATAAACTGGATTCAGAAATAAGACTTACTTAATTTTTGCACTTCACACACCATGTACTTGAGTAATAAACAATAAACAGTAAATATTTCCCTAATCAACTTTATAAAAACTTTTTGAATTGAAGAATTTTGAATTTAAATTGACGAAATTTTGTTTTTCCCGGTACAGGTCCTGAATTCCCGGTTTTTCCCGCTTTTTTTCCCGGTGACTTCAATTTCCCGTCTTTTTCCCGCTTTTCCCGTTTTCCCGGTTCGGTGGCCACCCTGTAGATGTTAAGTGTTCAGTCTGTGCGACCTCTGGTCGAAGACGGTGATCTTGTCTTTTTTTTTAAATACTTTTCACTCCTCACTCCTCATTTCTCTATTCTCATTTTCTATTTTTCACTTCCCACTCTTCACTATTCATTATTCACTTCGCATTTTGCACTTCTCATTTATAACCTTCTACTTCTTACTCCCAAATCATCACTTCCGTCTTATCACTTATTATTTCTTATGTGAATTGCGAAGTGTGATGGGAAAAGTGAGGAATGAGACGGCCGAATGTCCTGACCCCCATTTTTCAATATCAGCTGGGGACACGAAGTTAACCATGTTCAAGCCAGCAGATCCAAGCAAAGGTGGTAATGCTGGGAGTCTTGTCCTCCCTTCGAAAACGCTGCGAAATGGAGCAATTCACGCAAGCAATGTGGTGAAGGCATACGCAGTGAATTTTGGTATATAGCTACCAACACAAGAAAGGACGCCAGTCTCAGCGTAGGTGGCCTCGACGAGTATGGAAGAAAAAAATGCACAGGCTATACGCAGGTATTGAATAATTTGGGGAAAGAATGTTGATGAGCTCGCTGTGCGCTGGGCATGTCAGAGGGATCCTATGGCAGCCTGTTGTCGATCAGCGCGTGGCTAATTTGGTACCGGGCTGCCCTAGTGTTGATCATATGCGATTTTGTAAGGGTTTATCTTCAGGTTGATTCTGCACTGGATGAAAGGTGAAAGAGGAAAATCTGTCCTCGATTAATTGAAACGCCAAGGACTTTGATGATTTTCTGGTGGGGAATGGGTTGGTTCATTTTTTTAAAGCTAGGACAGGAAACACGGTGCTTTTCCTGGCCGACGGATTCGCTTTTGGGCTGGAGAATCTCAGAAGACCACAAGCAGCTTTAAGCAGCAGTTGCCTTCGAAATATTCTATTCGAAATGTCCTCTAAACCGGCGAACTATGTTTCCGAAACTGCCATCTTTCTTCAAACTTCTCACGTATGCGCCAGTTGATCAACTTTTCGACTACTTTGGAAAGGGAATAAGTAAAGGAGATGGGTTTGAAGTTGGAGGGATTCCCGTCTGGGAGCTGGTTGAAAGGGCTGCTCACTCCATATTTTAATAATTAGGATGAGAAATCAGAAAGTTTTTAATCAATCTTGTTTCATTTTATGAATGACATTATTACTCAACTTCAATGAAATAGATGTAACTCTACAGTCCTATTACTCAGATTTACGCAGAACATTTTTGGGCTAAACACAATGGATACGTTTGCGTGCGTTTTGACAGTTCGCAAAGGTATCCATTGTGTTTGGCCTTTTAGTATCCTATTCAACCGGTAAATTAACACAACGCCTACATTGCCAATGCCTTTCAACACGTTTCTGGGCTCAGCTATGAAACTTACTTTGTTTTTTTAAATCAATCAAATTAAATGAGGGGGTTTGTAAATACTTTCCTAGTATATTTGAAGTTTGTTTTGCTATTGTAAATGAATACAGATTTTCTTCATAACGTAAAAAATTAAACTAGTAAATCATTACCTGAACTACCACCAGATACAATGTTGGTTTCAAATCTACGACTTGAAAGCTGAATCAGCCACCAATTGTATTGAAATTTCAATTTATATCCAGAAGTTATACACAACCTCAGATTGGCTCCTCCACACCATGAGCCGAATCGTCACTTGAAAGCTCACTTATAAAATGAACATATTTTGGAGAACATAAAAATGTAAGTATCTGATTTTTGGTAAAACGTAGAAATATTTTCCGTATCAGGACGTATATCTGTCCCAAATGTGTCATTGTTCATTTGGGCGTTACACAAACACATGAGATAAAAGCTTAATAACTTTTTTTCGAACTTTATTATTGTGTTATAATATTATGAAGATAAGTTCAACTGAATAACTTAATTCCGAATGAGGAAGGAATAATGACACTCAATTTTATTTAATGTGAGCGTTGGTGGGAAAATTGCGTTGAATCTAATCCACAATAACAATATTCCTGCGGGCGTCTCACCTATGCAGAAGCAGAAATTCCGACCAACATTTCTGAATTCCGATAATTCTTCTTGTACAATTACAATACCGGGTATTTTCAACGGCACATTCGAACTAACGGGTTTGTTTTTAATTTGAACTTCTAGTAGTTCAATAATCATCATGAGAACTAGTTTTTTTTATCCTTTTTTGCTCTACTGTTTTGGTTCTGCATTCCGTTTGGCGATGTTCAATTTTTTATCTTCATACCTCGTGCCAAATGATGTTTGAACCATTTGAACGGGATTGAAATGAAACAGTGTTTCGATACTAAGTGGTCAATTTTCCGGTGGCTCATGGTATTCTTCTTGCGGATGTTCCACCAAGGTAGATCAGGAAAATCCGGCGCATAGTTCTTTTTGTAGAATTGTGATTAATCTAATTGACAAAACAACCTTTTTTTTCGTGAGGAATTTTGACACTAAATTGTATTTGCAGTTTTTGTGGGTGTCTCACAACGCGGATTTTTTGATTATATTGATCCAGAATAACACTAACCTTCTTCTCCCACCAACGCAGAGGAAGAAATTCTGACACTCAATTCTATTGAAGTCATGCGGGCATCTCGCCATGCATAATCTTGATCGTTCTGATCCAAAATAATATTATTCTTCTTACGAGTGTCCCATCAAATCATAGAAAAATATTTCGGCACTCCATTCTAGTGCAGTGCATGCGGGTGAATAATCATGCAGATTTTCGATTATTCTAATCCACAGTTACAACATTCTTCTTGTGGTCGTTGCATCATTGCAGAGGAAAAAAATCTGGCACTTAACTGTATCAGCAGTCCTTGCAGGCGTTTCCCCACGTAGGATTGAGATCATTCTGATCGACAGTTAGACCATGCTTCGTGCCACTGTCTGTACCAATCCGCAAAATTTCGAGCGTCCCATAAAATTCTAACAAAATTCTTCTGGTGAGCGTCCCACAAACGCATATATGAAGGAACTCCAGTATTGAATTCTATTGCAGTGCACGTGGGTGTCCCACCGAGTTGAATTGAGATCATTTTTATCCACAATGACACCATCCTTCTTGTCGGGATTTCACCAACACAGAAAGAGAAATTCCGACACCCAATTGTATAGAAGAATTGATATTTAATAAGTCTTCACTCTAATGTGTCAAATACCGTCATCGGGGGTGTCATTGGGCCAAAATGTGGTATGTTCCAAGTAAATGTTACAAAGCTCTAGTAGTTAACATTGGATTCAAGTTTTAATTAGTTTGATACAAGCTTGAATAATAAATTTACTTCAAATCTTCAAATTGGCATGACATCCCCACACTGGGACAGAGCCGCCTCGCAGCTTAGTGTTCATTAAGCACTTCCACAGTTACTAACTGCAAGGTTTCTAAGCCAAGTTACCATTTTTGCATTCGTATATCATGAGGCTAACACGATGATACTTTCATGCCCAGAGAAGTCGAGACAATTTCCAATCCGAAAATTGCCTAGACCGGCACCGGGAATCGAACCCAGCCACCCTCAGCATGGTCTTGCTTTGTAGCCGCGCGCCTTACCGCACGGCTAAGGAGGGCCTCATAATAAATTTACTACTGTGTGGGAAAAAAGTGTTGAATGAGGGAAATTCTTCATAGTTATATGCTGTTCAAAATTGGCCCATTCTCACCCCTCATAGGGGGTGACATTGGGCCAAATGAGATAAAGTTCAGCGGTGACGATGCAACGGTTCAATCGTTCATTAACCTTTTGTCTGTGCGCTGGGGTCAATATGACCCCAGGCCACTTTGAGTGGCTGCCATGTTTTTAGTTTTCAACCGATTTTCCTAATTTTTGGTAGTTTGGTAAAACTCGCCGAGATCTGTCTCCTAGGTGCAAAATCACTTCAAAAATCTTTAAAATATGCGCTACAGTGTTTTTTTTAAAAAAACTTACGTTGTCTGTGCTCTGGGGTCAAATTGACCCCAAATTGAAATTGCTATAACTTTTTAATGCTTGGCCTATTTTGGATTTTGGGGCTGTTTTGAAAGATAATTTAATCATCTTTCAGGTCGTTACCAAAGATTGACTATAGGTGGGCGGGTACATCGCGGGAGGGTTTTTCCTAAAAAGGGTACAAAAACAGTGATTTTTCATGCTTATTTTACTTATATCTGAAAATCCTACCCATTTTGAACTGCACCTTTTCAAAAAGGTTATGCAGGAAGGCGTGTGCTTTGATATGAGGTATTGATTAGTTTAGAGCTTGTTCGCTAGGTGGCGGTATATTTGAATTCATTAATTTAGACTACTCAAGTAATTCCGACATATGGAATTTTCCTCATTGTAAATATTCTTATCGCACAAATTTGCAATTTGTAACGATGACGTCTTTAATAAAGTTCGTCTGGTGGGAATGGACTGTCATGTGACGGAATAAATAATTAGGAAATTTACTAATAGGCGGCGCTAGCGTACTTGCAATATTCTTGCATATATGAAATATTGCTTTAGCTTGAGATCCCTCGTACCTACACTCAAGTTGTATTCGGCAACATTGTTCAGGATGTGTGGCACTACAAAGCGGTCCTCAATATAATGAGTACGTCTTCCAATTTTTGAATTTGTGCGATAAGAATATTTACACTGAGGAGAATTCTATATATCGGAATATCTTAGGTAGTCCAAAATAATGAATTCAAATATACCACCACCTGGCAGCCGAGTTCTAAACTTATCAACGCCTCATGCCAGAGCACATGCCTTCCTGAATAACCTTTTTAAAAAAGGTGCAGTTCAAAATGGAAAGAATTTTCGGATATAAGTAAAATAATCATGAAAAATCACTCGTTTTATACCCTTGTTCACTAAAACCCCTCCCCGCGATGTACCCGCCCACCAATAGTTAATCTTTGGTAACGACCTGAAAGATGATTAAATTATCTTTCGAAACAGCCCCATAAATCAAAAATTGGCCAAACATTAAAAAAGCTATAGCAATTTCAATTTGGGGTCAATTTGACCCCAGAGCACAGACAACGTAAGTTTTTTTGAGCACAGACAGAAGGTTAAAATAATTGTCTTTATTAAGGCTTTTACCAACTATGTAAGCAAATCAACCAAAGGCTTGGCCCAATCTCATCCCTTTTTAGCGTACATTGCTCGTTGCTACGAAAAACCAGAACCGCTATACAAAATATCCATAAAATTCGATAAAACAACAACAGATTATCGTAATATGATAACCAGGTATCCATAGATCTAAAAATTAGTTATGTAATAGATTTGAGGGTTATTACTGATACTATTTTAATACGGGTTCATTCGATCAATAGTTTTACATTCCAATTAATTCCAAGCATTATGGTACGAGCACAATTAGTTCTTGGAAATTGTTTTGTGATTTCCTTTCCACATGTTGTGGAAATTAAAAAAAAAAATGTTGAAACTCATGAGTTTCGGTTGATATACCGAGGATATTTCGATGAATTGCCTGCGGGAATTTTTTTGAACTTTCAGTGGAAATTTCGAATAATTTTCATGGGAGATTCAGATAGGGTCACAAAAAGTTCTGTTGTGCATTTTGCTAGTAAAATTATCGGAATGTTCTTCAATGAAGCCGTCGATTTTATCTGAAAATCCCTTCTTTCTCAGAGGACCCTGCACGTTATCAAGCTTGTACCTTCACTTTAGATCGTTACCAAGAAGCTAAAGAAGACAAGTTCATACAATTTCAACTAACTTCATTACTTAAAATGTATTTTTAAATAAATGCATGCCTTATAACAAAACAAAAATATTTCTCAGAAAAATATATTAAGCTCTTTTAGTGGAATGTATTAAACCGTCTAAGACGAATTAAGTATTGTCCATTTAATTCCACTAGTTAACTAGTTTTAACTAGTGGAATTAAATGGACAGTACTTAATTCGTCTTAGACGGTAAAAATATTTCTTTCAATATGCTTACCATCTGTTATTTTCATTCGCTCAGATTTCTTCCGTTACACCCAGTCTACCGGTCCTGCGTTGTTATTGTTGTGAGGAAGAATTACAATCAAGACCGTGCAGCATACGCCTTTTCATTAACCATTCTTTTCCAATTTACTTGAAATTGCACTGTTCTTTTTTTTTCGTTTCGCTATTTTTTTCTCTTACCCAAACAGTTACAATCGTCAGATTTCTTGGCGGTGGCGGCGAAAAGCGCTTTCTGCTTGTGGCAGCGCTGACCCGTTGCAATCCTCTTAAAAGGCGAAACGAAGCATCCTCTCGACGGGGACCACCAGCGACCACCGCACCGCGCCACGCCGAATCTACCCGGGCTCCGTTGTTCCTCTTTGACCCACTTTGGAATTATGCACACATGGCATGGGTGGGATAGAGTCCGTGGGGAGAGGAAAAATGTTTTGCCGCTGAAAAAGTGCAGTTAGGCGCGGATGAAAGTGTGTTTACGACTTGTTGCCATTTGCATGCGTGAAGTTGTAAACTCAAGGAGCGAGTGCGTTCAGGTTCGCCACTTAGCCATGGGAGTGTTCTGTTTAATTTACGGAAATGTGAATAGCAAATCTGAAATTAACCTAATGAATTACCTGCTTTGAATATGCTAATGCAGCTATCCAGTAGGAGTAAACTTCCAACGGAAAACTTGAACACATTCACTAAACTTTTTGTTTAATATTAACAAACACATTTCTATTAAACTGATGCCAACTATTTTCCGAAGAGTTTGTTCCTTTGAAGAAATTTGCTTTTGATGCTTTGTGTTTTATCGCGATGCTGCCTTCGATTAGTTGCTCCAAACTATTAATTAGATCCCTGAGCTCTTGCAAACTGGAATAGGAGTGTGGATCAAGAAGGACCTGGATGCCATAACTAGCACGATAATTTTAGAGTAAGAGGTGACGGCCAGAGTAGACGTGGCGTGTGATGCGACGCGACGTGACTCACGTAAAGGAGTAACAATTATCATCAAAGAACAATCAAATTGCACTGTCGCGTCTAGATTTCTATTAGGTTAAAGGCCTATATTTGAACTTTTATGATGATCCCCACCAGTGCGTAAGTAAAGCCAAAATAGTAACCTCTATCACTTGCACCGATCGTTGGTAAACCGGTTTGGGAAATAAAATGAAACATATGGTAAACAGTGAGTTGGCAATTTGACGACCCGCTCCAAAATAAAGCCTCCTGTTGCCAGCCAATGCACAGTGACGTTTCACTCATCAGAATATCCTTTTGATCGGACACCGGGATGCACTCTGGGCTTCAGCCTTGTGGAAGGTGGCTATCTGCTCATTACAGTCGAGCCAATCCAGCCTGCGATCATCAGCCGTCCCTGCCCTGTGTTTAAGGCAGATGAGGGACCTTCCAACAACAATCATCTGGCAAGTTTCCATTCAACACCTTCAGTTCATCTCTTGAAAAGATTCCTGATTCTAGACAACTCGCGGCTACGCTTCTTCCATTTGAAAATGATGCTCCCCAATGTTCCAGTACTCTGCAGTCCCACATCAGCAACGAAAACGGTGGTCTGCGCATCTACTATCAGAATGTTCGCGGGCTTCGTACCATAATCCATGACTTCTTTTTGGCGGTATGCGAAGGAGATTACGTTGTTGTTGTATATTAACCGAAACTTGGCTTGACGACGCCATACAATCAGTACAGCTTTTTGGACGCCACTACTCGGTTTTCAAAACTGCCGTAAAACCCGTGTCGATGGTGTACTAACTGCAGTTTTATCAAAATACAATTATGCTCGTAAATGACGACAGCATCAGTGATACCCTCGAGCAAATGTGGGCTCGAATCAGGATGCCTGGATTCATTATCAACATTGGGGTTGTGTACTTGTGTATATAAAAAAGGAAACATATGCGACGTGAGCAACTATCGTGGAATAACCACTCTCTCCGCTTGTTCGAAAGTTTTCGAAACCATTATGAACGACACGCTCTTCGCATGCTGCTGGCATTACATCTCTTCGGACCAGCATAGATTTTTCCCTAAGAGATCGGTCGCGATCAACTTGACAGAATTAACAACAACTTACTTGCATTGAGGCACTTGACAAAGGGCGACAAGTAGATGCGGTATACTTAGATCTTAAAGCTTCTTTCGACCGAGTGGATCATCGTATTCTACTTAGCAAACTGGAGAAGTTGGGCGTTTCCACTGCGTGTGTTGATTGGTTTAGATCTTACCTGACGGATCGAAAAGTGCTTGTGAATGTTGGATCATCTTTTTCAGATCCCTTCGTCACCCCATCTGGTGTACCACAAAAAAGTAATCTAAGACCATTATTGTTTTTGATATTCGTCAACGGTGTGACACTAGTGCTACCACCTGGAGTGAGGATACTCTATGCTGATGATGCAAAGATTTTCATTGTTGTCATCAGTCTTGAAGACTGTGTTTAACTACAAATGCTTTTAACCCGTTCAGAGGGGTGGTGCGTTCGAAACCGCTTAGTTCTTGAGCGAGTGAAAAACATCAGTGATATAGGAGTTACACTTGACGACGTACTAACCTTCCGTTTCCACTACGATAACGTGATTTCCAAGGCAAACCGAAAACTTTTTAAGAGGCTCGGAAGCCTCCTTTCAAGAGGCTCGGAAGCCTCCTTTCAAGAGGCTCGGAAGCCTCTTTTCAAGAGACTCGGAAGCCTCTTTTCAAGAGACTCGGAATCCTTCTTAAAGAAGCTCGTAAGCCAATTTTCAAGAGACTCGGAATCCTTCTTTCAAGAGTCTCGGAAGCCTCCTTTCAAGAGGCTCGGAAGCCTCCTTTCAAGAGGCTCGGAAGCCTCCTTTCAAGAGGCTCGGAAGCCTCCTTTCAAGAGGCTCGGAAGCTACCTTTTAAAAGGCTCGGAAGCCTCCTTTCAAGAGGCTCGGAAGCCTCCTTTCAAGAGGCTCAGGAAGCCTCCTTTCAAGAGGCTCAGGAAGCCTCCTTTCAAGAGGCTCAGAAGCCTCCTTTCAAGAGGCTCAGCCTCCTTTCAAGAGGCCTGGAAGCCTCCTTTCAAGAGGCTCAGAAGCCTCCTTTCAAGAGGCTCAGAGCCTCCTTTCAAGAGGCTCAGAGCCTCCTTTCAAGAGGCTCAGAAGCCTCCTTTCAAGAGGCTCAGGCCTCTTTCAAGAGGCCTGAAGCCTCCTTTCAAGAGGCCTGGAAGCCTCCTTTCAAGAGGCCTGGAAGCTTCCTTCAAGAGCCTCGGAAGCCTCTTTTCAAGAGACTCGGCAGCCTCTTTCAAGAGACTCAGGAAACCTCTTTCAAGAGGCTCGGAAGCCTCCTTTCAAGAGGCTCGGAAGCCTCCTTTCAAGAGGCTCGGAAGCCTCCTTTCAAGAGGCTCGGAAGCCTCCTTTCAAGAGGCTCGGAAGCCTCCTTTCAAGAGGCCCGGAGGCCTCCTTCCAAGGGGCCCGGAAGCCTCCTTCCAAGAGGCTCGGAAGCCTCCTTCCAAGAGGCTCGGAAGCCTCCTTCCAAGAGGCTCAGGAAGCCTCCTTTCAAGAGGCTCAGAGCCTCCTTCCCAGAGGCTCGAAGCCTCCATTCAAGAGGCTCGGAAACCTCCTTTCGACTCGGAAGCCTCCTTTCAAGAGGCTCAGAAGCCTCCTTTCAAGAGGCCTGGAAGCCTCCTTTCAAGAGGCTCTGAAAGCCTCCTTTCAAGAGGCACGAAGCCTCCTTTCAAGAGGCTGGAAGCCTCCTTCAAGAGGCTCAGAGCCTCCTTTCAAGAGGCTCAGAAGCCTCCTTTCAAGAGGCTCGGAAGCCTCCTTTCAAGAGGCCGGAAGCCTCCTTTCAAGAGGCTGGAAGCCTCCTTTCAAGAGGCTCAGGCCTCCTTTCAAGAGGCTCAGAAGCCTCCTTTCAAGAGGCTCAGAGCCTCCTTTCAAGAGGCTCGAAGCCTCCTTTCAAGAGGCTCAGGAAGCCTCCTTTCAAGAGGCTCAGAAGCCTCCTTTCAAGAGGCTCAGAAGCCTCCTTTCAAGAGGCCTGGAAGCCTCCTTTCAAGAGGCCCGGAAGCCTCCTTTCAAGAGGCTCAGAAGCCTGCTTTCAAGAGGCTGGAAGCCTCCTTCAAGAGGCTCCAGCCTCCTTTCAAGAGGCCTCAAGCCTCCTTCAAGAGGCCTGGAAGCCTCCTTTCAAGAGGCTCAGAAGCCTCCTTCAAGAGGCCTGGAAGCCTCCTTTCAAGAGGCTCGGAAGCCTCCTTTCAAGAGGCTCGGAAGCCTCCTTTCAAGAGGCTCAGAAGCCTCCTTTCAAGAGGCTGGAAGCCTCCTTCAAGAGGCTCAAGCCTCCTTTCAAGAGGCTCAGAAGCCTCCTTTCAAGAGGCCTGGAAGCCTCCTTTCAAGAGGCTCGGAAGCCTCCTTCAAGAGGCTCAGAGCCTCCTTTCAAGAGGCTCAGAGCCTCCTTTCAAGAGGCTCGGAAGCCTCCTTTCAAGAGGCTCAGAAGCCTCCTTTCAAGAGGCCTCAAGCCTCCTTTCAAGAGGCCTGGAAGCCTCCTTTCAAGAGGCTCGGAAGCTTCCTTTCAAGAGCCTCAAAGGCCTCCTTTCAAGAGACTCAGAAGCCTCTTTCAAGAGAGACTCAGGAAGCCTCTTTCAAGAGACTCAGGAAGCCTCTTTCAAGAGACTCAGAAGCCTCTTTCAAGAGGCTCCAGGCCTCCTTTCAAGAGGCTCAGAAGCCTCCTTTCAAGAGGCCTGGAAGCCTCCTTTCAAGAGGCTCAGAGCCTCCTTCAAGAGGCTCAGGCCTCCTTTCAAGAGGCTCAGGAAGCCTCCTTTCAAGAGGCTCAGAGCCTCCTTTCAAGAGGCTCAGGCCCTCCTTTCAAGAGGCTCCAGGCCTCCTTTCAAGAGGCTCGGAAGCCTCCTTTCAAGAGGCTCGAAGCCTCCTTTCAAGAGGCCTGGAAGCCTCCTTTCAAGAGGCTCAGAAGCCTTCTTTCAAGAGGCCTGGAAGCCTTCTTCAAGAGGCTCAAGCCTCCTTTCAAGAGGCCTGGAAGCCTCCTTTCAAGAGGCCTGGAAGCCTCCTTTCAAGAGGCTCAGGAAGCCTCCTTTCAAGAGGCTCAGAAGCCTCCTTTCAAGGGGCTCAGAAGCCACCATTCGAGAGGCCCGGAAGTCTCCTTTCGAGAGGCTCGGAAGCCGCCTTTCAAGAGGCTCGGAAGCCTCCTTTCAAGAGGCTCGCAAGCCTTTCAAGAGGCCCGGAAGCCTCCTTTGAAGAGGCTCGGAAGCCTCCTTTCAAGAGGCTCGGAAGCCTCCTTTCAAGAGGCTCGGAAGCCTCCTTTCAAGAGACTCGGAAGCCTCCTTTCAAGAGGCTCGGAAGCCTCCTTTCAAAAGATTTGGAATTCTTTTTTCAAGGAGCTTGAAAGACTCCTTTCAAGAGGCTGGGATGAGTCCTACCATGCTGAAAAGCCTTCTTTGACGAGCTTCGGAGGCCTCCCTTTAAGAGTCTCGGAAGCCTGCTTTCAAGAAGCTTGGAATTTTTCTTTCAAGGAGCTTGAAAGCCTCCTTGAAAGAAGAATTCCAAGAAAGGCCAAAAAGCGTCTTTTTGAAATGCTCATGCTTCTTTTTAAGAGGCCTCGGAGGCTCCGAAGTTTTTTTTTCAAGAGGCTCGAAAGCCTTCACATGTCCTCAAAGTCTTATAAATTTGAATTGGCTTCCGAGCCTCTTGAAAGGAGGCTTCCGAGCCTCTTGAAAGGAGGCTTCCGAGCCTCTTGAAAAGAGGCTTCCGAGCCTCTTGAAAGGAAAGTGTGACGGATAACAAAAATTTCAGACAACTTTATGGAGAGCCATGCTACCCAAAATCGCATATTTGTCCCATATGAATAGGAAATCCAGCAAAGATGAGACTTGTATGCGGTCATAAGCAGCATATATCTGGTTAGTTTTTAGTTTCGTTTTCTATACATCTTATAAGTTATGCTTATTTTCATTCACAGCGAAAAAACTAGGGGGTACCTACCTCAATGAATGTAAAAGTTCGAAGAAAAAGACGAATGTTTTATTGCACTATCATATAAAAGGTTCCCAAACTGTGGGTCGCGACCCCACTGTTTTGTCCCACAAATCTATTCCATATTTTGAATAAGGATCTAACTAATGATTGGATGATTAAAGAACAACAAACCTGACGAGGTCAACGGCCATTTTTTTGTTATACGATATTTGGGCAAGTAGAAAGAAGTCCTATACAATCCAAATGTAAGCTCCGAACCCAATCCAAAACCAATCCTAATCCAATTCAAATCCGATCTAAATCAAATCCAATCCAAATCTAATTCAAATCCAATCACAATCCAATCCTAATCAAATCGAAATCCAATTCAAATCCAATCTGAATAAATTTCAAATCCAATCCAAATCCAACCCACATTCAATTCAAATTCATCCAAATCCAATCCAAAAAATTGACGAATTTTTGACAAATACAATGATGGGATATAAAGCAATTTATTATAATTTGTCCAATCTAACGCGAACTAATTTTTATCTAATTTCACAAAATCAATGCATTTGGTACCTGGTGGGTCGCAAGCAATATGGGATTCTTCTAGGTGGGTCGCATATCCAAAAGTTTGGGAACCTCTGATATAAAGCATTTTGCACCTTTTCCAAAAGCTTAAATCCAGTGAGAAACTGAATAAAACGTAGGACGAATAATTTCTTGCACTAGCTAATTTTTACGTATATGAATGCTTTAATATGAAGAATTTTGTATTGTTTTTTTTTTCTTGGGTCATAATATTATGATACACTCTTAGAACGATTACTAAACTCAACGCGCTAAACATCATTTCGGTTAATTGTAAAGACGTTGAATTTAGTCTCAACTCAAGCGATTTGCTCAGTTCGCTTCAACCGTCTAACCCAGACTTGATGTTAATATCTAAGGAACACCTTCCGTAATGACCGAGCGAACACAAAAAAAACTTGGATTTAATTGGAAAGGAATCAGCTAATAACAATGCTGCAAATTTCGTTGTTTCCATCTGATTTATTTCGACGATTGAAAATGTGAAACAGAAACGCAGTAAAACGAAAAACAGATTTTCCTATTTGCACAAGTCGAATGCAAGTGGTTTTCCTCGAATACAAACAGCTTTTCTTTATGTTAATTAAATTGAATTGTAATGCAAATTTTAATGCACAGCATTCTGCATACGAATGGCCATAAATCATTTGATTACAAGGTCGTCTAAAAAATGTGCTGATTCGGATAGGAAATTCGTAGAAAACTTTTTTATTCGCATTCTCAAGGGTATGTGTTTTTCCAATCATACAGCTTTCATTGGTCTATGTTCGCCCAAGTGTTCAAAATTGTTCAACCTCAATCGTAATTCCATTGCAAAGATCTACTGATCTACTGATTTGAAACTGAGCGCATGCACCGTTGCAACGAAATAACTTGTATTTCATAATCGGTCTTTGAGATATAGTGTTTGATGTTGGGCAATCGTGGTCACTGGACCGTTTGAAGATCATTGAAATCAACCGCGAAAACCAATTACAAAACGATCAAGCTAAGCAACTCTTGAACTTTTTTTTCCCAAAACTTTGTCACCGTCGTCGGAGCATAATCATCGCCCGACTAACCTCGTTGTATATGTACGTTTGCTCCGGTCGTTTATTGTCAACGACACGAGACTCTTTGCAACTGGCACCTCGAAAAAAAAAATAAACGACATTTGCGTAACTGCCAAAACCACCTCGCTGGAGTCGTCGTCCCGTTGCACAATGGGTGAATCGATGGAAACTTTAGTCCAAATGAAATCGTTTGCTTGAATTTATGAATTTTGTCGTACTTTTTAAGTTAATTTCAAAGTACTCGAGATAAAAATTCAAATATCAAAGTAATGAATGAAATAATATTGTCGTTATTGTTTTTAGTTCAGCACAATGCAAAACGGAGTTTTTTTTTAAATATTATTTCATTATTAAAAGATTTTTTATGCTTCCGACTGCCTATTTTTGGAAAATGATAATTTTTAACTTGGTTGTGACTTGAGAGTTTGGCATTGTCTGTCCTAAATGCATTAATTTTACCTCATTATAAGATTCAATTACATGATTTTTTTTCCAGTGGATATTGAATAGTGTAAATCAGAATTCCCGCATAATTGTTTTGGGTTTAATTAAATTCTCGACATTCAGCTAATTCAAGGATAGCTGTTTTCCATAACTGTTCTAATTAACTCTAATGGTAATTTCATTTTTCATGTCCATTTTCCACCACTGTCCGATACCGAACACTTGGGAGCACATCGAGACAGGGGGCGGCAAACAGGCTTTACCGAGCGACGAAAAAATTAACCACTTTTGTGCTATTCCATGCGCTTTTCGCAGCTCGGCTTTAGCAGCTGTTAATTTGCCAGCGCGCCCGCCTCTGTTTGTGCTTAGACTGGAGCAGCTCAAACCAACAAAAAAAAATGTGCACAACAAAACTATACGTAATCCAAATTTTCTCACAACTGGTTCTTTTTTCACACTCTCAACCCTCAACTTAACTGTGGTCTCTGCTGCGGTGTGCAGCGCAGGGCAATGTCGATTTTTTCCCACCAGAACAAAACAACCGCCCCATCAAAGAGCGACTCATAGATAGGTGCCTGCCTGCATTGAGGTATACCGAGCGAACACCTTTCCTCGTTGACTCGGAACAGGCTAATACAGTTAGTGTATGTGGTCCGGCAGGTCGGGTGTTTGGTTTTTCGCGTACCCACCCCCTCCAAATGAGATCATTGCCTTCCTCGGTGTGGAGCCTGATTAGCAGAGGCTCCTAATGTTTACGGATAGATGCAAATTTATTAATTTTTGCTATTAAATAACATGATCCAGGAAATTGGTTTGATTCGAACACGAAATGAAGTATTTAAGGTTCTACTTGTATTAACGGAAGGAAGTCAGTAACCTCCTTCAAAATAAATATACTATCATTCTTTTGATTGAGAATCTCTGTGCCGTACTGCCATATGCAAAACCGCCTCAGTTTCGGTATCAGATATTACCAACATCACACAATCAACCTTGTAGGTATAAGTGCATTATTCGTTGACGATATCCAACGGCTCGGTAGGATAGACCCCAAACAGGCAACCGCATTAAGCGCGGAGTGATTTGCGGTTCCTCCTGTGAGCTGGAATATGGATTTCCAAGCAGCTGGCAAACTAGGTGCTGTGGCGCGCGCTTTTATCGCGAAACCAAAAAAAAAATCAATCGCAACAACGACGGGGTTCGCTGGCTGGGGGAAGAATCAGGCATTCGGCGAACCCGCTTGCGCTGCACAGGTACACGGGTTTTTAATATTCATTCAGCGTTTTTCCATTTCTTGTCTGTCTGCTGTGTGGTGGTTGCCTGCTGGTAGTCTATCTATACTCCCAAACGGTTACCGCAGCGGCGGCGACAGAAATCCCTGTGCGATTCCAACACGACTAACGATATGGCGCAAGGAGCCCGGTCGGTTTGGAATGCCAAGGAATAACAACGCCTGGCTGCAGCGCGCGGTGGGAAATTTGGTTTATAGATTGGGAATCGAACATCTGGCGGGCTCCAATTGGGAGGCAGTGGACCAGCAGCGGGAATTGCATGCCGTATTAACCGGATTGTGTGATTCGCTTTTCAGCAGTGCACATTGGTTTATGGAGGTATGTTGAAATGTAGTTTGTTGTGTTTACGATGCTCATCCAGAAATCAATGCATATCGAGCTTTTTATCATTAAATTATTCGTTTCAGTTGGAGCACTGAACTATTTTTCGGATAATTAATATGTTATTGTTAGCGTAGGCATTGAGCAACTATTTATCGAAAGCATCAGAATGTTCAATAAAATTCATGCAAGCTATTTCGGATGATTTCTATTTATCTCAATGATAGTATTGATGTACGATTACAAACAAATCTATCCAGAAAGTGTATGGGTTCAAATTCCGACAGGTCTTGGTTCTTTTCGGGATATTTTTCCCCCTAGTATTCAGTGGATTTATTTATTAAATGCTCAGGGACAAAGGGGTTTGCAAAGGGTTTGCAAAGGGTTTGCAAAGGGACTCTAAGCAAAACTGTACATCATGGACCACCAAGGGGGAATGATCCTCTGGAAATTTGAGGGGGTTTGATGTCAGGCCATGCAAGCCAGCAAACACTCAGTGTAGACCACAGCGATGAAAAGGGACTAGCGATTGGAAGCTCGGTTCGTGGAACTGTAATTCTCTCAACTTTATCGGAAGCACACCCATACTCGCCGATGTGCTCAAGGACCGTGGATTTGGCATCATAGCGCTACAGGAGGCTTGTTGGGAGGGATCAATGATCTGCACGTTGAGAGGTAATCATACTATCATTCAGAGCTGCGGCAACACACACAAGCTGGGAACAGCTTTCATAGTGATGGGCGATATGCAAAGGCGCTTGATCGGGTAGTAACCGATCAATGAAAGAATGTGCATGTTGAGGATCAAAGACCGGTTCTTCAAGTTAGCATAATCATCGCCCATAGCCCACACTTCGGAAGCACTGATGATGATAAGGACGCATTCTACGCGCAGCTGGAACGTGAGTTCGACAGCTGCCCAAGCCACAACGTCAAAAACATCATAGAAGATTTAATCGCTCAGGTTGGCTAATTAGTAGGAACCAATAGGAGGAACTTATCCGTTGGGAGGTAATTATACTGCAAGTATAGTATTGTTGTGGCTGACTTTGCCAAGAAGGTTTATGTCACTCGGAAAGGCGACAAGCTGGAGTGTGAGAACTTTCGAGCGATCACCGTCCTTAATACCGCCTACAAAGTGAGATTCCAGATCATAGATGGGAATACCTTCGAGGTGGTCGATGAACTTGTCTACCTTGGATCTTTGCTAACAACTGATGGCAATTTTAGTCCTGAAATACGAAGACGCATCATCTGTGGAATTCGGGCCAACTACGGACTCCAGAAGAAACTGTGTTAAAAAAATTGACACCCGCACCAAATGTGTCAAGTACAAAACGTGCATAAGACCGGTAGTCATCTACGGACATGGAACATGGACTATGCTCGAGGAGGACTTGCAAGCACTCGGAGTATTCGGGGGACGGGTGCCTAGGACCATCTTTGGCGATGTGCAAGAAGGTCGTGTGTGTCGGCGTAGGATGAACCACGAGCTCGCCCAGCTCTATGGCGAACCTAGTATCCAGAAGGTAGCTAAAGCCGGAAGGGTACGATGGGCTGGGCATGTTGTAAGAATAACGGACAGCAACCCTGTTCGCTTTCATTCTAGGTAGGTACAAGAAGGCGTGGAGCGCAGCGAGCGAGGTGGGCTGACCTGGTCCAGAACGACTTGGCGTCCTTGGCGAGCGTGAGGCGTATTCGAGGATGGAGAGATGCGGCCACGAACCGTGTATTGTGGCGTCAATTTGTTGATTAAGTGTTCCTCCAGAAACTCCCTGGAAAGTTTCTCCTGGAACTCCCACGGAAGTTCTTCCAGGAGTTCCTCCAGAAATTTCCCGGAAATTCCTCCAGAAATTTCTCCGGAAATTCCTTCAGAAATTTCTCCGGAACTTCTGGAGGAATTTTTGGAGGAACTTCCGGAGGAATTTCTGGAGGCACTTCCGGAGGAATTTCTGGAGGAACTTCCGGAGGAATTTCTGGAGGAATTTCCGGAGGAATTCATCCGAAAGTTCCTCCAGGAATTCCTCTGGAAGTTCCTCCAGGAATTTCTCCGAAGGTTCTCCAGGTATTCCTTTGGAAGTTCCTCCAGGAATTCCTTCGGAAGTTCCTCCAGGAATTCCTCCGGAAGTTCCTCCAGGAATTCCTCCGGAAGTTCCTCCAGGAATTCCTCCGGAAGTTCCTCCAGGAATTCCTTCGGAAGTTCATCCAGGAATGCCCTCGGAAGTTCATCCAGGAATGCCCTCGGAAGTTCCTACAGGAATTCCTTCGGAAGTTCCTACAGGAATTCCTTCAGAAGTTCTTTCAGGAACTCCTAGGTAAGTTCCATCAGGAACTCCTGGGGAAGTTCCATCAGGAACTCCTTCGGAAGTTCCTACAGGAATTCCTTCGGAAATTCCTACAGGAATTCCTTCGGAAGTTCCTACAGGAATTCCTTCGGAAGTTCCTACAGGAATTCCTTCGGAAGTTCCTACAGCAATTCCTTCGGAAGTTCCTACAGGAGGAACTTCTGGAGGAATTGCTGGAGGAACTTCAGGAGGAATTCCTTCGGAAGTTCCTACAGGAATTCCTTTGGAAGTTCCTACAGAAATTCCTCCGGAAGTTCCTCCGGGAATTCCTTCCTCCGGAAGTTCCTCCGGGAATTCCTTCCTCCGGAAGTTCCTCCGGGAATTCCTTCCTCCGGAAGTTCCTCCGGGAATTCCTTCCTCCGGAAGTTCCTCCGGGAATTCCTTCCTCCGGAAGTTCCTCCGGGAATTCCTTCCTCCGGAAGTTCCTCCGGGAATTCCTTCCTCCGGAAGTTCCTCCGGGAATTCCTCCGGAAGTTCCTCCGGAAGTTCCTCCGGAAGTTCCTCCGGGAATTCCTCCGGAAGTTCCTCCGGGAATTCCTTCAAAAGTTCCTCCAGGAATTCCTCCCTAAGATCCTCCAGGAATTCTTCCGGAAGTTCCTTCGGAAGCTCCTCCAGGAATTCATCCGGAAGTTCCTCCAGGAATTCCTCCGGAAGTTCCTCCAGGAATTCCTCTGGAAGTTCCTCCAGGAATTCCTCCGGAAGTTCCTCCAGGAATTCCTCCGGAAGTTCCTCCAGGAATTCCTCCGGAAGTTCCTCCAGGAATTCCTCCGGAAGTTCCTCCAGGAATTCCTCCGGAAGTTCCTCCAGGAATTCCTCCGGAAGTTCCTCCAGGAATTCCTCCGGAAGTTCCTCCAGGAATTCCTCCGGAAGTTCCTCCAGGAATTCCTCCGGAAGTTCCTCCAGGAATTCCTCCGGAAGTTCCTCCAGGAATTCCTCCGGAAGTTCCTCCAGGAATTCCTCCGGAAGTTCCTCCAGGAATTCCTCCGGAAGTTCCTCCAGGAATTCTTCCGGAAGTTCCTCTAGGAATTCCTCCGGAAGTTCCTCTAGGAATTCCTCCGGAAGTTCCTCTAGGAATTCCTCCGGAAGTTCCTCTAGGAATTCCTCCGGAAGTTCCTCCAGGAATTCCTCCCGAAGTTCCTCCAGGAATTCCTCCGGAAGTTCCTCCAGGAATTCCTCCGGAAGTTCCTCCAGGAATTCCTCCGGAAGTTCCTCCAGGAATTCCTCCGGAAGTTCCTCCAGGAATTCCTCCGGAAGTTCCTCCAGGAATTCCTCCGGAAGTTCCTCCAGGAATTCCTCCGGAAGTTCCTCCAGGAATTCCTCCGGAAGTTCCTCCAGGAATTCCTCCGGAAGTTCCTCCAGGAATTCCTCCGGAAGTTCCTCCAGGAATTCCTCCGGAAGTTCCTCCAGGAATTCCTCCGGAAGTTCCTCCAGGAATTCCTCCGGAAGTTCCTCCGGAAGTTCCTCCAGGAATTCCTCCGGAAGTTCCTCCAGGTATTCCTCCGGAAGTTCCTCCAAGAATTCCTCCGGAAGTTCCTCCAGGAATTCCTCTGGAAGTTCCTCCAGGAATTCCTCCGGAAATTCCTCCAGGAATTCCTCCGGAAGTTCGTCCGGAAGTTCCTCCAGGAATTCCTCCGGAAGTTCCTCCAGGAATTCCTCCGGAAGTTCCTCCAGGAATTCCTCCGGAAGTTCCTCCAGGAATTCCTCCGGAAGTTCCTCCAGGAATTCCTCCGGAAGTTCCTCCAGGAATTCCTCCGGAAGTTCCTCCAGGAATTCCTCCGGAAGTTCCTCCAGGAATTCCTCCGGAAGTTACTCCAGGAATTCCTCCGGAAGTTCCTCTAGGAATTCCTCCGGAAGTTCCTCCAGGAATTCCTCCGGAAGTTCCTCCAGGAATTCCTCCGGAAGTTCCTCCAGGAATTCCTCCGGAAGTTCCTCCAGGAATTCCTCCGGAAGTTCCTCCAGGAATTCCTCTGGAAGTTCCTCCAGGAATTCCTCCGGAAGTTCCTCCAGGAATTCCTCCGGAAGTTCCTCCGGAAGTTCCTCCAGGAATTCCTCCGGAAGTTCCTCCAGGAATTCCTCCGGAAGTTCCTCCAGGAATTCCTTCGGAAGTTCCTCCAGGAATTCATCCGGAAGTTCCTTCAGGAATTCATCAACAAGTTTCTCTAGGAATTCCTCCGGAAGTTCTTTCAGGAATTCTTCCACAATTTCCTCCAGGAATTCCTCCCGAAGTTCCTTCAGGAATTCCTCAGGAAGTTCCTCCAGGAATTCCTCCGGGAGTTTCTCCAGGAATTCCTCCGGAAGTTCCTCCAGGAATCCCTCCGGAAGTTCCTCCAGGAATTCCTCCGGAAGTATTTCTGAATTCATAATTAACCGGAGTGAGACGCCATTGTTTATTGACAACGTTATGCCATACAGGACACACATATACACAAGAGAACGTAGCATCTGTAAGACAAAGACAGCATTGAGCCTAAAATGAACTGAGAAATTTGTAATCAACTAATGTATAATATTTTCCTAAAAATCATTGAAATCCCTGAAGAAGGTGAAATATATGCTGAAACGTCGCAAAATATACGCTACAACGTTTTAGCTGTTTTATAAGACTAAAAGAGCCGATAAAAGTCAAACAAAAAAGAAATTCTCAAAGAATTCTAAAAGTTTTTCTGAAGCAACTTCAAAAGAAATTCCTAAAGTAGAAGTATTCTCAAGAGCCAGTTCGCGAGAAGCGCGACCCCCTCTTGTATCGATGTTCTCCGATTTGAATGAAATTTTTAGGATTTTTTTCATATATGTAAAAAAAGACATTTTGCAAATTTTCAGATTTTTTCATTGAGGGAAAGTGGGGTGATGTTAAAAAATTGTCAAAATTAATAAAAAAATGCTATAATTTTGGCGGTGACTGACCGATTTTGTTTAAATTTTGCACACTTTTTTACTCAATTAGTACTTTTCAATGAAAAATGGTCGTTTTTCCGGGCAGAATATTTTTCACCAACAGATCTAGGATAAAGCCCAGATTAATCCACCTAGCGTTGGTGGTGCCTTTCTCGCATTTAGTTAAGACACCAACCTTATATGGGGTTTATATGGTCCGATGTACCATTTTCTTCATAACTTTTAAACGCAATGACCGATCGTTATAAAATTCAATAGTGATCAACAAGGCTTTGTCCCCTGTCGAATGAAACTTGTTGCGAGAAAATCGGTTAAGGATTTCTATACGAAAAGTTGTCTAATGTTTTTTATAGCTTTTGTGCACACACATACACACACATACACACATACATACACACGGACAGACAGACATGTGCTCAGCTCGTCGAGCTGAGTCGATTGGTATATAATACTATGGGTCTCAGAGGCTTCTATAAAAAGTTCGTTTTCGGAGTGAAATGATAGCCTTTCGGTACAACTTAGTTGTACGAGAAAGGCAAAACTAAACCAATAGGGCAATAAAGGAACTAAAGAGCTTTATTTTCATATATAATTCAGAAGCGCCAACTCAAGAACATCTAAGAAAATCACAATTTTCTGCAGCACTGTTTATTTAAAAGAAAGTTCGCACAAATTTCGACCCTACTTATGTTGATGTTTTCCGATTTGGTTAAAACTGTCAAAGTTTTTCATCTATGTAGAAATAAAAAATCAATATTTCCATAATAAGGACGTTAGGCATAAGTACGTTAGGCATAATGGACATTTGGCATAATTCTGCCTTCTTGATGTCATGGGCTGTTATTTGGGTCATTTTATGCCTAACGTCCATTGTGCCTAACGTACATTATTCCTATCGTCCATTATGTCTAACGTCCTTTATGCCTAACGGGGTATATCCGTTCTGATGATCGGTGCTATATTTAGTTCAACAATTGCCAGTTGGGTCGGAATAATGAAATCTAATAAATGCGGTTATGTTCATCTGGTTTTGTGGCATTATTTATATTTAGAGGTCTATTTTATCGCTCTCTCTCCATCCTAATGTTTTGCCAAATAGTTTCATCTACATATAGGAATACACCTTGTAAGTTGTAGCCGGCACGGAGCGATCCGTCCTTAAAAGCACGTGGCTTAAGCGCCACTCCATTAAGGAGACCACGGCCCAAGTTAATTTGCCCGGATGAGACTCCCAAAGGGCGAGTCCATTTATTTTCCAGATAGGATTTACGGATCGTTCCAACTGGCTACGAACTAAATCTTGCCAAACGGTATCACCCTAATTATCGCAGCATGCTTTACAGCCACGATGCCACTCAGAGCGACGGTGAGAGCCCACCAGAACCTAATACACTCTAAGTGGGAGTGCGCCTCTCATCATCGGCAGACTCTCTCCTCTCACCAACAACCATTAATAAGCTGGAAGAAACATAAACAACCCACAGTCAAACTCAATATTGGAGGACGGGACTCGAAACTACAAACAATTCGCGCTGTGACGTTAAACACAATCAATTAACTAATTGGCTAGGGAGACACATAGAAACATTTTATTTGAATAACAGTTATTTATTTACTTATACTAACAGGGGCACATATTGGTTCGGGGTTTGTGTTTCATTCGTTTAATATTTGTGTTCGTTCCATTCATGTCTATCTCCTATTTTGTGTGCGTTTTCTCTTCCCTAGCTCTCTCTATATTCTGACTTGTGCTCTGTGCCTAATGTTTACGTGACGTCACTCTTCCAGGCAGCGCAGCTGCTGACTAGTCTGCGCTCCTACTACTCGACGGGATTTTTCGGTGGTGGCAAAACGGGCTCACGCACGCATTTTCACGGGTCCGTGATGGCGGACCCAAGCGTTGGTCGGCAGGCTTTCCGACTCGCGAAAAAATGATTTGGCGGCCCTAGTAGCACATTAGATGGCTCTTCAGTCTAAGACTGGCACAAAAAACGTTTCCTCCGCGGCGCCCTCCTCGGACGCCGCACTCCAATCAAAAAAAGGTTTGTTGACTCACCGGTTTGTATGGGCTTACTGACCCAGTCGATGACCTGCCGGTGGGGTCGACGCTCCCGGCTTGTTGACGCTGGTGATTGCTTCTCAATGAAGCCGACGCGGCGCGATGGCGATTGCTTGCCGGCGGTTTGACGGACCGGCTAGTGGGCTTCGTCCACGTGGAAGTCCCCGTGCCTTCCCAGACCGATATGGTAACGGATCGGTCCGCTTCTGGCTGGCTGGTAGTTGCCAGGAATATTCCTTCTTTTTGGGGGGGGTGGTTTCGTCGCGCTTGGGTGCGATAGCTTGCTGCGGGTGGGAGGATATCAAGCCAATTTGGCCGAACAAACACTTGAGAACGAACACATTATCACATTAGAGCAAAACTTTACCTTTGATATAGGTTCTCTCTGTCTACTGTCGCACACAAAATCTAAACGCACACTTTCTGCCTAGTTGCTAAGGAACGAACAATAATTAATTAAATAATTACATTTAAAATCACATTAGCACATACTTTAGAACAATCGCAATAATAACTGACAAACGCGGACACTTCCAACTTATTGGATGATCACGGACGAAATGATTGAGCCCGTGAGTCCTCAGATCAAGGAAGGTGGGCTCGGACACAACCGGAAATACGTCATTTCCCGACTCCCTTCGTGTACGATCGTGACCTTATTGGCACGATGGATAATTGACACGAAAGTTGTGTTGCTTTCCTCTCCCACCTTATCCGAAAAACAAATGGCCTCGACCTTGAGAGCTTGGCTAATTGATAGTGCCCGTTTGCCTACGTCAAGGGACAATTATGTAAATTAATTGGCGATTGAAAGATGTAACTGCTTACAATCTACCTTATTTACAAAAACTATATACAAATTTATTCACAATATTCCTGACTGCTACAAAGTTCCAGGCAGATCATGAAACATCAATAAAAATGGGCTTTCAAATAAACAGTGTGCAGAAACTTATAATTTAATGGATTGTTCCTAAGTTGGCGGTGCGATCAAATGAAAGGCGATCAAATAAAAGCTCTTTAGTTTCCCTATTGCCCTACGGGTTTATTTATTCACCTTAGATCGATTGGTGAAACATATTCCCTTTAAAAATTGGACCATTTTTACTCGCAAAAGGTAATTTTCTCCAAATGTCGGAACTCTCCGGTCTACCTCATTAATAGGAAGACTAAAATGTATACTAGCTTACATTGAAATGCAATTCACAACGTCCAACAATTTTCAGGTGATGAAATCGGATAAAAACGTTCTAAAATTTGAGGTAGACAAAATCAAGGGTAAAAAATATGAGTGTGAAAAATAGGGTCATCACAGGTCAACTTTTAAACCACGTATTTTTGAATCAATCAACGTATTAAAGTACTATTTTACCCCACTCTCCCCTTATAAAAATTTCTGATTTTTTATTATAAAAGAAACATTGACAATTTTACCCAGTTCGGAAAACATCAACATACATAGGGTTATTTTATTCGCGAGCTTTCTTTTAAATGAACAGTGCTGCAGACAACTGTGATTTTCTTAGATGTTCTTCAGTTGGCGGCTTCTGAATTGTATATTGCATGGAATGGGCTTAGTTTTGTATCCTAGATCTGTTGGTGAAAAATATTCGGAAAAACGACCATTTTTTTTGGGAAAGTCCATTTTATCCTAATATCAAGCCTAAAGTAAACAATGTTATAACCATATTAACCACTTGGTATAAAGTACTAATTGAGTACACACACTTAAATCAGATTTCGGTGAATTTTGCTTCAATTCACCGAAATCTCAACAGCAGAATTGTTCGGTAATTATTTCACCAAATTTTCTGCGATTTTTCCTTATTGTTCAACTGTCAAAACCACCGAAAATTTGTAAAATTATTCACCGAACAGTTCTGCTGTTGAGATTTCGGTGAAATTTCACTAAAATCAGTGATTTATTCTAAGTGTGCAAGAAGCGTGAAAAATTTAAACAAAATAGGTCAGCCACCGCCAGAGTTATAGCATTTTTTTTTATTTTGGCGATTTTTTAACATTAATTTTTGAAGGACCGTTTTACTCCACTTTCCCTCGATGAAAAAATCTGAAAATTTGCAAAATGCCTTCTTTTACTTTACATATATGAACAAATCCTGAAAATTTCATCCAAATCGGAGAACATCGTTGCAACGTTCCTTGGAAAGGGGGTCGCGCTTCTCGCGAACTGGCTCTTAAAGGAAGGTCATGGCGTTAAATAAATTTCATAAATAATTTTAGTCCGAAATACCAAAGAAATTCGGGTAGGAATTTCTAAATGCATTCTAGGAGAAATTCCTTAAATTCCTGAAGAATAATTCCAACATTTTCTAAAAGATTGAATATCATTTGGATTTATTAAAAGTAAATACTTTTATTTTTGGCCGAGCATACATGCATACTTGCATTGTACAGCAAGGAATCTAGTCCCAAATAGGCATTATAAAGACATTTTTTCACTACATTTTTGGAGCTTTTATTAGCTCGTTGCTAGTTTTGGCCTGTGGGTAAGTTGCCATCCAATGATTTCGATTAATAGACTTCATTAGATGAGAATTTTGCACACTTTGAAGTAGATTCATATCAGATAGAACTGTGCGAAACCCATTAGCCTACGCCATAGATAGGCGTGGTAAAAAATCTTCGGCAGTGTGATCAATTTTCATACGGGGGCGCGACGATTCATTTTTGAAGACGGCAGCGGGGCGCACCGGTACTGAAAAGTTGATAAACTGTAATTAGAACTCGGTGAAAGTGGTTGAATTGAATTAAATCGTTTATTGCTAGAAAATTGGAGGAAGCAAGGTAAATTGGAAAAGTTAAGGAAAGGAAAAATGTATCAGTTCGATCAAAGTTAATTGCCTATTTCCGGGGATTAAACCACCCGACTTGGACGTTAATTTACAATGTTATGAAAACTCATATGTGAATATGTACGTTATGTGGAAGATATTGATTTGCGTACTGTAGGGTCATGGGTTCGGGTCCCATCGAAGGGAAAGTGGTTACCTCCAATACATTTTCCAAATCAATATCTTCCACATAACGTACATATTCACATATGATTTTTCATAACAATGAAAAATGTATGTTAACGAAATACATATTAAGTTTGCACAATGAGAAGCGGAGTAAAAGATACTGAACCACTCATGTAACTTAAGAAGAAGTACAAAATGGTTAACAATAATCAAAATAAAGAACATTTTCAGTTTTGACAACAAACGCTGCTACAATACTAGTTTTTTTTCAAGATCTGAACAATATCTAATAGAGCAAATCGGTATTCGGCTCTAGAAAAGAAAGAACAGACTCGAACGCGGCAGGTCAGTTGCTCACCGACCCAACTGATCAGTTATAACGTTGGTTCGACGAAGCGTCGACATATGCCGCCAATGTAGCGCAATTGTCGGCTGCCCTTCAGGGTGTTCATTGTTCCTTACAATTTAGTCGTTATATTGCTTGTTGAGATTTTTGAAACGAGTTTTTCCCAGAGATCGAAGACATTTTTATCGCTGGCAGAATTTTGTATTACTCTGCTGTGTAAAGGAAAAAGGTGTGACAGTAATCATTACTGCTGCGTGTTGGAATCGAAGAATTGCTCGCATTGTCAGCAACTGTCGGAACTATTTCACAAATGATAGTATTAAGCATTGCATTTGAATGCAATGTACAAGCAAAGATATATACGTTAATTGAACGCAAAAACTTGCAGTTGAGTCCCCAGTAGTGCAGAATTGTTGTAAATGTTATTTTTGCAGAATCATGCTAAGCCCATCAAACAAAATTAATGAGAACAAAAACAAAGCTTCTCAAAATCACTTAATATTGTACGAACAATGTACATGCAAGTGATTTCGATAGATTCCGCATTTAATTCCCTGGCGACGAACTCTTGGTGGGAAAGTAAACATTTTGTTCCCAAATGACTACAAACATTTAAATTTCAATTATCAAGCGAAATCATTCAATTGTTGTAACCAATTTGTATTTTATCAAGCAAGTATATTTAGTGCGTGAAAAGTCGCATCCTGTTATGTAGGGAAGTTTGATCAGAGGAAAAGCTAGTTGCAGTCCTAAACTTTAGCGTAGCATGGACTGCTTACATAGATGAGCACTGGAGTAGCTTATTTCAATTGACTGTCATGGTTGGTGTTATGCCTAAATTTATCATTTGTCCTTTGAGCGACCGATCACATAATTTACTCTGTGAAATGGCCTTTCGAAACGAACACCCAACTAGTAAATTTTAACATTTATGTAACAACTAGTCGACCCGGTAGACGTTGTCCTGCATGGTAGGCGAAATTTCGCGTTGTGAAATGCCCATGCGAAATTCCTATACGAATCTTTATTTTAGTTTTTCACGATTAACTCAACTTTACCAATGATTTTCGACTGAAAAAATACCATATAAATCAGTCGGAAACTATAACGAATGTAACTCCTGAAGAAATGAATAAAATCCATCCAGCCGTTTTCTAGTTATGTGGATACGAACACAGACTATTTTAATTTTATTATATAGAAGATTGTACCATGTATAGAAAAATATTGAAAACAATATGCATGAAAAATTCTAAGGGTGATTGTATAAAAAACCTAGCAATTTTAATACCTATGTCAACATTTTAGACAGACTTCGTAAAAAATCGAAATGATAGAAAATCTGGTATCCACTGGTTGGATGATACATTGACTGTCCAAAACTGGCATATTCTGGTCGATCAATGTTTATCAACTACGAATCGTGTAAAATATTTTGCCTATTCCTATTTGGAGACAGGTCACTAATAATTGTATCGTATATATTATAATAATCTACGCTTTACCTTTGACCATTATTAAAATATTTTTTAATGGAGTTCCAGTTCTGTATACATTCGTAAAGTCTGTCATGTAGAACCCAAAGCTCTTGCCAACAAACTGCAGCGTTCATCATCTCAACAGTCTGGAGCTGTTTAATTAACTACCTACATAAATAACTGAGAAATGTGTACAATGGCTTTTAATCTCTGTGTTTCCATAGATATTTTTCAATGCTGCCTTGCCATTGCTTAGCAACACTGCCTTTCCCCCGAGCCGTACCGGTTTTCAATTACTTCTAAAACAGAGAATCTATTTTATTGGCCCGCTCCATTTGCATTTGCATCGGAAGATAAACAGCCACCCGTCCCGCCAACGCCGGCAATACTCCGCCACCAAGCACCAAACTCTGCCACAATCAGTATTCAGCACCCATAGTATTCAACCAACTGTTGCACACTCTGTGCATATCTCCGACTTTCTGCCATATAACTTCTGCCTTCAACCTGTTCTCGCTATCTGTACTTTTTTTTTCACCTGACTGCCCTCTGTTCTGAATCACCGCCACCGCGTGCGTCGCGCCGCCGCGTCACACCGCGCTCGGCCTTAAGTTCATTTACGGTGGTGCCCTCGACTTTATGCGTTTTATAGTTAGTTTATGCTTTGTCTCTTCTTCCGTTTATTCCGGACCCCCTTCTAACCCAACACTTTTCCCCATGAAAGGCGTTCCGCTCTACTGGTTTCACACTCGCATATGCTCCCGCAAGCATCGGCTCGGTAATAACAAAGAGTACCATGACCTCACCACATCCATTCCGAATAGCATGCCTGCCTACCGTTGTTGTATATAGAACTGCATCATCATCAGCATCATCCTTGTCAGGGCTGGCACACACAGGAGTGAATGGAGCTAGAACTTGGGTGAAAACTAAAAAAAAAAAAGATTAAATTTCTTATCAATATCGCAAATTGAATTTAATAATTGCGAAATGCTGTATGTTGTGCGAAAATACATGTTCGGTATCAGCAGTTTTTCATATCACTGTGGCTCTTTTTTAAGTTCTTGAAGTATAGGTACTAACAGCTAATATAAAATTTAATTTATATATTTTTTTCATATTCAATGTTACCATATTTTTAAAACACTCTCACACACGTTTTTAAAATACTCTCCTATAAAAAGCTCATAAAAGGACTTGGGGAGTACCCATGCACAAGCTTTGGAATGGTGTCCATCTTTTGCTTTACGGATATCCAAGAATCCAATGGTTGGCACATGACGTTTTCTGGAGTTGAATCGCTGTAGCCAGATAGAAAACCAAAATTCAGCCCATTACCTCGATCCATAAAATCGACCGAAACGGGAAACTTTTCAGAGCGAAGGATTTCCGTAAAAACTATCCGCAAAAACTAAGCCACAGAACTTGTGGCTCAGTCTGCGACAGTTGACACGTTGGTGTCAACATGAGGAAACGATGTTGACAAAATCGAGAGGACCCCCCCCCTTTCCAGCTAACCTTGTCGAGCTTATGGTTGAGGGACAGAGGACTCCTCCGAACCAAACCAAAACTTATATATGCAAGAAGCATATAGGCCTATATTATACAATCTTTGCGTAAGAACTATTGAAGAAATGTTATCTTTCCACCGCCAGTCCCTTTTATAAGATCGTTTTATTTGCTTTATTCAATACATACAAGCTCATCCTCATCCAAACAATCCTCATCCCTAATGCTAAGTTTAGGCAAGTGAATTGATCAAGTCGCTCGAATTGAACGTGCATCGAATGTCTAAACACCTTCATTCAATTCACTCGATAGAAAAGAAAGTCGAACAAGTTCAATTTTTGGCCAGTCAATTGCTTTCAACTGAGTTGTTCTATTCACTACGTCGAAACGTAGTTTATGTTAAGGACATTCCTCACGGAATTCAAAACTAAAAGCACTCGCGTTTTCAAGGGTACACCACTCAAAGAGAAGCAATGCACAACTGTTATTTTTATTATTTCGGCTTCGCTGCATCGCAACATGCGTGAAACAATAAAAATGACAGTTGTGCATTTTGTTTTGCATTCCGTGAGAAATGTCCTTAAGTATCTGAACAACATGTAAAGCATCCGAGTTCAGCGGTGATTATTTATATGCGACTTAGGGATCGTATACTAATTACGTGAGCTTTTTTTTGAGTTTTCGACCCCCCCTCCTCCCGTGTAAATTTTTTTTCATGCTTAGTAATTTTAATCTATATGGATCGTAAGAAAATGGCGGACCCCCTCCCCCCCCCTTAGTGCTTACGTAATAAATGTACGACCCCTTATTGGAATTTCTCCTGTGTTTTACGTTGACGTTCAACTATCACTGTCATAAGTATCTTAATTGAGCTTGATGGCTAGCGCATGGGTGTGCTGTGTGGATGCTCGTGAAAAGTCTAGGTTCGAATCCAGGTCATACACAGTTAGAATTTTTGTAGGGGAAGAGGCCCCAAAACGTTTTGCCTCTTGAGTTTTCCGCCAGGGAAATATCACCACTTTTTTCAAAAATAAATATTATCAATTTGATATTATACAATTTTTAGATGGCATCAGTTAGCTTTATTGTTTAACTGTTGCATGAGGTAAAAATACTCATGAAAATCGTTACAGCTACGACATTAGAGCAGACTTTGTTTAGGTAGGGCATATTGCCCCTCCTTCCCCTAAATTTACATTTCGATGCACATATCTGAAGCATGTGGAAGGAATGGCAGGAATATCTAATTATCCAAAACACATCCACGAAATGGTCTCAAACCGAAATTCAGAGCCGCAATGTCAAACGAATAGGCTGCAAAATAAATATTCAACTACATTTGTCAGAAATTAAACAATATTCATCAAACTATTCTTACCACTCAGTAGTTACTCCGTTGTTTACATTAAATTTGTTCACTAAAAAGCCGTTTTCAGATACTCTTGATCTTAACGCGATAACGAGTTCTGCTTCCATGTTGTTTTCACATTCAAAGTAAAAGGTTTGAAATTTACACGATCGTGTAAAGTTCAAGTTTTATTGATGGAGAATTAAATGCGTATCGATGTATTTATACATCAATTGAAAAATTAATGATGATTCGTGTAATTTTACATCTTTTTCAATGCTCTTAATATGTGCATTGATTTCGATGGAAATTTCAATCAAATAACGAATTCAACTACTGTATTTGTACGAGTGGGCCTGTTTACATGTCGTTGAAATTTAAATATTTTTTGCTAAACACATTTTCTGTTCAACACATAGCATATCGTGGGACGGGATTAAATTAAAAATAAATGTGGCTGCGTGATGAATTACACCAATACATATATGGATATTCCTTTCAAATTCTCCAAAGTAATATTATACAGGGTACTGTGGTTCATTCTTTTACATTTCTTGTAAATGCCAAGTTCCTATTAAATACCTGCATGTGAATAGTGCAGCACTTTATTAAAATCTCACATTTTCTGGTAATAGAAGTCACTATGCATTCCAGTGAAGTTTTTGTGGAGACGCAGAGGTAAACACAATATTACTTCCCTCTTCCTAACTGACTATTCTAGCTATTCTAGAAGCTATTCTAGCTTCAGTTTAGCTTTGCTTACATTGACTAGTGATCACATATATATATGGCTGCTACTCCGTGATTGACATGCATCAGTGAAATTGCACCAAAAAGCAACTGAATGATTGACTGGGATTGTTCAAGCATTCTCAGTGGAAGTTTCAGTAACGGCGCCGGCCATGTACTTGTTGTCAGTTAGGAAGAGGGAAGGAATATTAGTAGGTGGTTTTTGATATTTTTGAAGACCGCGTTTACCTCTACGTCTCCGCAAAACCACAGGAAGAATTATCAGTTAGTCGGTAGGCATCGTTGGATCTGGATTCACTATGATAAGCAATACGCGTATCAATTGATTTACTTCTCAACCGCACAAAGCACAACGATGTTAGATCGTTCGAAGTGTCTATGAACCAAGCATGAACACTCCTCACCATGGTTGGCATATATGCAAAACGTAGCTAAAATAAAAACTTCCTCTAAAAAATTAGAAATTTTCCAAAAAAAGATGGGAAGTTGCCAATAAAGAAATCAGGGTATGAGCAATAAATGAATATAAAATTTCCCTAAATATTGCAAAATATCCATAAAGAGTTAGGAATTTTTCCAAAACAAAAATAAATTAGCAAAAAATTGCAATTATAAACGATGAATTTTCTATAAAGAATAAAAATGTTCCACGGAAAAAATACAAAATTTCCATAAATAAGTCAATATTAGCAATAAACAATGACAAAATTATCCGTAAAATAAATATTTTTTCCACAAAAAAAAAAAATATATGAAAATTTTCATAAACAAATATAAAAAAGCAATAAAACTGAGCATTTTTCAATAGATGACCCTTCTTTAAAAGCGTTTAAAGTTCATGGAAATGTTATCAATTTTATTCGTGGAAAATTTTAAATTTTCTATGGAAAAAACATTTATTTTGTGCAACTTTTTTTTAAATTTGTTATGAATTTTTTTTATTGTTACAATTTTTGCTTTTAAAAGGGCCAGTTTATTTTTGTTTGTGGAAAATTCTCAAATGTTTATGGAAGTTTTACATTATTTGTGGAGATTTAATATTTATTTATTGCTCATACCTTGATTTATTTACGGGAATTTCCTAATTTTTTATGGAAAATTTCTAATTTTTCATGGAAATTTAATTTTGCTGCCGCAAACTGTTGAGGATCGCGTTTTGGATGACCGAACCGACGCGCAGCACTCTGTACTTACTTCCCCATGGCTACTGCATGCTATGGAAGATCGCACTTGTCTGCACCGGAGCAAAGCGCGGTACAAGTCTTATATACAAGCGCCACCAAGTGGATACATTTGAAAATAAACTTGCCTAAATTGTGATGACAACTTTGTAGAAGACGTCAACTTACTAACTCTCACAGATTGCGGAATATCTTACCTAACAGTAATTCCTTAAGTGGATGAATTCCAAACTAAACTCACCTCTATCATGATGATTCGCATCGCATGAACGACATTGTAGAAGACGCCAGTTTTCTAAGTTTTACAAATTTCGAGGTATCTGGCCAACATGGTGGTACAAACTTTCAACTATCACTCCGCTTCTCCACTAGTTCAGTAGTTCGCGCGATGTTGTGTGTTGTGAAAAGTCCTATCGGATGTCTGATGCAGTATTCAGTGTGTATGACCTCTGATCGCAGACGGTCATCCTGTATTTTAGGGAGCATTTTTCTCGTCCGTCACTCGCCATCCCACCTTAGCGTCAAAGAAGTTCAACGATCATGACTAAAGATTCGCAACATGTCTTAAAATCGATTACTAATTATTGGGGCGTTTAATCAACATGCGGTTTTCGTTGGGTGAAAGCTGTTGAGTATTCCTTCTAGCTATGTAGGTTTTCTTTTAACCTGCACTCAGAGCCGTAGCGTGGGGTATCAGCGCCCTTGGCGAAACCTTTATTTGTCGCCCCTTTCTCACTAAGGAAACTAATATATTTGCGTTTTATATTTAGAGAAAAATTTGGATTTTACTTTGAAAGGGTAAGATTAAAACGTTTAATTGTTCAAAGGTGCTTCAAATTACAACTCATGTGCAGGAACGATGTGGTTTGTGAAAGTCTAGTGGGTTGTAAGTGCTAAAAGTGCTTAATGAACACTAAGCTTATTAAGCACTTCCAGCACTTCCAACCAATTGGAGGCGGCTCTGCCCCAATGTGGGGATGTAATGCCAATAAGAAGAAGAAGCAGTGGGTTGCAAGAAACTCTGAGAAATTTTAAAACTCGTTATCATTTTTCCTCTGGACAATTCAATAAACTATTAAATAATAAAAATTAAAAAAAAAGTGAATCCACGTACTAGAATGAATGATGTATTTCGGATGGGCATCATAATATCTTTTAACCTTTGGCTACATTTTGTGTATTAATGATGAAACTTTCTTAAAAACACTAGTGATGAGAAATCTGCTTGTTGCATGTACAAAAAAGCAAATTTATGTAGGTAGCAATATTAGCAATATAGCCAAAGATACGAAATAAATTCAGATTTCTTGTTACTAGTCAAATGGGACAATAATATTCGACTCCAAAAGATGTCGTTTTACACCTGGAATCGCTAACGGACTTATTTGAATTATTCCAATCAAGAAAAATTCAATTCTTTAGTGGGGCGTCTACTGCGAGCTACTACTAGGTTCAATAAGTGTATGGAGAAAGATGGTCGATGACCAGAGTCGAATCTTGATTTTAGAGCGGGTTTGTTTGATGATCGGAAGCACCATTGAACCTATTTGGATCAAGAGAAATCCAAAGCTGGTGTGGTTTAATCGGTGGTTTGAAGGAGTTACCGGATTTAGTCGCGTCAAAGAAATCCAATACCTAATTGTATTAAGAAAATCTAACCCTGGAGTGGGTAGGTCAATGGTTTAGAGAAACATGGTGACCTAGTTGGGTCAATCAAGTCAAGAGTGAGTCAGGTGGTGATTGAAATCGGCATCAGACCCATTCAGTTGAGAAAAATGGGTCTTTCAGAAGTTTTTAGGTACTTCTGGACATATTCGGGTCAGTAAAATCCAACTCTAAAATTCGATAAAATTCAAACCAATCTGGATCTGATTCTATTGTTGATAATAGAAGAAAACCTGTTATGAACACCGAGAGTCATTAAGGAAAGTCTTCCACAATAAATTAAACAATAAACTTAAAGTTCTATCAAGGCAAATTTGTTGCTGCTTAAATTTCTCGTTGCAGTATGAATATCTCAGCAAATTTGTCAGATGAAAACTAGCAACCCTATAATCAGAGACCGGCGGAGTGAAAAACTGTCGAAATGGCAACGTATGAAAATGCATGAAATCGTGGAAATAATACTGGCAGCACTTGAACTTTTTGTTTGCGAAATGGAACCACTTTTGACGGTTCGATTGGAAACAAGATGGCGTCTTCGCCGATCTCTTATTCTAGTATTTCTTATGAGAACCATTATTTTAAATACACAACCCTCATACCAAGTCAAACTCAGAATAATATTTAACGGCTCTGGCATAAGTTTCAGGACTGCAGCAATTGGTAATTTCGCTTGGCCCAATGCGGCCATAACGGTCTTTTTTCGAGCCACATGGAGTTTTTCCTAAGAAAAACTAGCAAATTTATCTTAATTTAATTTACACAAAACCCATATTACTACTTAGAGCCCCTTGTAACCGGTTCCAAAAGTTCTTGAGAAACCAAAATAGATCTCAAAGCTAAGACCAATCCATATGACTTCTTGATGTGAAAGAAAAGAAATATTTTTTCTTTGATTTAGATAGCTCAAAATATCTGTACCACAAACTTTTGGATTTTGTACTCGATTTATTTTTTATCGACTCCTCATCGACGAGCTAGTACAATTGTTCTCATAGTGTAATTCTTGATTTCGGCGCCCCCTAAAGGCTGGCGCCCTTGGCGGGGGCCAACCTGGCCAACCGCACGCTACGGCGCTGCCTGCGCTGCCTGCGCTTAATGGGGAAGCGTCGTTAACAGTATAATAATAAAAAAATCCATATACTTATTTGCATGCAAACTTGAAACGGCTTGTGCTTAGTCAGTTTTAATCCAAATGAGCTCAAATTTTGAGAGGACACTCAGAACATGAGCACTGTTAAGCAAAATAGATTTTTTGAACCACCATACTAACCACTTGTTTGGTCTGGAATGGAGCTTTACCTACGACGATGGATGTCAATGTCATGGCTGCTAAATTCAGCGGCGTATCTGCGATTGGTTGAATGCAAATGTCCCTGTGAAATTTTCGCGAGGCGTTTCGCGTTTGTTTTCCAGTCGGAATCATCTGACATTGAGGCTGATCTGAAATCAATTGTTTTTCAGAATTTCTTAAGTGTTTCGGTCTGATACTGATACTTTTATGGCCAGGGAAGTCGAGACAATTTCCAAATCGAAAATTGCCTTGCTTTGCAGCCGCGCATCTTACCGCACGGCTAAGGAGGGCCCTCAGAAATTTCTGGAGGAGCTTCGAAGGAATTTCCAGATGAAATCCTGGAGGATCTTGGAACTGGAGGAAGGACCTTCCGCAAGAGTTTCTGGAGGAATTTCAGCAGGAATCCTTGGAGGACCTTCCGCAAGAATTTATGGAGGAATTTCCGGAGGAATTTCCGGAGGAATCCCTAAAAGTACCATCGGAGGAATTTCTGGAGGAACTTTCCAAGGAATTCTTGGAGGAACTTCCACAGAAACTTCCGGAGGAATTCCTGGAGTAACTTCCGGAGGAATTCCTGGAAGAACCTCCAGAGGAAGTCCTGGAAGAACCTCCAGAAGAATTCCTGGAGGAACTTCGGGAGGAATTCCTATAGGAGCTTCCGGAGGAATTTTTGGAGGAATTCGTGGAGGAATTTCTTCCGGAGGAATTTCTAGAGGAACTTTCCGAGGAATTCTTGGAGGAACTTCCACAGAAACTTCCGGAGGAATTCCTGGAGTAACTTCCGGATGAATTCCTGGAAGAACTTCCAGAGGAATTCCTGGAAGAACCTCCAGAGGAAGTCCTGGAAGAACCTCCAGAGGAATTCCTGGAGGAACTTCGGGAGGAATTCCTATAGGAGCTTCCGGAGGAATTACTGGAGCAACTTCCGGAGGAATTTCTAGAAGAACCCGAGGAATTCCTGGAGGAACTTCCACAGAAACTTCCGGAGGAATTCCTGGAGTAACTTCCGGATGAATTCCTGGAAGAACTTCCAATCCGTAAATATATACGACCCTGAGGATACGCGTTGGGACAAGGCAGACTAAAGAGGCCTTGTGTGCCCACCCCGGAGGCTGCCGTTGGATTTAGACCAGCAGCTTGGGGCTAGGCTGGTCTCCTTCTGGGACTAAGCGTCACTCCCGAGGTCCCAAATCGTATCATTGCCAAATTCCTGGAAGAACCTCCAGAGGAAGTCCTGGAAGAACCTCCAGAGGAATTCCTGGAGGAACTTCGGGAGGAATTCCTATTGTAGCTTCCGAAGGAATTCGTGGAGGAATTTCTGAAGGAACTTCCGGAGGAATTCCTGGAGTAACTTCCGGAGGAATTCTTTTAGGAACTTCCGGAGTAATTCTTGGGGAAACTTCCAGTTCCTGGAAGAACTTCCGGAGGAATCCCTGGAGGATGTTTCAAAGGAATCCCTGGAGGACCTTCCGCAAGAATTTCTGAAAAAACTTCCCAGAGGTATTTCCGGAGGAATATCTGGAAGAATATCCAGAAGAATTTCTTGATGAACTTCCCAACGAACTTGTGGAGGAACTTTCTGAGGGATTCGTAGAGCGAGTTCTGAAAAAATTTCATTAGGACAGTTCAATGTTCAAAATCCCAATTTCCAACACTAAAATTGCAAAGGAATTCACTGATCTGCATTGTCTAAAAGCACTATATTATTCCTTTGTAAGGTCAACTCTCGAAAACTCATCTAATCTGAGTATTAAGCGTGTTCAAAACCAACTCATCAGGCTCCCATTGAGACATCTTTCATGGCGAGACCTCGTGAATCTCCCTCTTGATAGATGCCAATTACTTGGTTTTGATATCTTGGATCGGCGACGGAAAATCCAGCAGGCTACGTTTATTGCGTTTATTTTAGTTTATTTTAATAAATAATATAATAAATAAAATAATAATACGTTTATTGCGAAATTGCTGAACGGAGAATTCGAGTGCTTCAATCTCCTCTCGCTGATTGGTTTCCGGATTACTGGATTTCACCGCATTACATTTTTAGTAAACCGAATTGAGAAAGTATTAGCCGTTTCAAATTTGAGGTCAAATGCAGGTAGTGATGTTAAGAAAGATCTTAAAGATGCAATGTGGATTTTTTTTGTGCAAGATTTGCGTACGATGAGTTCAAGTGGTATTGGTTCCAAGGTTGAAATCATGTTTAAGTTTGTTGATGAGCGCATACTCTAGAGTACCCATGATCAGATCATGTATATGATAATGATATTAGTTTGCGGTCGGTGTATTTGAAGATTGTCAAGTGATGATCCAACTAGAGCAATAGACCTAAACTAATGTGACTAGTAAGCGTCCTGCGAAACGCGGGACGCCTATCTGGATTACACCACTGGCTTGGAAATGAACACGACAAAAGTGCATTCCGCATAGATTTTGGGGTGAAAAAAAAAATATAAAAATGTTTTTAACGCTGCATAAACTGATAGGTACATCCTTGAAAAAATAAGTTGAAAAATGCAGACGTCTGTTCACTTTGACCTAAACTGATTAGGTTGCAAATGCAAATCTTATTTGTCCTGATTTCTGGATAATCATGAAATGCCACCATTGACATGTAGGGGAACTGTTTCGATCTCCATCTCACTGTACATTAGAGTTCATTTTTTCAAATCAATGGTTTTTTGAAGCCATTCTGGGTCCTGAACAACTGTGCAGAGTTTGAGACCGATTGGTTGCTTCCTCGCTTTCCGCATCGCGTTTGAAGTTTGTATGTAAATTAGTATGGGAGAACGTATATTTTTGCATTTCTACTACTAGAGGTTTCAGTTCATCGTAAACCAAGTGGCACATTGCGTTAAAGTATAACCCAAAGGATGCCGAAAAACTTTGCTGAATAAGGCACGTTTCTGGAACGTCCACGAAAAACGTTATAACGCTTCGAAGATTGAGTGTGCAACCATATGCAAAAAATCATTTATTCTGCCAGCACTGCCGAACTACGTGGAGCAATAATTTAACTGAGTGCTATTTCAAAATTATTGATTTTATAGGACTTTGGAGCTAATGGGAGATATTCGGAATAATTTCACAAAGTAAAAATTCCGACTAGAAGGAAAATGGGTTTTGCCCTCTGACAATTACAGGTTGTCCGGTAGTGCTGGCAGAAACATTGATTTCTTGCATATGGTTTAAACAATCAATTTTCAAAACGTAATAACATTTTTTGTAGGCCTTCCAGCTGCGTACCTTCTTCGACAAAGTTTTTCGGCATCTTCCAGGCTATATGCTAACGTATTGAGTCACGTGATTATTAATAAATTGAAGCCGCTAAGAGCAAAAATGTTGAGAAGTACGTTTTTCCATACTAATCTTCATGTAAAATTAAAACGCGATGCGGCATGCGAGGTCACATCCAATCGAGCCCATATTTTGCACAATTGATTGAGGTCCCAAAACGATTCAGAAAAACCTTGATCGGACGAAGTTTGCGTTTTTCCATACAACTGCTCCCCACTCTACTGTACATATATCCATCTCATCGCTAAACAAAGAAATACGGCACCAAATTCGTCGCTTCTTTTTGTCAACATGCGTGCTCACTGCTGAAAAAAATCACAAAAATAATAAACAAACCAAATTCCTTTCCATTGCTTTGTTTTTGATGAGATGGAAATAGGAGCTATGAGATGAAGTGGAGAACCGTTCCCCTACATTGTACAATAAATTTGACCATAAATCTGTAGCACTTGCTTCTCCGTGCAGCACATAGAAATAAAATGCTCGAATGCAAAGCCCACTTTTACCGATCTACATGTTATTTAGTACCTTTACCGCGCCCCGCTTCCTCCATCCATGCCAACTCGACCGTTCCCACAGGTTTGTCGGATCGCGCGAAGCGGAAACTCGAAACCGAGAGCAACACTTTCCATCCACAAACCTACACGCACCGCAGTTTGGGCACCATTGCTTCTGTTACTACCAAGCAGGGAGACTGATAGCAACAACATTGGAATAAATTTGAAGCGCCTTCTGGCTCTCGTTCTAGTGGAGGGTACTCAGCGGCACTCGGCAAATACCCACACCTGACGAAAGGGGGAGGCTTAAATCTACGGAAAGCCATGGCGATGGAATTCAATGTCATCGCCGCCGCACGCCGGCGTCGGTTGCCGTCAGCGTTGACTGATCCCGCGTGCCTCCAGAGCATGGCTGGCAGAAATCCCATCACGGTGTGCGGTTTGAACGCTATTGTTCTATCCATTGTCGTCGTCGTCGTCGTCGTCGTGGGGGTACCAAACTGTGGTGACGATGACTGCGATGAGGGAACGCTCTTGGAAAAAATAAATATAAAAATTTACATTCTGTGCGATAAAACAGGAAGTGCACCCCACTCAAAATCAGAACGGCTTGGTTAGGTGGTTTATGGTTCGGTCAACAACAGAGTATCGAAAAAAAAAAACAGAAGGACTGGTACGCTATAATGCTTTTTTTTATATACGTAGAAAAAGGCACACATACACCAATTAATGCTAATTATAATCTTTGTTCTGAAAATTTGCTTGAGAAACAGTTTTTATGTGAAACTGAGCCATTGTTCTCTTCTGCTGACTATTGATTGCCATAGAAACATGTATTTTGGTGGTGTCTGAAAATGATCAGCAATATGTACAATATGTAGGAAATTTTAAATCTGTTTGAGAGAAGATCCTTCGGAAGTACCCACAGGAAGCTCCTTCCAATTTTTTCCCAAACATATTTTCGGAAGTTTTTCTAATAATTTCTCCGGAAATTTCCCTGGAAATTCTGAAAAAAGCGGAGTTAGTACGTAAATATTTTTTTAACAAGATAAAGTTACAGGCTGTGTTGGTTAGGTAAATCAGACGATTTAGAGAATTTGGACAAATTAATAAATAATATCTCTTTTAAATTACTTAAAATTACTGAATGTTATTTTTCTTCTTTCGTTACAGGTATGTATCAACGCACTTGATGTCAACATTACAAAGCGAACAAGATTATGGTAAAATTCATATTGTATTGGCTCACTTCCAAAACTTAAAACAGTTCATCACTAAATATCTCATTCTTTAATTACTCTTTCAATATCGATTGCAATCATCAGGAGAATTTAAAGTGGGAAGTGAAATTTTTTTTCGGAAATAATCATTGACAAATTTTTGCATGAAATTCTGAGGATATTTTACTGACTATATTTACTTTTTAGCTAGTTGATAGATACTTTTATGCTATAATGCCATTCAGAGATAGAAACAGACATTAAAAGCAGAAGAACTGCTACATGATCTTCTATCAGGTATCAGGTATCAGAACGTCGGCTCAGGAGGCACGTTCCCCTCAATTTGGGAGATTTGTGTCATCGCCTTCACTGGCCTTTCTCATCATTTACCTGACGGAAAAGGAAGTGAAAAGGGGAAAGGAAGAGGAAGTGAAGTTGGAAAGGAGAATGTAACAGGTTTCTGGAGAAGGAGGATGCAATCAATAATACATACATACGATGCATTTTGTAAAACGCAATGAAACGCAAAGCATAAAATATACTGGATAAGTCACACAATACAAATGCATATGATATACCTATTATAGGAAAGCCAATTATGTAGACTCACACGCATTCAGCTATAGACTAAAGAGAGGTGTCACAAAAACACTGAGGACGTAACAATGGACGAACGTCAAAGACGAAACACAGAGTGCACTGTGGAAAACGTATAATGCGAATCCATATAGATGACATTTATTAAAAAAACTAAGGAAAAAACACATTCATAACCCCACCCTTATTTAACCTCAAGTTGAAATTGAATAAGAGTAGACGAAACCGAACGTCAAATACGAAATACAGAGTACACTGTGAAAAACACATAATGCGAATCCATATAGGTGACAATCACAAAGTACATGGTAAAAACGCATAATGCGAATCCATATAGGTGACAGTTTGTTGAAAACTAAGTAAAACACATATTAATAACCCCACTCTTATTTAACCTCACGTTGAGATTGAATAAGAGTAGCCGAATATCTCGGAGAAACAAAAAGTCAACTACGTTCGGAAGTTTTTCTAACAATTTCTCCGGAAATTTCTCTGGAAATTCTGAAAAAAAAGCGGAATTAGTTCGTAAATATTTTTTTTAACAAGATAAAGTTACGGGCTGTAACTGAATAAGAATAGCCTATTATCTCGGAGAAGCAAAAAGTCAACTACGCCATAGCTCCGGTTAGCGCAACGAGGGCGTAATACTGTGAAGGGGGCTTCACAGGCTCCGTTTTCAGTTAGATTCTTATTAGACCCCCCTAACCATTCATTCGTAGGCACTGTAGTGAGAAAGCGTTACAGATCTGCATTAATCTGGAAAACGCCAATCTTCCGTCGGTTTCAAAGGAAATTCCAACTCTCTACCGGAACATTGAGTAGTTGGATCCACCGCCAGAGATTACTGAGTAGTTCGCGACCAAGTCGGCAGCTCAATGGTCTTAACAAGGAAGTGGTTTCGAATAGAGTCGGGCTCTAGGTCATGTGATCTCGGCTTCCAAACGAGAAAACGAACCCCGTAATGAATGTTTAGTCGTATGCAGCTAACATGACGCCCAAGATCTCCGCCGTAGAGCACTTACTGGCTATTCGCCTACTTGTAAAATAGATCTTCAATGTTAACTCTTCACAGCATTCAGCCCAAAAAAAAAAACCTTTTCTCCGCCGTAGAGCACTTACGGGCTATTCGCTCACTTGTAAAATAGATCTTCAATGTTAACTCTTCACAGCATTCAGCCCAAAAAAAAACCTTTTCTATCTCCAAGGCAAATGGTTTGGGTAATAAATTTTGGATGTTATGCCCTTTTCAAATGTTGGTCTAGAATTATTTCGATGATGAATTCGTCCTATGGAAGGCATCTTCTCATCATTACAAGCGCATCTGTAATCGGGTGAACTGCTTTGTACAATCTGCTGTTGCAAAATAAATTGATAAATAATTTTCTTATGAAAAGTATCTTCTTTAAATTACACGTTCACAATTTTCGTGATGTAACAAAGAGGTTTATTCGATTCGACTCATTTTTCCATCAAATTGCAAAATTACAGCTTGTCATTACTATGTGGCTTGTATTCAGCATTGAATACAAGAAAAAGATGGATTTTTTTGTTAAATATCTTGGCTGTGCATATGCACAGCATATGTTTCGAAATGGACAAATTGATATGAAATTTGCGAAAAAGAATCCACGTGTCTTGGAGGGACTCGAACCCTCAACCTCATACTCTCTAGATAGGCGAGATAACCCCTACACAACAAGACCATTTGAAGGTCACGGCCATCAGAATCCGAGTACCAACCTCCACCGCGGTTAGCTCTCTTTTTGCAAATTGAATATTTTTCGGAAGCTTGATTTGCCCAATCTCCACATGTGCTTTACTGTTGTATATCCACAGTCAAGCGAGTGCACATTGTTTATTAAACGAAAGGATCGCACTCCATGCCCCCCAGTAACGGGCTGGGCGGGACGGTATAGAATGCGAATTCAATCGCACTCTGCTGTGCCAAAGGCTTGCTTGGCTAAAGCATTTGATGAGTTTGATTGCCTTACGTAAGCGGTCGCGTGTACTCAGACGACTAATGACGGTGAAAGACCGACACTTGATTACAATTAATTGCATATTATTCGGCAACTCGGCCGTACGAAAACCATTTTTTTGTTAAATATCTTGGCTGTGCATATGCACAACACATGTTTCGAATTGTACTCGGTACTCGGATTCTGATGGCTTTTCCTTTTTCAAGTGGTCTTGTTGTGTAGGGGTTATCACGCCTATCTAGAGAGTAGGAGGTTGAGGGTTCGAGTCCCTCCAAGGTACGTGGATTCTTTTTCGCAAATTTCATATCAATTTGTCCATTTCGAAACATATGCTGTGCATATGCACAGCCAAGATATTTAACAAAAAATGGTTTTCGTACGGCAGAGTTGCCGAATAATATTCCTTGTATTGCGTCCGAAAACTCCAATTATTGTTAAATTGATCCAACAGTTGCGGTAAAGTAAGCGCCAAAAATTCTCAGGAATTTATTCGGAAGTTCCTCAAAGAGTTCGTTAAGAAGCTCATCAAGTAATTCCTCTGGACATTCCTTCAAATACTCCTTCGGAAGTACCTCCATGAAGTATCTCCAGGAACTCCTGAGGGTATTCCTCCAGAAACTTCTCCGGAAGTACCTCCATGAAGTACCTCCGGAAGTTCCTTCGAGATTTCCTACAAAGGGTTCCTCCAGAAAATTTTTCCGATAATTTCTCCAGGAATTCCTCCGGAAGTTCCTCCAGGAATTCTTCTTGTGGTTCCTCCAGGAATGCTTCCAGAGGTTCCTCCAGGAATTCCTCAGGAGTATACCTCCGAGATTTCTTTCAGAGATTCCTCCCGATGTTTCTTCAGAAATGCCTCCAGAAACTTCTCCGGGGGTTCCTCCAGAAACTCCTCTGGGGTTCCTTCAGAAACTTCGGAGTTCTCTTCTGGAGATCCGCCAGAAGTTCCTCCAAGAACTTCTCCAGATTCTTCTCCAAGAACTCATCCGGAGGTTCCTCCAGGAACTCCTCCGGAAGTTTCACTGGGAATTCATCCGGATGTTCCTCCGGGAATTCATCTGCGAATTGCTCCAGAAGTTCCTTCAGGAATTCCTCCGGAGGTTCCTCCAGGTTTTTTTTTCCGAAGTTCCTCCCAAAGCTCCTCCAGTAATTTCTCTTCTGGTTCCTCCAGAAATTCCTCCGGAGGTTCATTCAGGAATTTATTCGAAGGTTCCTTCAGGAGGTCCACCGTAGGTTCCTACAGATATTCCTCCGAAAGTTCCACCAGGAATTCCTCTGGAGGTTCCTCCAAAAAATTCTCCGAAGGATCCTCAGAAGATTCCTTCTGAGGTTGCTCCAGGACTTCCTCTGGAGGTTCCTCCAGGAATTCCTTTAGAGTTTCCTACAGGAATCCCTCCGGAAGTTCTTCTAGGAATTCCTCCGGAGGTTCTTTCCGGAATTCCTCTGGAAGTTCCTCTGGGGATTCCTTGGAGGTTCCTCCAGGTATTCCTCCGGTGGTTTCTCCAGGAAATCCTTCGAAAGTTCCTCTAGGAATTCTCTCAGAGGTTCCTCCCGAAGTTGCTCCAAGAATTCTTTCGGAAGTGTTATCAAAATTCCTTCAGAAATTTCTCAGGAAGTTTCTTCAAGAATTTCTCCGGATTTTTTCTTCAAGAATATCTCATGAGATTCCTGCAGGATTTTTTTTCGGAAATTCCTGAAGCAATTCCTCCGAATTTCCTTAGACAATTTCTGTGGAGTCCAGAATCTCCACAGGAGCTATTACGAGATTCTTCCATGGATTCCTCCCGAAACACACATGGTGATTATTTACATTTTAACAGGTATTTTCTTTATGGTTTTGGGTGTTTAAATCTGCGACATTGGATTATCGATGCTTGACGACATACATCCGTCCGTTGCAGTAAAAAAAAAGTGTGTCCCAATCACACCATTAGGGAATCCTTTTGACCGAAACTGGTCCGATCGTTTTGGAGGGGGTAGCCTTGCCTTCCGGTCTACCAATCCCCGACTACCCAGTTGCTGATTTTTTTGGTGCGCTTTTAGATCTTTTGTCTTCAGAGATGCATTGGTAAGAGGTGCTAGAGATCATGAAACCACCTGCAGTATTTGATGCTGAGATCTTGGCGTTAGGTGCAGTGTCTGTTTAGACTAGTTTACGAGGAGTAGAGAGAACTGGAGGCAGAAGTTGGTGTTGTTGCCGAAGGCCAGGAAGCCGTCGGGCGACCCATCGGCGCATAGACCAATCTGCTTTATAGACACGACGGGCAAGTTGCTAGAGAGGATCATTCTCAACAGGCTGACCCCGTACTCAGAGGGTACGAACGGCCTGTTAAGCAATCAGTTCGGTTTTCGCAATGGTAAGTCCACGTTGGACGCTATTAACTCGGTGGTAAAGACCGCCGAGATAGCGATCCAACAGAAAAGGTGAGGAGTTCCGCAAGGTTAAATACTGGGCCCGGTATTATGGAACCTTATGTACGACGGGGTTCTGAAGCTAAATTTCCCTCCTGGTGTTAAGATCGCTGGTTCGCCGATGACGTAACCTTGAACGTCTAAGGGGAACCCGTAGATCAATGTCTGCGAATTTCAACAGTTTACCTTAGATTAAATGGTTTTGAGCGATGAAGGATAGTTTCAGCAATAACAATCATGGTTGTAACATTCAATTCTGTTGAATTTTTACCGAAAGCAGAAATCGATTAAGAGAAATCGATCAATACAGTAACGCCCCTATGATTCTAAGCGCAAGATTTGTAATTTTCTCCATCGATGAAAACGAATCAAGAAAAAAGTTATGAACAAACAAATGCGGCGGGAAAAGTAGGCCAACCATCCACAGGGCTGGCGTAGGTTGACCAAGTTTGTTAAAATATGTATTTGAAACACATCAAATCTATCAGAGGAAAATGTTTATTCGTGGAAAAAAGGTAGTGTTGAACCTCGGAATGGTTCTCCCTCTGCGGGTGGGTATCGAGTGGACTGTATGTGATCTCCTTGGTGTTCTTCCAATCGGATGGGGGTTGAAAGCTTGGCTTTTTATTTACACAATACGACACCAGAGTTTATTTCACGACAACACTTTTATTTACTTTACATTAGACATTCTAACACTTTATTTTTAAGATTTACACTACACATTACAACATTTATTAACTTATTAATATTATTACAAATTATCGGTCCCTGACTGGCTATCGTAATGGCTAATTCTATCCTACAATAGGGGTGATTTCTATTCAATCAGTGCAATTTTAGATACTTCTACACTACTCGTCACTCTTTCTCTAGTTGACCATCATCGAGGGGATTGCGAATGGTAAAAGCTGGGTGTAGTACAATCATTCTCCCCAACCCTGAAATTACAGAATTTCTGAAAGAAAAAAATCCTCTACGAACACAGATTGGCTGGACAATCGAATCCTTAACTACGCCTCCTTCTCGGATGGTTGGCACGATGGGGCAAATGCAAAGTTTCTCAACTGCGCGCTTGGCCAAACCGGACGCGGTCTTCAGTGTTACTACCCTAACTACGCCGTCGGCCGCGGATGATCCTCCTGAATCCGTCCCAATTTCCACTGTAATGGAGGCATGTTGTCTTTCCTGACGACGGCGAGTTTTCCTACGGTTATATGAACAGCAGGCTTCCACCTCTTAACCCTTCCTTGCATCTGGGAAAGATATTCCGTTCTCCATCGTTTCCAGAACAGCTGCAGTTTTTGTTGAATTAGTTGGTGCTTCTCCAACCGGTTCATAGGAACCTCAGAATAATCTGGATCTGGAATCTGGTGTAATGGTGCTCCAATAAGAAAATGGCCGGGAGTTAGTGCTTCCAGGTCCGTTGGGTCATCTGACATGGGAGTCAGTGGCCTAGAATTTAGACACGACTCCACCTGTGCTAAAAGCGTGCACAAATATTCGTAAGAAACGACGACTTCTCCTAAGACCTTCAGTAGGTGCAGCTTCGCCGAACGAACGGCCGCTTCCCAAAGGCCTCCAAAATGTGGGGCTTTGGGTGGAATAAAATGCCAATTTATACCTTCCTCTGAACAATCCTTCATTATCCGCTTCCGGTGATTTTCACTGCATAGAAGCTCGAAGAGTTTCTTTAGTTGGTTCCGAGCTCCAACAAAATTGGTCCCGTTGTCGAAGTACACATCCGTACATCGTCCTCGCCTCGTAATAAATCTTCTAAATGCCTGCAGGAAACGGTTTGTGCTAAGGTCAGTCACCAGCTTTAGATGAACTGCCTTCGTGCACATACAAACGAACATCGCTACATATGCTTTCACTGCGATTCTACGTGGACCTGGTCGGAAGTAGACAGGTCCGAAGTAGTCAACACCCGTCTTCGAGAAGGGTCGAGCTACTGTAACACGCGCTGCTGGCAGTTCACCCATAAACTGCTCAACTGGATTTGGTTTTGCCCGGAAGCAGCGTAAGCACTCATGCACAACCTTACGCGCTACATTTCTGCCTCCTAATGGCCAGTAACGTTGCCTGACAGTTGCTAGAAGCAGTTGAGGGCCTGCGTGCAACAGTTTGTGATGATAATGCTGGAATACTAACTTAGTCAGCGGATGCCTTGCCGGTAATACAAAAGGGTGTTTAGTTGCATCCGCTTCCTGTGAATGTTCTAACCTTCCACCGACCCGAATCACGTTATCGTTCAACAACTGTGGATTAAACCAACGAAGCGGAGAGCTCCTATGCCTTGAACATGGTTCCATGCACAATTCTCTGCCGCTTGTTGTATTTTTGCCACGCGGTTCGCTACGAAAGTGTTCCATGTAGCCGGTATGGCGTTTAACCATTGTAACACACATGTCGAATCCACCCAGAAGAATGTTTCCGCTTCTATTTTCAGAGAACAGAACACCTTTTCTTTCAGTTGTGCCGCTAATAATGGTCCACAAAGCTCCAATCTTAGAATTGACTGCGATTTCAGTGGAGCAACCTTAGATTTTGAAGTAAGCAAGGCAACGTTGCATCTTCTTGAATTGTCTATGCTTCGGACATAAGCACATGTTCCGTAGGCCGCCTTGGATGCGTCCGAAAAGAAGTGTAGTTGAATACTTGTTGCTCCTGGTATCAAACGCATCGTTGAATACTGATTTCATTCAAAAGTGGTATTTGCCGGTAAAACTCCATCCATTCTTCACATTCACGGGCTCCTACTGCTTGGTCCCAGTTTAGTTTTCTTCCCTCTTCATCAGTCCAGCACCACAGACGTTGCATGTATATTTTCGCCATCACAATAACTGCACCTATCAATGCCTAGGGGATCGTACAGCGTAGCGATCATCTACAAAAGTTTCCGCCTTGTTAACTTTTCCTTTGGGTTAACTCTCACGACCTTGAACTGGAACTTGAAAACGTCACTTGTGGGGAACCAGTATAACCCTAACGTCTTTACGGCCGGATCTGGATCAAGTTGCAGTCCATCCTCTTTCGCTAACGCAAGATTTTGTTCAGGAATTCTGTTGAATTGGATGCCCATTTCCTCAGATGGAATCCGCCAGTCTCCATCATACTGTCAAGCTGCATTCGCAATTGTTTCGCCACCTCGGCCTTATCCTCTCCCGTCAAAACGTCGTCCATGTATACGTCTTCCATGACCGCCCTTGCCGCCATCGGGAACCTTTGCTGTTCGTCCAACGCTAACTGCTTCAAAGTTCTTGTCGCCAGATACGGCGCTGGTTTTGTCCCGTAGGCTACTGTACGAAATTCGTACGATTCGGCTTGCACACCGAAATCTTTCCGCCACAGTATGTTCTGCAACAGAAGATCCTTCTGGTCTATCCAGATTTGACGGAACATTTTTCCACGTCTGCCACCATTTGTTTGATTCGCGCCCATTATGGAACGCAAATTTTCTTGGATCACTGGCCCTGCCAGCAATGCATCGTTCAGTGATACGCCTGTACTTGTGTTACAAGACGCATCGATAACCACCCGGACCTTGGTGGTCGTGCTGCTCTTCTTAACAACAGGATGATGAGGTAAATAACACCTACTTGCCTTGTCGGTTGACACATCCACTCTGTGCATGTGCCCTAGCTCCAAATACTCCCTCATGAACCGCTCGTATTGCTCTCGTAACTGCGGTTCTCGAAACAATCGTCTTTCTATCCCTTGAAGACGTCGGAAGGCAATATCTCTTGATTCGCCTATTTTTGGCAGAACGGTATCATCCTTTGGAAGAGAAACTGTATCCCGCCCATCCTTACCTCGTTTGACCGTGCTACTATAGTGCGCCTCGCACTTCGCTTTCATGGGAGAATAATTGTTGAGAGAATCAACTTCTTCACAAGTCCAAAAGCGAGATAGAATTTCCTTTAAACCACCAGTAACTGCCATGTTACAGGAAAATTTCGGATTCGGATCATTCGGATCAGCATTCACCAGACCGGACACCACCCAAAGTCAAATACTGACTCCGTTAACATGGATAGACCGTTCGCAAGATCCATTTCATTGCCGGCCTTGAAGAACGTGAAGAAATGTTGGATTCCAAGGATCAAATCCACCGCCTTGGAATTAAAAAATGCTGGATCTGCCAACTGCACGCCTTGTGGAATCTTCCAGCATTCCCCTTGGATGGTTGTCGTTGGATGATCTGCCGTAACCTTCGGCAGAACGAGGAATTTCATTTCACAAGAAAATCCGGAAACTCGTGATTTGATTGTCGCTACAGCCTTGTGTTTAATCCGCGTATTGGATTGTCCTATACCAAGGACGGCTACATCCGAACGCCTCCGTTGGATGTACAAACGTTGGCACAACTTCGCCGTCATGAAATTACATTCGGACCCAGAGTCCAACAAGGCCCGTGCTGGAAAACTGATACCTGTATCATCTTCCATTAAAACCACTGCTGTCGCTAGCAGTACTGAAGAAGAACGTTGTAGTGCCGTATTGGATAACACCGAATCTGAAGCTGCAGAGGTACTTGGAATGCAATTTCGCTGTGAAGTACTTGTGGTATTCGATTTAGCTTGTGTTGGTGTCTGTGATGAGCCACCTTTTGCTCCATCACCCTTGTCCGACCGGAAACATACCATAGTATGAACAAGCCACGCATCGACCACTAGATGCTTGAACCGCACTATGACTTGCTCGTGGGACTACAAACTTTTTCCTGGACAGACTAACCGATTCTCCCTTGAGATCAGCAGGTTTGGAAGGTAGCAAACCTAATACTCGAACCCGTTTTTGAAGAAACTCCGTCAGATCCTTGATGGAATCTTGTTCCTTAGAAGCCGAATACTCTTCCCATCCTCGACGTGTGACCGGGTCTAGGCGGGAACCTAGGATGTCCAGCAACAACAAATCCTTGTAGTCCTGGGGTTGAACAAGCTGATCCAAGTTTTGGACGATCCGCTCAAAGCCTTCCAGCAAGGACTGAAGCTCCGAAGCTGATTCCTTAGTCAACACGGGTAGTTTAGACAAAGCTTGGACTTGCCGACGCCTAAGCAGCTTGCTGTCGTTGTACCGTTTTGACAATGTGTCCCACGCCACCTGGTAGTTCGCCTTAGTGATGGACAGCGGATCTATGAGAGCCTTGGCTTCACCTGTGAGACATCCCTTTAGGTAATGAAATTTCTCGACGTCCGGAAGATCGGCCTTCCAGTGGATCAACGAGGTGTACAAATCCCGGAAACTCAGCCACATGTCGATATTGCCACTGAAGGTTTGTAGCTGGATTTGTGGAAGGCGAACATGTTCCAACGTAGGCTGCGACTGCGACTGCGATGCATCTAAAACATGCGACTGGTTCAATGTGGCATCTTCCAGCTCCTTAGCCTTTTCCATCAATGACGTCTTCACCAAAAAATACCGCTGCCCAAACTTTGCCCTAATTTTACTATATTCGTCTTCCTCTTCACTGTAATCGTCATGCGATTCTACCTCCACCATAGCCTCACTAATCGTTTCCCATAACTCCTCCAATTTATTAACCCTAATCGACACCTGAATTGCTGTGGTTTGTTCATTCATGGATTGAGAAAACTTGAGAATGTCCTCAAACATATACAGATATGAGTTGAGTCGAGTCTGCAACGATCGCAGGGATTGCTCCTTCTTTGTCGTACGTGTAACAGGTGTATTCCAGGAAACGATTAGAATAGAACAGTTGTAGTAATCGGTATTTGTGCCTAGCTTCGGCTAGACATACACTGTAGACTGTAGAGCTACTGACCTTCACAAAATGAATATAACTCCCCTCTACAGGTGTGTACAGTTTCCGATCAATGGTTGATTTACTACGTTGCCTACGTGTTTCATTCAATAGCTTGCCAGCACCAGGATTCGTGTGGAGGAAAAATTTGTTATGTAGTAAACACAAAAGCCCACGCCTCGACAAGGCATATACTGTCTTAAACTGACCTGACAGACCAGTTTTCAATACTGGTATTCCAATAGACAGTGTGCCGGCTATTCACGGTAATCACAACTGTTCCTCCTCAATGCGTAGAACGTGCATGAATGCTTCGGTCGGCCTCATTAACACGTCCCACAAAATTTGAATTAATAATCGATCAGCCAGTGCGCCAATCGATCAGAACATCAATCATGCATCATTCGTGTTCAGAAGAGGATGAAAAATAGCAAATGTAATATCAAAAACGTCTAGCATCGACTGGTCATATACTATAGTGCGATAAGTGTTCTATTTCACTAACCTGGACAACTAATAAAGTTGATTGATGACCAGTGATGCTGTACCATACATCGACACTCGGACGTGATGAGGTTTTGCTGATGGTGATGATGATGTGAATGTGGATGGGAAAACGCAAATCCAATAGGAATTCGTTGGCGTCTTGATGATGATCGCTTGGATGCCGCCGGTAGTTGAACAGCGCAATGAACACACACAGCAAACAGCTGATCGAAACGAACGAACGTCGCACAGCGGCAGGCCGGCTGATGGTTTCCAACGACGCAGGTAGGCTGCTATACTGCTGTTCGTGATGTTCGGTAGATGTGGTGTATCGCAGCGATGGCAGCAGTTTGTTGTGATTCCTCTCCGTCGCGTCGTCGGTATCAGTGCAGTAGTGATATGGAAACAAAATGGTGGCTGTGAAGATTATCCGCGAAGCCTAGCGAAGGCTGGACATATATTGTCGGCGTAGCACCAACTTAGAATTCGGAAGTCCGGACTTCCGAACCGAACTTTCTTCCGAAGTTTTATCTGTCAAACTAATGGATGCGTTGTTTTGCGCATCTTTAGGGGAATCCAGCGCACTACTTCCGAAGTTGGGAAAGTTGCCTGTGTCTGGAGAAAAATCCAACTTCGGTATAAAAAGCGGTATAAATTTATTCCGGATACACAATATCCGGGTAATTAATTACCTGGACGAACCAGGGCCACTTGCCCGTTTGCTGAAGTGTTGTTCTGGTGATTATTCGGTGATAGTGCTTCCAACGGATCCTTATCCTTCCTTTGGTGATAGTGGTTGCAAAGGAACTTTATCCTTCCGAATCGCCGCCAGGCAATCGAATCAATAGTGGTGTTGCGTGTAGTGCTCGTGCGGGAAATTAATAAGGTATTAGCAGTGTTTTGATTTGGCTTCTGCTGGACATAAACTAATGTGTACCCACCTATGGGACCATTCGTTGATACTAATCCAGCGCAGGATGATTCCGTCTAGTATTCGGTAGATGTGGTGTTGAAACTCGGTGAAAATTGATGGCGGTTGATCTTGTTGATCGATGTGTCGTGGTGGTGTAATTTGACGTTTTTTTTTTTTTTTTTTAACTAATTTTATTTGCTTATTATCTAATACATGCATTCATCTCTTAGACTAGGTGTTCCGTGTTTTCTTAACACTATCATCCTTATTTGCCTTGTTACATTTTTAGTTATTATTAATACATTTCAATTGCCTCTGGCCGAATTTTTCCTCTGGTAGAATTGAACCATGTGGGAATTACAATGCATTCAACTTAAACTAAACATAACCTACCTTATACTAAGGGTACAAGGAGTTAATCGTTGCAATAGAAGATTGCAATGATTTTTGTCTAAAATTGAAATTATTTTGTTGGACATTTGTTGCAATGTCTCAATATTAGAAATTCTATGAAGTTCATTGGTACTATACCACGGAGGCAACTTCAGAATCATTTTCAAAATTTTATTTTGAATCCTCTGGAGTGCCTTCTTTCTGGTATTGCAGCAACTAGCCCATATTGGCACAGCATACAACATGGCAGGTCTAAAATTTGTTTGTAAATCAAAAGTTTGTTCTTAAGACAAAGTTTTGATTTTCTGTTTATAAGTGGATATAGGCACTTAATATATTTGTTACATTTGGCTTGAAGGCCTTCAATGTGATTTTTAAAAGTTAATTTTTGATCTAGCAGAAGTCCTAAATATTTAGCTTCGCTAGACCAATTAATTGGAACCCCATTCATAGTGACAGTATGTCTGCTAGAAGGTTTCAAATAAGAAGCTCTCGGCTTATGTGGGAAAATTATAAGCTGAGTTTTGGAAGCATTCGGGGAAATTTTCCATTTTGCAAGTAAGTGGAGAAAATATCCAAACTTTTTGCAATCTGCTACAAATGACACGAAGGCTTCGCCCTTTGGCTGAAAGGCCCGTGTCATCTGCAAACAAAGATTTTTGACACCCTGGTGGTAAATCAGGTAAGTCAGAAGTAAAAATGTTATACAATATGGGCCCCCCTTGGGGGACACCAGCCCTTACAGGTAATCTATCAGATTTAGAATTCTGATAGTTTACCTGCAGTGACCGATCTGATAAATAATTTTGGATCAGTTTAATAATGTACAGAGGAAAATTAAAATTCATCAATTTTACAATCAAACCTTCATGCCAAACACTGTCAAATGCTTTCTCTATATCAAGAAGAGCAACTCCAGTCGAATATCCTTCAGATTTGTTGAGCCGAATTAAGTTCGTAACTCTTAATAACTGATGAGTGGTTGAATGCCCATGGCGAAAACCAAATTGCTCATCAGCAAAAATAGAATTGTCATTAATATGAACCATCATTCTATTTAAAATAATCTTTTCAAACAGTTTGCTTATTGAAGAAAGCAAACTGATTGGGCGATAACTAGAAGCCTCAGCTGGATTTTTGTCCGGCTTCAAAATTGGAACAACTTTGGCGTTTTTCCATTTATCTGGAAAGTATGCCAATTGAAAACATTTGTTGAATAAATTAACCAAAAAGGATAAAGAGCTCTCAGGAAGTTTTTTGATAAGTATGTAGAAAATACCATCATCACCCGGGGCTTTCATATTTTTAAATTTTCTAGTAATAGATCTCACTTCATCCAAATTGGTTCCCAACGAAGGGTCAAAACATTCTCTTGATTGAGAATGTCTTCGAAGCTCCGTGTAACCTGATCCTCAATTGGACTAGTGAGACCTAGACTAAAATTATGGGCACTCTCGAACTGCTGAGCAAGTTTTTGAGCCTTTTCGCCATTTGTTAATAAAATTTTATTTCCCTCTTTAAGCGCTGGAATTGGCTTTTGAGGTTTTTAAGAATTTTGTTAATTTCCAAAAGGGTTTCGAACTGGGATCCAACTTCGAGACATTATTCTCAAAGTTGGTATTTCTCAGAATAGCGAAACGTTTTTTAATTTCATTTTGCAAATCTCGCCAAATAACTTTCAACGCGGGATCGCGAGTTCTTTGGTATTGCCTTCTTCTCACATTTTTAAGACGGATCAGTAGCTGAAGATCGTCGTCAATAATAATGGAGTTGAATTTAACTTCACATTTCGGAATTGCAATGCCTCTGGCTTCGACAATTAAATTTGTCAAAGAAACGAGAGCATTATCAATATCACTTTTGGTATCGAGAGGAATATCAACATCAAAATTCCTATCGATATACGTTTTACCCAATCAGCTCTATGATAATTAAAAGTAGAGCTGATTGGATTATAAATGGCTTCTTGTGAGATTTCAAATGTCACAGGAAGGTGATCAGAGTCAAAGTCAGCATGAGTTACCAATTGGCCACACAGCTGACTTGAATCCGTTAAAACTAAATCAATTGTAGAAGGATTTCGACTGGAAGAAAAACAAGTTGGTCCATTGGGATATTGAATAGTATAATATCCCGCAGAACAATCTTCAAATAAAATTTTACCATTGGAATTGCTTTGAGCATTATTCCATGAACGGTGTTTGGCATTGAAGTCACCAATTACGAAGAATTTTGATTTGTTGCGAGTCAGAATTTGAAGATCAGCTTTCAACAAATTCTTTTGCTGCCCATTGCATTGAAAAGGCAAGTAGGCTGCAATGAAGGAAAATTGTCCAAAATTTGTTTCAACAGAAACTCCCAAGGTTTCAAAAACTTTGGTTTCAAACGAAGAAAATAATTTATGTTTGATACGTCTATTAATGACAATGGCGACCCCACCACAGGCGCTGTCAAGACGATCATTTCTGTAGATAAAATAGTTTGGATCTCTTTTAATGGAGAGTCCTGGTTTTAAATACGTTTCAGTTATAATGGCAATATGCACATTATGAACTGAAAGGAAGTTGAATAATTCATCTTCCTTACCCTTTAGAGAGCGGGCATTCCAATTTAGAACTTTCACACAATTATTTGGATCCATTGAAACGGAGTCCGATAACAATTTTTGTGTGTACTTTATACCAACCTGAACAGCTTCTGGTATGGTATTTGCTTTGAACATTGCATCAATCATGTGATGCAATTGTTCAGTTAAAAATCAAAATCGGAAGCAGTCATGCTACCTGAATCGGTAACATGACCATTATTTTCCGTTGGGACATGGGTATAAACCTCATTTTGAGAAGAGAAATTTTGTCTACCAGCAGCGATGTTTGCATACGTAGGTACATTGGAAAATTGGAATTTACTGAAGTGCTTGCTACCCGTTGACGAGCGGCAAAATTTGTTTGTGAATTGTGGTGGGTATGAATTGCTCGACCGGTAACCGGTTTCGAAATTTGAGCGTTTGAAAAATTTCTACCCGTCGAATCTGGGATCCGATTGAATTTCCTGTCATCAATTTTGCACGGGAATTCAAAACTTTCCTGCGTGAAGGGCATTCCCAGAAATTGGATTTATGATTGCCCCCACAGTTTGCGCACTTAAATTTATTGGAATCTTCTCTCACAGGACATGCGTCCTTGGCGTGAGAGGTTCCACCACAAATCATGCATTTAGCATCCATGTGACAATGTTTGGTTCCATGACCCCACTTTTGGCACTTACGGCACTGGGTAGGGTTTTGGAAGTTTCCCCAGGCCTGCGGAAATGTTCCCATGTAACACGGACATGAGACATAATACAGGCCTTTTTCCAACTTTCATATTATTTAGTTCACTTTTGTTAAAATGAACTAAATAAAATTCTTGAGAAATGCCCTCTGGGAAGTTCCAGAATGGGATTTCTTTTTCATCTTAATTACTTGGACTGGTGAAAATCCAAGTAATTGAGAAATTTCAATTTTAATCTCATCCAGTGATTTGTCATCACTGGGGAGACCTTTCAAGACGACTTTGAACAATCGCTCAGTTTTGTCGTCGTATGTGAAGAATTTATGGCGCTTCTCAGATAAATAGTGAAGAAGACGTTTGCGATCGTCAAAGGATCCCGGCAAAACGCGGCAGTCACCCTTCCTAGCAATCTGAAATGAAACCTTGATCCCCTGAAGGTTACTCAAAATCTCATTCCGAAAGCCAGAAAACTCGGCAACAGATACCACAATTGGCGGAATCCTTTGCTTTTTCGCATGAATCGAATCACCTGGGCTAGAGGTAGATTCGATTTGCTCAATTTCATCATTAATCAAATCGAACTGATTGCTCAGTTCGATTGGAGAAGAATTATTTCCGATATTAGAGTTTGAAGGAATATCTGAATTCTCCAGCTTTCTTCTATTTTTCCGCGCTTGGGCAGGACAGTCTTGAAACCTTGTTTCTTTGAAGGAAGTGCAGAGTTCAGAGACTCCTTCCTCGTGTTTTTGTTAATGCTCATTGCTGAGTGTGGAGACGTGACCTTCTAAGAGGTTTTTTCCCAGAACGGTGTCCCTGCAGGATTACCACCGCTTGTCGGAATTTTACTTCCGCAAACGGGTCCAACGTAAAACGAAGGCACGGGTCCTTGCAAAGATCGTAACGAGATCAGTGGGTACAAATAGCGCTGAGAAGCACCGTTGAAAATAAAATAGCTTCGGGTAGTATTAAAAACATCCTTCCGCAAAGAGAGAAAAGAACCGCACAGTACGAAAGCACGATGCGGTCTGTAATTTGGCGTTTTCCACTGCTCTCAATGGCGCTTGCTTGAACGGTTTTGCTTCAGATTTGGCGGTTTTGATGACTTCAGGCCTTTATTCATCCTGTTCGAAGGACCAAAATGTTGAACCTCGGAATAGTTCTCCCTTGCGGGTGGGTATCGAGTGAACTGTATGCGCTCTCCTTGGTGTTCTTCCAATCGGATGGGGGTTGAAAGCTTGGCTTTTTATTTACACAATACGACACCAGAGTTTATTTCACGACAACACTTTTATTTACTTTACACTAGACATTCTAACACTTTATTTTTAAGATTTACACTACACATTACAACATTTATTAACTTATTAATATTATTACAAATTATCGGTCCCTGACCGGCTATCGTAATGGGTAATTCTATCCTACAATAGGGGTGATTTCTATTCAATCAGTGCAATTTGAGATACTTCTACACTACTCGTCACACTTTCTCTAGTTGACCATCATCGAGGGGATTGCGAATGGTAAAAGCTGGGTGTAGTACAATCAGGTAGTTCATAATTTATAATATGTAGGTACATAAAAAATTATAAATTCATTGTTTTTTACAACTCTCGCAATTTTTTTCCTCAGTCAACGTACGCTTACGTTTGATATCATTTTCCCTTCCTTCAATGCTACTTTCATTGCGAAAACAGTGCAATGAGAACCATTTCAAACTATTTTCAATACTGAATGCTATTTTTCTTCTTTTTTTACAGGTATGTATTAACTCGCTCGGTGTCAATTTCAAGGAGAACAAGATACTGGTAATTTTTTTAGAATTAATCTACTGAAGATTAGATAGCTGAGAACAAATTTATATTTTTCTGAATATTTTCAACAATTTTTTGAATCAGTGGCTTATGAGGGCTTCTTCTTCTTCTGGACATTTTTATCAGTAAAATCATTTTGTATAAATAGAGCATTGTGCTGTGAAAACATGATTGTATTAGGTTAATGTTAGGGAAACTGATTCAAAGGCCTTATACCACTGAAAAATATCTCCAGGGGGTCTGAGCACACAAACCGAAAAATTTGTACCGTTATCAATCTAAGTAGAAGGCCTAAATATTCATGTTTCAAGTTTTTAACTTATTGCATCTTACGTGATTCCATTAAAAGACAACTGTTGGCACTACAATATGTTTTTGTTTTTTATTTTGTAAATTTTATCATTTGTACATCAAGTTAGTTTGTTGATAGTTGTTAATAAAAAAACCCAGATTAATCCACCTAGCGGTGATGGTGCCTTTCTCGTTTCTTTCGAGTGAGCAATTTCTACGCACTTTTGGTGAAAAAAAAGTATTTTGACCATAACTTCTGAGCCTATAGTCCGATCCGGCCAATTTTCAACAGGAAACAATGGGACCGGATTCTGCATCGAATGCAACTTCTTGCGAGCAAATCGGCTGAGGGTACATATGTGACTAAAATGAGTGAGATTTTGACTAAATGTATTTTGGCCATAACTCCGAATCCCATAGTCCGATTCCGCCAATTTTCAATTCGAAACAATGGGACAAGATTCCGCGTCGAATCCAACTTGTTGCGAGAAAATCTGTTAAAGATAAGTGCCTGATAAATGAGTGAGAATTTTGTACGTGTTTCTTATGAAAAAAAAATTTTGGCCATAACTTCGAAACCCATAGTCCGATTGAGCCAATTTTCAATACGAAACAATTGGACAATATTCTACGTCGAATGAAACTTGTTGCGAGTAAATCAGCTAAGAGTAAGTGCCTAAAAAGTGAGTGAGAATTTTTCTTATAAAAAATATATTTTGGCCATAACTCCGAATCCCATAGTCCGATTCCGCCAATTTTTAATAGGAAACAATGGGACAAGATTCTGCGTCGAATGCAACTTGTTGCGAGAAAATCCGTTAAAGATAAGTACCTGAAAAATGAGTGAGAATTTTGTACGTGTTCTTATGTACAAAAATGAATTTTGGCCACAACTTCGAAACCCATAGTCCGATTGGGCCAATTTTCAATACGAAACAATTGGGTAAGATTCTACGTCGAATGAAACTTGTTGCGAGAAAATCAGCTCAGAGTAAGTGCCTAAAAAGTGAGTGAGAATTTTTCTTATACACAGAATTCTGTTTTCACACGATTTTTTTTTCCGCTCGCATTTTTGATCGTGTGACTTCAATCTACCACCAAAACCTTTGCAACATGTTTCAAAAAATCCTGAATAAATCAAAGAAAAATCACACGATAATTTATATGCGTTAAACATTTAGGATGAGTGCAAAATTGAAAAAATGTAAATCGTGTAAAACAGAATCCAGTGTATAGAAATATATTTTGGCCATAATTCCGAAGCCCATAGTCCGATTGGGCCAATTTTCAATAGGAAACACTCGGACAAGATTCTGCGTCGAATGCAACTTGTTGCGAGCAAATCGGTTAAGAATAAGTGCCTGAAAAATGAGTGAGATTATTTTGCGCACACACATACACACACGCATACACACATACACACACACACATACACACATACACACACACATACGCACACATACACACATACATCACCTCAATTCGTCGAGCTGAGTCGATCGGTATATAACACTATGGGTCTCCGGGACTCCAATCAAAAGTTCGTTTTTGGAGCGAACATATAGCCTTTACGTATACTTTGTATACGAGAAAGGCAAAAAATAATTTTGGCCATAGCTTCGAAACCCATAGTCCGATTGGGCCAATTTTCAATACGAAACAATTGGACAATATTCTACGTCGAATGAAACTTGTTGCGAGTAAATCAGCTAAGAGTAAGTGCCTAAAAAGTGAGTGAGAATTTTTCTTATAAAAATATATTTTGGCCATAACTCCGAATCCCATAGTCCGATTCCGCCAATTTTCAATAGGAAACAATGGGACAAGATTCTGCGTCGAATGCAACTTGTTGCGAGAAAATCCGTTAAAGATAAGTACTTGAAAAATGAGTGAGAATTTTGTACGTGTTTCTTATGTAAAAAAAATAATTTTGGCCATAGCTTCGAAACCCATGGTCCGATTGGGCCAATTTTCAATACGAAACAATTGGATAATATTCTACGTCGAATGAAACTTGTTGCGAGTAAATCAGCTAAGAGTAAGTGCCTAAAAAGTGAGTGAGAATTTTTCTTATAAAAAATATATTTTGGCCATAACTCCGAATCCCATAGTCCGATTCCGCCAATTTTCAATAGGAAACAAAGGGGCAAGATTCTGCATCGAATGCAACTTGTTGCGAGCAAATCTGATAAAGATAAGTACCTGAAAAATGAGTGAGAATTTTGTACGTGTTCTTATGTACAAAAATGAATTTTGGCCACAACTTCGAAACCCATAGTCCGATTGGGCCAATTTTCAATACGAAACAATTGGGCAAGATTCTACGTCGAATGAAACTTGTTGCGAGAAAATCAGCTTAGAGTAAGTGCCTAAAAAGTGAGTGAGAATTTTTCCTATACATAAATATATTTTGGCCATAATTCCGAAGCCCATAGTCCGATTGGGCCAATTTTCAATACGAAACAATGGGACAAGATTCTACGTCGAATGCAACTTGTTGCGAGCAAATCGGTTAAGAATAAGTGCCTGAAAAATGAGTGAGATTATTTTGCGCACACACATACACACACACATACACACACACACACACACACACACACATACACACACACATACACACACACATACGCACACACATACACACAGACATCACCTCAATTCGTCGAGCTGAGTCGATCGGTATATAACACTATGGGTCTCCGGGACTCCAATCAAAAGTTCGTTTTTGGAGCGAACATATAGCCTTTACGTATACTTTGTATACGAGAAAGGCAAAAATCAAATTGAAATCAAATTTTCGTTATTGCAAAATAGTAGTTTGTGCGACTAAGTCAGCACGAGTTGTACCTTCATCCAACGAGGCTTGCAAAAAAATGGGGATTAGTCTCATAAATCTGGATCAAAATGATTCAGTCTGATTTACTTTACATGATCGTTCGAGCAAAACATAAAATCAAGTTTGGGCAGTGCTGAATGTAGGGGAACTGTTCCGATCTCCATCTCACTGTACATATATCCATCTCATCGATAAACAAAGAAATACGGCACCAAATTCGTCGCTTCTTTTTGTCAACATGCGTGCTCACTGCTGATAAAAATCATAAAAATAATAAACAAACCAAATTCCTTTCCATTGCTTTGTTTTTGATGGGATGGAAATAGGAGCTATGAGATGAAGTGGCGAACCGTTCCCCTATCATTTTTCGGCAACAAGTTGCATAAATTACTATATTTCGGTATCGTCTATTAATTTGAGAAACAATTAATCAATTTGGCTATAATTTTGCTCTATACTGCTTTGCACCCATTACATGGTTCTAACAAGTAGTCAATTCATCTAATTGCGGTAAAATGTACATAATTGTTCCATGCCTGTCATAATGACTATAATCGTACCAGCGTATGAAATAATAACCATCCAATAAATGCCCAAGACGAGCCCGGGCAGCGTGTTCTAACGGAAAAAGGGCGCAACATCGATGATGCCAACTCACCCGGAAACAACGGGTCGATTAGCATTCTGCTTACCATCACCACCACCGCAACCGCCATAACAACCTGGGCTAAGCCCATAATCCACCACACAGACATCATCCGTTCCGATGGCGATGGTGAGCCCAATATGCTATATGTATAATAATTTAACCGCTCATTTCCCACCGCGACGACGGTGACTGTGACGACGTTGGATCAAAACGAGCCAAACCCTCGCGAGGGGTCCAACCATCAAACATATAAACATTATGAGAAGGTATGACTGTCGATGGATAAAAGGTACAGCGCACTGCCGGAACAAGGCACATGCACGACTACGACGACGACTCAGGTCGAAATATTTTGTAAGAACAAGCCTAATTAATTCAGTCGCCTTAAGGGCGCACGTCGGTTGGTCGGTCGGTCGGTCGGTCATAAGAATTTTCCCAGCTGTTGTTGTTCAGAAGGTGGTTGATTCGGTTCTCTGCTTCTTATGGAGTTATGTAACGGATCGGACGGAAAGAACTATGCAAGGTCGGTCAGAATCGGAGTCACCCCCTCCTGTAACGAGGAAGGGTGTGGGCACCTCACGAGGAAAGGTAAACACGGCAAGAGTTAGAACTCCATTCCACTGAGCTCATTACAAATTCATACGCCACAGTAACGGAAGAGATCGCTTTGTTCTTGGAAGCGGGGAGATTTTAATCTGACATATTCGTCTCTTTTAAGAGCAAAACGCTTTTAATGGCAACTTGGCGAGATGACACGACACCTTCCGTGAGTTCTCGCTTGCCGGTTTGGTACAGAGGTTGGAACATGACATGACACGACCCGGGAACAACGGTAATTTTGCCGGATTTGACACCGAGCATATTGTGCTCTGCTGTTATTATTGGGGGTGGCGGTGGTGGTTTGCATGCAAAACGAACGTACTAAATATGATGATGTTTTTCGCGTGAAATGTCATGTCGTTTTGAGATGCGTGGCCTAACAAGTAACGAATTGTGACTGTGATAGGATCGTGGTTTGTGATTTTTTCAGCATGCAACTTCCAATGAAGGTCGACTCAAAGACCTACTGCTAGCGAATGCGAAAAATATTTCACGACAATTCATCGAACGACATTTCATAATGCAACATAATATACCATCAGCGGTGTTATTAACTTTGTCGTTCATTAGAAAAGACAAAAGGCTAATAAGAAACCCTGATATAATGCTTTAAAAGGAAATGGTTCATAACTTACATTTATTTGTATTCAATACGATCACAATATATGAAAAAAGTCTCTAGAAAATAGGAATCGAATGCAAATGAAACGTTTGTCGTCAATACAGGAGCACGAAGGCCTCAAAGGATCAAATCCGAACAGCTATTTTTTAACCTTTCGTGACTCGCAACAGTACAACACTTTCGAAAGAAGCTTGCTTGTCGTTCACAATAAGGGCAGAACTGCGTGAACGATCCAGGACCATGCGAAATACACTGTGTCGAAAAATTTTCCTTACATTAATGGTCCATAACATTATTTATAAAACATATTTAATGAATCAAAACAAACGTCACATCCGTTTTAGGAAACTGTACAATGTATGTTTATGTCTTTTCAGTGTTGTATTCAACATAAAAACAGTCCGATCTTTTCATTAATATTATCAACATAAAAAGAACAAAATCAACACCAAAAAATGTCCGTACAATGCTCAACCAATACGCACCTTGAGAAGCGATCTCTTTGATTTGTATTGCACTTATCTTACATAATTAATCATAATTTGCAATTAAAATACAGTTACTTTTGGTGCAATTATGTTCTACACGCAAACAAATGGCGCCAAAAACTCCGCATTTGATGGGTGGCAATTTGTTTTTGATCTGTGTTGCTTTAATTTCAAAGCTCACTTTTTATCTCAATTGTCTAAAAGCCTACTGTCGAAAGGATAGTTTAAATTATAAATAAATTAATTACCTTAAACTTTATCCAGAATTTCTGTTGCTATCAGCCTCTGGTGACAAAGACGATGGAGGACCAGGCCCAAGTTATATACCGCAGGCATCTGTTGATGAACACCTGCAGCCGTTGAGTGTTCTCCACTGATACACACCAACAGCACAGATTCGTATTTTGATGCGTTCACTTATCTGCCTATTTCCAGATATTTCTTAAAATCGCAAAGGCAGTCCTTGCTTTCTTGATCCGTGCGCCTATGTCGATCTAGGTCTGGCGCCATTTGGCCCTCCAAGATATTGGAAGCTTTCAACATTCGCCACCAAGTTCTCCACTGATTGCCCAGCTACTGTGAAACTGGAAGGGGTCACCGTGTTCACATCCAACGATTTGGATTTGTTGACGTTGATGATTAAACCTCCCGAAAAGGAGCGCTCGGCAAGGTCATTGAGCTTACTCTGCAGATCAGAGCGCCGTTGAGAGAAGATTGCAACGTCATCAGCCAGTTCGAAGTCGTTTGGGTGCTCAATGGTTATAGGCTGCCATAGCAAAACGCGGTTTGGTTCACGGTCAATCGCACTTAACAGAATCTCGTCGGATAAGATCTCATTGTGCAGCATTCTACACGAGAAGGGCTCGTGCTGTGCCTCGATGAGGCCCATGGTTTTCTCAGAAACTTCCTTGCGTCTCAGGGTGCCCCACATATTCTCGTAATTGAGAAGGTCTAAAGCTTATTCGTAGTCAATGAATACCAAGTAACGGGACTCTTGGAATTCGTTGACCTGTTCCAGAATTATGTGTCTCAGATATTACGAAATAAAAGATGCAGTGAGCGGATATCATGGGGCCAGCTTTGAGCATCTCGGCTGATATGCGATCGACCCCTGGGGCTTCGATTTCATTTCTAGCAGTGATGGAGCTTCGGTATTGATGAGTGTTATACGTCGGATCCTAGACAGATCATGCCGAGGTGGTGGTGGCCTGGCTGGCACTTGAAAAAGCTGTTCGAAGTGCTGATCAGTTGGGTCGGTCAATAACTGACCATTCGCGTCTTTCACAGGCATCATTGCATTCATCTTCGCCCCGCTTGAGCGTCGTGAAATATCGCGAATGTTCCCGGTTGCTGCGGATCTCTCTCCTTCGTTTGCCAGAGGGCCGCCCACGTTCCCTTGTCCCGTCGACATGAGCGTTCCACTTTTTTCTCCAGAGCTGAGTATCGTTGACGAGCTAACACTTTGGCTCCTCTGGTTTTTGGTCGCTCTATCGCGGCTGATGGCCGTGCCATCAAATATAACTAATAATACTACAGCGGAAAAAAATAAATAAAAATATAAAACTGGATTCGATTTATGGATCTTGTGATTGATAGTCTTTCACTCTACCACAGCACCATTCAATACTTCGAGGGGACTGCATGTTGACTCTCCATAAAAACCATACGATTATGAAGTTTTGTACTCGGGTTTCCTGTTACTTGATTGTACCATCACAGGAAAAAATGTGAGTTGTCAAAACGTTGAACTATGCTAAATTAAACATGAAGACACACTAAACTTATCTGCAGCTTAATTTAAACAAACAATTAAATTTTGAAAGACGCATTGAAGTTACATGGTAAAAAAATATGCAACTTAATGATTTTGTTTCGTGTTTGCAACATGAAGTGCAGTATTCTTTGTTTGTTTGTTTCCAAATGTCAAACACGTACTGCATTGCAATTTTAATGAAACATTGATCACAATTCGAACATTTTTGACATCTTGATGCAACTTTTTCATGCTTTGATGTTTTTCCAATGCCTTTAATGAAACTGAATAGAAACAAGGTGCTTTTAGGAAGATGTTGCGTGTGCTACTTGGGACGCGTCTCCAGTTCTTCACCGAAGGACCGTTTCACCGTGGCATCTTCCAGTCGGCGTGTGTTGAATCGTCGTCCAACTCTCTCCCCCTGCCGACGAATCCACGCAATGCGCAGGAGTATTTCGCCGATGAGCAGGTGACGATTAGACACGATATCGGCAGTACGTTTATTCCCCGCAACAAAAAGGCTCCGTTTCCATTTTCGGCTGATACAAATGTGGTCGATTTGATTTTCTGTAAAGCCACCACAGGAGACCCACGTGAACCAGTCGATGAGGGAAGAGCGATCCACCGATCACCATGTCGTTATTACCACAGAATATTGCAAACAGCTCTCCGTTTTCGCTTTTTTTTTAAACTAATTTTATTTGATAATTATCTAATACATGCATTCATCTCTTAGACTAGGTGTTCCGTGTTTTCTTAACACTATCATCCTTATTTGCTATGTTATATTTTTAGTTATTATTAATACATTTCAATTGCCTCTGGCAGTTAGAATTTTTCCTCTGGTTGAATTGAACCATGTAGGAATTTGTTTGTTTTCAATGTTTTCATGTTTTCAACTTAAACTAATCTTAACCTATTTTATACTAATGGTACAAGAGTTAATCGTTGCAATACAAAATTGCAACGATTTTTGTCCAAAAATTTGAAATTATTTTTTTGGACATTTGTTGCAATGTCTCAATATTAGAAATTCTATGAAGTTCATTGGTACTATACCACGGAGGCAACTTCAGAATCATTTTCAGAATTTTATTTTGAATCCTCTGAAGTGCCTTCTTTCTGGTATTGCAGTAACTAGTCCATATTGGCACAGCATACAACATGGCAGGTCTAAAAATTTGTTTGTAAATCAAAAGTTTGTTCTTAAGACAAAGTTTTGATTTTCTGTTTATAAGTGGATATAGACACTTAATATATTTGTTACATTTGGCTTGAAGGCCTTCAATGTGATTTTTAAAAGTTAATTTTTGATCTAGCAGAAGTCCTAAATATTTAGCTTCGCTAGACCAATTAATTGGAACCCCATTCATAGTGACAATATGTCTGCTAGAAGGTTTCAAATAATAAGCTCTCGGCTTATGTGGGAAAATTATAAGCTGAGTTTTGGAAGCATTTGGGTAAATATTCCATTTTGCAAGTAGGTGGAGAAAATATCCAAACTTTTTGCAATCTACTACAAATGACACGAAGGCTACGCCCTTTGGCTGAGAGACCTGTGTCATCTGCAAACAAAGATCACCCTGGTGGTAAATCAGGTAAGTCAGAAGTAAAAATGTTATACAATATGGGCCCCAGTATGCTGCCTTGGGGAACACTAGTTTTACAGGTAATCTATCAGATTTAGAATTCTGATAGTTTACCTGCAGTGAGCGATCTGATAAATAATTTTGGATCAGTTTAATAATGTACAGAGGAAAATTAAAATTCATCAATTTTACAATCAAACCTTCATGCCAAACACTGTCAAATGCTTTCTCTATATCAAGAAGAGCAACTCCAGTCGAATATCCTTCAGATTTGTTGAGCCGAATTAAGTTCGTAACCCTTAATAACTGATGAGTGGTTGAATGCCCATGGCGAAAACCAAATTGCTCATCAGCAAAAATAGAATTGTCATTAATATGAACCATCATTCTATTTAAAATAATCTTTTCAAACAGTTTGCTTATTGAAGAAAGCAAACTGATTGGGCGATAACTAGAAGCCTCAGCTGGATTTTTGTCCGGCTTCAAAATTGGAACAACTTTGGCGTTTTTCCATTTATCTGGGAAGTATGCCAATTGAAAACATTTGTTAAATAAATTAACCAAAAAGGATAAAGAGCTCTCAGGAAGTTTTTAATAAGTATGTAGGAAATACCATTATCATCCTGGGCTTTCATTTTTCTAAATTTTCTAGTAATAGATCTCACTTCATCCAAATTAGTTCCCAACGAAGGGTCAAAAACATTCTCTTGATTGAGAATGTCTTCGAAGCTCCGTGTAACCTGATCTTCAATTGGACTAGTGAGACCTAGACTAAAATTATGGGCACTCTCGAACTGCTGAGCAAGTTTTTGAGCCTTTTCGCCATTTGTTAATAAAATTTTATTTCCCTCTTTAAGCGCTGGAATTGGCTTTTGAGGTTTTTTTTTAAGAATTTTCGTTAATTTCCAAAAGGGTTTCGAACTGGGATCCAACTTCGAGACATTATTCTCAAAGTTGGTATTTCTCAGAATAGCGAAACGTTTTTTAATTTCATTTTGCAAATCTCGCCAAATAACTTTCAACGCGGGATCGCGAGTTCTTTGGTATTGCCTTCGCCTCACATTTTAAGACGGATCAGTAGCTGAAGATCGTCGTCAATAATAATGGAGTTGAATTTAATTTCACATTTAGGAATTGCAATGCCTCTGGCTTCGACAATTAAATTTGTCAAAGATACGAGAGCATTATCAATATCACTTTTGGTATCGAGAGGAATATCAATCATCATCAATATCAACCAATCATGTGATGCAATTGTTCAGTTAAAATATCAAAGTCGGAAGCAGTCATGCTACCTGAATCGGCAACATGACCATTACACTGGATTTTGTTTTACGCGATTTACATTTTCTCAATTTTCCACTCATCCTAAATGTTTAACGCATATTAATTATCATGTGATTTTTCTTCGATTTATTCTGGATTTTGAAACATGTTGCGAAGAGTTTGGAGGTAAATTGAAGTCACACGATCAAAAACACGAGCGAAAAAATCGTGTAAAAACAAAATCCTTGGTATTTTCCGTTGGGACATGGGTATAAACCTCATTTTGAGAAGAGAAATTTTGTCTACCAGCAGCGATGTTTGCATACGTAGGTACATTCGAAAAATTGGAATTTACTGAAGTGCTTGCTACCCGTTGACGAGCGGCAAAATTTGTTTGTGAATTGTGGTGGGTATGAATTGCTCGACCGGTAACTGGTTTCGAAATTTGAGCGTTTGAAAAATTTCTACCCATCGAATCTGGGATCCGATTGGAATTTCCCGTCATCAATTTTGCACGGGAATTCAAAACTTTTTTGCGTGAAGGGCATTCCCAGAAATTGGATTTATGATTGCCCCCACAATTTGCGCACTTAAATTTATTGGAATCTTCTCTCACAGGACATGCGTCCTTGGCGTGAGAGGTTCCACCACAAATCATGCATTCAGCATCCATGTGACAATGTTTGGTTCCATGAACCCACTTTTGGCACTTACGGCACTGGGTGGGGTTTTGAATTTCCCCAGGCCTCAGGAAATGTTCCCATGTAACACGGACATGGGACATAATACAGGCCTTTTCCAAACACTTTTGTTAAAATGAACTAAATAAAATTCTTGAGAAATGCCCCTCTGGGAAGTACCAGAATGGGATTTCTTTTTCATCTTAATTACTTGGACTGGTGAGAATCCAAGTAATTGAGAAATTTCAATTTTAATCTCATCCAGTGATTTGTCATCACTGGGGAGACCTTTCAAGACGACTTTGAACAATCGCTCAGTTTTGTCGTCGTATGTGAAGAATTTATGGTTACTCAAAATCTCATTCCGGAAGCCAGAAAACTCGGCAACAGATACCACAATTGGCGGAATCCTTTTTTTTTCGCATGAATCGAATCACCTGGGCTAGAGGTATATTCGATTTGCTCAATTTCATCATTAATCCAATCGAACTGATTGCTCAGTTCGATAGGAGAAGAATTATTTCCGATATTAGAGTTAGAAGGAATATCTGAATTCTCCAGCTTCCTTCTATTTTTTCCGCGCTTTGGCAGGACGGTCTTGAAACCTTGTTTCTTAGAAGGAAGTGGAGAATTCAGAGACTCCCCTTCCTCTTGTTTTTATTAATGCTCATTGCTGAGCGTGGAGACGTGACCTTCTAAGAGGTTTTTTCCCAGAACGGTGTCCCTGCAGGATTACCACTGCTTGTCGGAATTTTACTTCCGCAAACGGGTCCAACGTAAAACGAAGGCACGGGTCCTTGCAAAGATCGTAACGGGATCAGTGGGTACAAATAGCGCTGAGAAGCACTGTTGAAATTAAAATAGCTTCGAGTAGTATAAAAAAACTTCCTTCCGCAAAGAGAGAAAGGAACCGCATAGCACGAAAGCACAATGCGGTCTGTCTCCGTTTTCGCTCATTTCTTCGAGAGCATGGCGTCCCATAATGCGCTCGTGATTAGAGTTCTCGAATCCGATGTTTGAATTGAAGTCGCCCATACAGATCTTTATATCACCCTTCGGAATTCTATCTACGATGGCATTGAATTGGCTGTAGACGTTTCTCTGTGTTGCAGATCGGCAGCATCGGTTGGCGCATAACATTGAATTATAGCAAGGTTTCGGACCCGTGCTCTAAATCTGGCAACAATTATCATTTCACTTATAGGTTCCCCCTTCATAAGCGCAAAGTGGGCCTGGGCGCTTAGTAGGAAGCCAACTCCGCGATGCTCTAGCTGATGTCAGAAGGACAACAGTACCCAGACTACACTATCTGCTAAGTACGCAACCCTTAGCTGGCGGTCAATTGTTATCAGAAGACCCTTAGAAGCGAGTATAGAAACTTGTGAGGACCAGAACTATGTGCCGCTCCTTCCCGGATGTCAACCAACCATTTCGTAGCCCGAAATAAACAAGGCAAGGTTAAAATACTTCACTCTTCCATTTACTTCCACTATAATCACTTTCCCAGGGGTCTCCAGTAGCCTTGCTAGCAAAGGCCAATCCGGAGATGGCGAGTTCGATTCTCGGTCCGGTCTAGGATGTTCTCGGGTTGGAAACTTTGTCCACACCCTGGGCATAGTGTATCCATTGTACTTGCCACACAAGATACATACTCATGTAATGGCGGGCATAGAAAAGCTTTCAATTAATAACTGAGGAAATTCTAATAGAATACCAAGTTGAAAAGCAGGCCAAGCTACAGTTAAAATGTAGAGCCATAGATGAAGAAGAAGAAGAAGATAATCACTTTTTATCGACAGAGTTAAATGGTGATCTTCGATAAATATATGTTTTGCTACTTTAGATTTGAAATGATGATGTAAACCTTTTTCTGTGTCTTTGGTTGCTTTTGTGCTTTCTGCCAAATGTTCTTTGAACCTCGTGTCTAATGTTCGTTTTGTCTGTGCTCTGTAAATTTTGTCACAGTGAAGGTATGATATTTTATAAACTCCAGATTTTTCCAAGGCGTTGACGGGGTCTTTTGTGCTTACAAGTCAATATCAAATATTCAAACGACTCACAGTGAGAAATGAGGAAGATTCACTTCTCACTCCTCATTTCTCTCTTCTCACTGTAAAAAGTAAGAAGCGCGTCGTGAGATGTCTCACTACCCCTTGCTCACTTTTTACAGAAGTGAGGAGTGAGAAGTGAATAGTGAGACGTTTCACTTCTCATTCATCATATCTCATTTCTCATTTGAAAAGTGAGCAGTACGAAGTGGGGAATAAGTAGTGAGACGTCTCACTTCTCACTTCGCGCTACTCACTTTTTCAACTGTGAGGAGTGAGAAATAAGGGGTAAGAAGTGAGACTCCTCATTTCTCACTGTGAAAAGTCTGTTGTGTGAAGTGAGACGTGAGACTAGAGGTGTGCGCCGGTCCAAAAATCGTCGGCGGCGGCGTTTGTCAGAATTTTCGTCGGCGGCGGCGGCGTTTTCGGCGTCACGCCGAAAGTCATTTTAGCCGGCGGCGGCGGCGTTAATCGGCGTGGAGATTTTGAACGTTTGTTTTTCAAAGTTTTTTTTCTGCATTTTTTCTGGTTGTTTCCAACGGGAGAATCTTTTGCATTTCGTCGGAAAAATCTGATGAACTCTCGAAAATTCTCTGAACTTCTCCAAAATATTAATTTGAAAATTATTTTCGGGCTTTCAATGGCAACTACCTACTTTAAAGTTTTGATAATTCTTTTGAATTTTCAAAGGAAATTGTAAGTTTCTACTAAAAAATGTTCGGAAAATCCACGGAGAGTTTCTGTTGAGTATTCTTCGAAATTTACACAGAAATTAATAAGATTTTCCGCGGGAGATTATTCAAAATGTGGACATCAACAAAACAAAATGTCAACGGCAAATTGTTCGAAATTTTCATAAGAAATTCATTGGAATTTGCACAGGATTTTTTTCAAATTTTCTATGGAAAATTATTCAAAATTTCTGAGGTGAATTTTATGGAATTTGAACCAAAATTGTTCTATTTTTTTATACGGGAAACCGTTTGGTATTTCAACGAAAAAATCGTATTTTTTTATCTCTACTGGGAATTCATTGTATTGTCCATAAAACATTCGTCAGAAATTCAATGAAAAATTAATAAAAAGAAGAAGGGTCGTCTGACCGAAAGTTATTTGGTGAAAGCCATTAGACCGAATATTACGTTAAGTTCAAAATCATCCAGCCGAATTGTATTTAATCGAAATGAACGTTTGGGCAAAACGGTTATACAACGAAAACAATAGGTCTTTTGGTCGAGAAGGTTGATTACTGAACGGTAATATGGTCAAAATATTCACCCATAAATCATTTTTGACCAAATGGCGTTTCTTCAAACCGACCATTACGGTCAAACAACTTTGTGGTCAAACGTCTTTTTCAGCCAAATGACCAGTCGGATGAATGACATTTTCGGCCATACATATATCAGCTAAATAAAATTGTCGGCCGGATGGGTTTTGGCTTAATAGTTTGTTTGTCCAAATTACATATTCGGCCAAAACCTTTCGGCCTTGTGTCTATCGGCCAAATGGCCCTATCTCTCGTTTGGCCGAAAATCATTCGACGCAAGTCATTTATTTGAATAACTGGTTAGGCCAAAAGCCTTCTAGCCAAATTCCATTAGGCCGAATTGAACGTTTGACCAGGACGGTATCACGTCGAACATGGTTTGACCGAAAATGACATTTGGCGGAAAGCGACAAACAGCCGAAAGCCTCATTCGGCCGAATTGATAATTTGGACGAAAAAGTTATTTGGTCCAACAGTTTTTTTTTTGGCTAAAAATGTCATGTGTCTGAAATAGTCGTTTGGCCGAAAAAGTCCTTTGACCGACTAGATTATTTGGCCGAAAATTTAATTTGGTAGAAAAAATCGTTTGGCTGAAAATGTCCTTTCGGCAAAACAAATATTTCAGCAAACAGCATTATAGGCAAAATGACCAATTCAGACAAATGAAGCTTTCGGTAGAATGCTTACTGCGGCCAAATGACCATTTCGGGTAATTGAGCTATTCGTCAACTAATTTTAGACCAGATGGGCTTCAGCCTAATGTAGTATATAAGGCCAAACCACTTTCGGACTTACCAACAAACAATTCATATTCAAGCTCTATCTGGAGTAAGGGCGAATGTCGCAAGTCAGGATTCTCTTCACCCCTCTTTTGAATAAAAGTGGCAAGCAGGGGGTTTCTTTGTAGTTTACCCGACTAGAAAAGCATAACAAAAACTGAACACAGTTTTAACATATTGTGATATTTATTACTTATTTTGATACAAATTTGTTCTTAGTAGCCATTATCTTTCAAATGTTGTAACAGGATTTTATCATAATATGATTTAAAAAATGCTTAACACCGAATTGCCTAACAGTTAATTAATTTTTTTTAATTAAAATTTTTAATTAAAATAGATATAGCAAAGTATCCCAGCCATAGATATCACAATGCTGATATAATTTGAAAAGGTTGCCTAATTTGTAATGTTGTTGGTTTCATATTCTTGGAAAATATTCTTGTTCAGACAAAATCTAAAATTTCTGATTGTTGATCATAATTTGGAGACCTATTACGACCTGTAAAAAATTCCAACGGCACAGTAAACAATATATTTTGTATCTGGTTCTGTTATAAATTTCTAACAAAACAAGTTATTTTTATGATAAAATTGTAACAAAATTTGATTGTTTTTTGTTTCAAGTAATGTAATTTAACAACATCATGCACCATGTTTCTAACAAATTTTGTTGTAAAAAATTAGTATAACATAATAACATACACACTTAAATCGTTTCACAGATTTCGGTGAATTTTGCTTCAATTCGGTAATTATTTCACCGAATTTTCTGCGATTTTTTCTTTGTTCAACTGTCAAAACCACCGAAAATCTGTAAAATTATTCACCGAACAGTTCTGCTGTTGAAATTTCGGTGAAATTTCACAGAAATCTGCGTTTTATTTTAAGTGTGTATGTTGATATAATTTTGATATGACCTTCTAGTCGGGTTATCACCTCAGAATGCTAGAAAACAATGAGAACCTGCATTCTGAGAGCAAGATTATCGGTGGTGAGTTTAAGCTGTTTGGCAGTGCAGTATCCTGAGTAACACATTTTAGACAAATTTGGTTGCAGCAACTCAAATATGACTAGGTTTGGTCGCACATAGGTCACAGAAACATTTTCATAACAAGCGTGTTGCTTGGGGATCATTACTTGACACTTTACCGGTTTACTAAACGCGCTGCTATATAACAGTAGCGCGACTGACAGGTGACCACATTTAGTAGCGCGATAAGAGTGCTACTATTTGATAAACTGTCAAACGTCACCGGTGCGGTATACAGCAACCAAATTGAGAGCCGATACGGAAACGTGTGACGAAACTAAAATGAAGGCGCTGGTCGGGTGAATAAAATGCTCGCGACCGATAATGATGCTCTGAGGTTATAAACCGCAAATAAATCTTCTCCCAACAAGATGCTGGGTCATTAGGCCGAAAAGGGAACGACCGAATGAGAACTGAAAAGTGAGAAGTGAGTAGTGCTAAGTGAGGAAGAAGTAGAACGTAAGAAGAAAGAAGGAAGAAGGAAGACGGAAAAAGGAAGAAGGAAGAAGGATAAAGTAAGAAGGAAGAAGGAAAAAGGAAGAAGGAAGAAAGAAGAAGGAAGAAAAAGAAGGAAAATGGGAGAAAGAAGGAAGAAAACGGAAGATAGAAGAAAGAAGGAATAAGTAAGAAGGAGGAAGAAGAAAGGAGGAAAACGGGAGAAAGGAGGAAGAAAACGGAAGAAAGAAGAAAGAAGAACGAAGGAAGAAGAAAGAAGGTAGAAGAAAGAGGGAAGAGGAAAGAAAGTAAAAGAAAGAAGAAAGAAGGAAGAAGTAAGAGAGAAGAAGGAAAAAGAAGGAAAAGGAAGACAGATAGAAGAAGGAAGATGCAAGAAGGAAGAAGGAAGATGCAAGAAGGAAGAAGGGGTAAGGTGAATAATGAACTTCTCATTTTTACTTTTTACTTATTTTTGCTAATTCGGCCTAATGGCCATTCGGCCTAATGATCTTCGGCCAAATGGCCTCCTTAGCCGTGTGGTATGATGCGCGGCTACAAAGCAAGACCATGCTGAGGGTGGCTGGGTTCGATTCCCGGAGCCGGTCTAGACAATTTTTGGATTGGAAATTGTCTCTACTTCCCTGGACATAAAAGTATCATCGTGTTAGCCTCATGATATACGAATGCAGAAATGGTAACTTGGTTTAGAAACCTCGCTGTTGAAAACTGTGGAAGTGCTTAATGAACACTAAGCTGCGAAGCGGCAATGTCTCAGTGGGTGATGTAATGCCAATGAAGAGAAGAGAGAGAGAGGGAAGTCGACGAAGAGAATTTATTCTTACGACATTCGTTTTTTTACCAGATAGAGATTGAATTTAAGCTATACAGTCGACGCTTCACATCTCGATGTTCTTTTTTTAGTATCTTTATTAATGAGACTTTCAGCCCTAGGATGACTCCTCTCCGTCGATGTTCTATATACCGATATCTCTCCCTATGTCGATGGTTTTCTCGGTCCCTTTAATCTACATACATTCGAGCCTTCTACAACTCGATAACCTCCCACCACTAGACCATTTTCGAACAATAACAGTCACATAAGCGCTGTATTCTCCTCCAATGTTTGTTGGGCATTGTTGCATTCTACAAAATGGCTTTATGCCAAACGACTCTTCTCCGTTCAAAAATTTTATTTTAAAGCGATTTTTTTTGGGATTTAAACGGGAAATCCTTCGAAATGTACACTCGATGTTTATCTTACTTTTCGCGCTAGGATTTGAAATTTCAACGAAAAATTATATTGAATTTTAAAGGATATGATTGGTATTTCCACGAAAAGTTACCTGGGATTCTGACGGGATCAACCGGAAAAATCTACGGAAAATTCATTGAATCGTCGGATTTTCCACGGAAATTTTTGTGGATTTCTTCAATTTTGAATCAGCGTGGAAAATTATAGACCACCGGCGTGACGAATTTTAAACTGTCGGCGGCGGCGGCGCACCTCTACGTGAGACGTCTCACTACTCACTTTTTACAGAGAGAAGTGAGAAATGAGGAGTGAGTGAGTGATTCTATTCGGCCAAATGTAATATTCGGCCAAATCGACACTGTTGTTTCATATGGACGAAAGTCGCAAACATAAACAATGCCTTTTTCTGCCAATCCTCAACAACTAGAACCGCTTCCAGCTTTCAACCACTTGGAACTGGAACTCCCAACGAACGGAAGTGGAAAATAGCACCAGAATTCTCTAATTTTCCGGAAATCAGCAAAAGAAGTAAATGTTTACGTTTGCGACTTTTGCCCTTATGAAACAACAATGTCGAAATGTCCTATTCGGGTTTTGGCCTAATGCTTTGTTCGGCCAAACTACCCTTTCTCGAAAGTCTGTATATTGTCAATGGAATATTTTGATTTCTCAATAGAAAATTCTTCTTTATCATTCAACCGTCTAAGACGAGAATATATTTTTGTTTCATGTTAAATTTTTTATTGTTTATGGAAATTTTATGTTTATTTGTTGCTTATACCCTGATTTTTTAATTGGCAATTTCTTAATTTTTAGGGTGATTTTTATTTTAGTCATTTTTATTAGTATAGCGACACGTTTAATCAAAACTTTTTGGGGTAACATTAGAAGCACTTGTGGCCAAATTTCGGCATACGATTTTCAATTGAAGCAGCACATTATAATTGTTTATCTTACGAAACATAATCATCGATGATTCGTACAAACTGGCAAAGCATTTTGATGATGTACCTTGGTGGAAAATTTCACGGTTTATAAAAGTTTCCCCTAGTACTGAAAACTATTGTATCATGTTGGGTCAGCCTTTGTTGCGATGCCCTGTCGAATTCCAGACCAGCAATTGCTTGCAGATTTCGTCAATACTTTTCCGTAATATTCCGAATATGTATACAGAGATGATAAGTGGGACATTTTTTCATGCTCTTTTGGGTTCAATCCCTGTCCGTGCTCCTATGTCCGTCATAGTTTCGCCGTGGGACATCAACTGGCTGTCAAGATATTGAAAGTTTTCGACCATCCCCATTGCTTGCCCGGCTTGTTGGAGGGGTTGCTTGTGATAACATTGACATCCAACGATTTGGTCCTTTTGACGTTGATGGTGAGACCCGCATATCAGAGCCCCGTTGAGCTGAAGAAGTAACATCATCAGCGAATTCGTAAAGGTGATCCATATCACTTATCTCATCGATAAGGAACAGAAATGAAGATAGAGTTACATCCTTGTCTCATTCCAGATATGGGCCAGACAAAGCTCCGTTGTGCAGGACTCTGCACATAAATCCTTCGTACTGTGCTTCGATGAGGCCAATGATTTTATCCGGAATTTTTTGTTCGTATTTCCATGTGCACTACAGATTTTCGTGGTTCAGACGACCGAATGCTCTTCTTAGTCAATAAATACCAAATAGAGGGCGTTTTGAATTCGTTTGATATTGACCAGCTTCAGGATGATACGTTTACTATCATCCACCCGGTGATTGTTAGATTTTTTAACAATTATTTATAAGAATCTATCAAAACCTGTATAAGAACTGGACATATGCGAAAATGCTAGATTCTTATACAAGAAAATGTAAGCTCCCATACAAATATTGTAAGACAAGCTAGTAGGTCCTTACACAGAATTGTTAGAAAATCTAAAAGTCGTTGTGCGATGACAGATGCCCAGTGCCGTTGAATTGAAAAAAAAAACGCCTAGGTACAGAAATTTCAAATAAACGAAAGCTTGTTTCGAAAGCTTAAATTATAATTTCATTATAGAATGATTAGAAAACTATTCGTCGAATCAAGTATACGAGACACTGAAGACAGCCTTACTGTTGAGATTGAAATACATATCCTTAGGGAAGATCGGGTAACCAACCCCGGTGGGAACTATGGTCGTATGCTGACAGGGAAGGGGGGGGGTTGCTCCTCTCCGGAGGTGCAAATCTTATTGAGCGTCTGTTCTCCATGTCAGGATCGGCTCACAACAGCGTCTGTTCTCCATGTTAGGGGCGGCTGATCATCGTCCGAGTGCCAGCGAGGGACTCTAAGTGAAACTGTGCACCATGGTCCACCGGAAATAAGGAGGAATGGTCCTCCGGAAATTTAGGGGGTTTGGTGTCAGGCCCTGCAAGCCAGCCTTTAAAAAATCATAAGCAACGAACAATCAACAAGAGAGTACGGACCGGAACCATCGGCGAAGACCACTGCGACGAAAAGGGACTAGCGATTGGAAACTCGGTTCGTGGAACTGCAAATCTCGCATACTCGCCGATGTGCTCAAGGATCGTGGATTCGGCATCGTAGCGCTGCAGGAGGTTTGTTGGAAGGGATCAATGGTGCGAACGTTTAGAGGTAATCATATCATCTACCAGAGCTGCGGCAACACACACGAGCTGGGAACAGCTTTCATAGTGATGGGCGATATGCAAAGGCGCGTGATCGGGTGGTGGCCGATCAATGAAAGAATGTGCAGGTTGAGGATCAAAGGCCGGTTCTTCAACTTCAGCATAATCAACGTCCATAGCCCACACTCCGGAAGCACTGATGATGATAATCATCATAGGAGATTTGAACGCTCAGGTTGGCCAAGAGGAGGAGTTTAGACCGACTATTGGAAAGTTCAGCGCTCACCGGCTGACGAACGAAAACGGCCTACGACTAATTGATTTCGCCGCCTCCAAGAATATGGCCATTCGCAGCACCTACTTCCAACACAGCCTCCCGTATCGGTACACCTGGAGATCACCACTGCAGACAGAATCACAAATCAACCCCGTTTTGATTGACGGACGGCACTTCTCCGACATTATCGACGTCAGGACATATCGTGGCGCTAACATCGACTCTGACCACTATCTGGTGATGGTTAAACTGCGCCCAAAACTATCCGTCATCAACAATGTTCAGTACCGACGACCGCCGCGGTACGACCTAGAGCGACTGAAGCAACCTGATGTCGCCACTGCATACGCGCAGCATCTCGAGGCAGCGTTGCCGGAAGAGGGTGCGCTCGATGGGGCCCCTCTTGAGGACTGCTGGAATACAGTCAAAGCAGCCATTAACGACGCAGCGGAGAACAACGTCGGGTATATGGGTCGAAGTCGACGGAACGATTGGTTCGACGAAGAGTGCAGACAGATTCAGGAGGAGAAGGACGCAGCGCGGGCGGTCGCGCTGCAGCAAGGTACCCGGCAGAACGTGGAACGTTATAGACGGAAGCGGAGACAGCAGACCCGCCTTTTTCAGGAGAAGAAACGCCGCCTGGAAGAAGCGGAGTGCGAGGAGATGGAACAGCTGTGCCGTTCTCAAGATACACGCAAGTTCTATCAGAAGCTCAACGCATCCCGCAAAGGCTTCGTGCCGCGAGCCGAAATGTGCCGGGATAAGGATGGGAGCATCTTGACGGACGAACGTGTGGTGATCGAAAGGTGGAAGCAGCACTACGAGGAACATCTGAATGGCGCTGAGAGTACAGGCAGTGAAAGTCAAGGCAGCGGAGGAGATGACTACGTCAGTTCAGCGGACGATGGAAGCCAACCAGCCCCCACCTTGAGGGAAGTTAAGGATGCCATTCAACAGCTAAAGACCAATAAAGCAGCTGGTAAGGATGGTATCGGAGCTGAGCTCATCAAGATGGGCCCGGAAAAGCTAGCCACTTGCCTGCACAAATTGATAGTCAGAATCTGGGAAACCGAACAGCTACCGGAGGAGTGGAAGGAAGGGGTTATATGCCCCATCTACAAGAAAGGTGACAAACTGGAGTGTGAGAACTTTCGAGCGATCACCATCCTTAATGCCGCCTACAAAGTGATATCCCAGATCATCTTCCGTCGTCTGTCACCATTAGTGAACGAGTTCGTGGGAAGTTATCAAGCCGGCTTCGTTGACGGCCGCTCGACAACGGACCAGATCTTTACTGTACCGCAAATCCTTCAAAACTGCCGTGAATACCAGGTCCCAAAACACCATCTGTTCGTTGATTTCAAGGCGGCATACGACAGTATAGACCGCGTAGAGCTATGGAAAATTATGGACGAGAACAGCTTCCCTGGGAAGCTTACCAGACTGATCAAAGCAACGGTGGATGGTGTGCAAAACTGTGTGAAGATTTCGGCTAACACTCCAGTTCGTTCGAATCGCGCCGCGGACTAAGAAAAGGTGATGGACTTTCGTGCCTGTTGTTCAACATTGCGCTAGAAGGTGTCATGCGGAGAACCGGGTGTAACAGCCGAGGTACGATTTTCAACAGATGATATGGACATTGCCGGCCGAACATTTACAAAGGTGACAGAGCTGTACACCCGCCTGAAACGTGAAGCAACAAAAGTTGGACTGGTGGTGAATGCGTCAAAGACAAAGTACATGCTTGTGGGCGGAACCGAGCGCGACAAGGCCCGCCTGGGAAGCAGTGTTACGATAGACGGGGATACCGATGAGATCCCCTACCTAGGATCCTTGCTAACGGCTGATAACAATGTTAGTCGAAGGCGCATCATCTGTGGTAGTCGGGTCTACTACGGGCTAAAGAAGAAACTGCGGTCAAAAAAGATTCGCCACCGCACCAAGTGTGTCATGTACAAGACGTTAATAAGACCGGTTGTCCTCTACGGACATGAAACATGGACAATGCTCGAGGAGGACTTGCAAGCACTCGGAGTATTCGAGAGACGGGTGCTTAGGACCATCTTTGGCGGTGTGCAAGAAGACGGTGTGTGGCGGCGAAGAATGAACCATGAGCTCGCCCAACTCTACGGCGAACCCAGTATCCAGAAGGTAGCTAAAGCCGGAAGGGTACGATGGGCAGGACATGTTGCAAGAATGCCGGACAGCAACCCTGCAAAGATGGTGTTCGCTGTCGATCCGGCAGGTACGAGACGGCTTGGAGCGCAGCGAGCGAGATGAACAGACCAGGTGCAGAACGACTTAGCGAGCGTGGGGCGTATCCGAGGATGGAGAGATGCGGCCTCGAACCGTGCATTGTGGCGTCAAATTGTTGATTCAGTGTTATCTGTTTAGATGTTAACTAAATAAATGAAAAAATGAATATCGGTCAAAGGTACAATAAAGTGGTGAAATGAAATGGGATAGTACAAACTCGTTTTATGAAAAATTCATAAGATTGCTATTACCCTTCTTCTTTTATTGCTTTAGTAATTAATCAACCGTGACAGACCTCTGCTGTAGGTTCAAACAAGTTCAGAGATTGGTTCAAATATTTTTATTTATCGTAATTAGCATCGTTATTAGAACATTTTTTTCGTTGATTAAAAGCTCTCCATAACCAAGTGGTAAACATGATGTTGTTTTAAAAACTATTTTTCAGTAATATTTGTTCTTGTAAAAAGAATGTGAAGGTATTTTTGATACATACAAATCCTTTCTAAAATATCTAACCAGTCGCTGCCAGCCCGTCCAGATTGCTGGACCCAGCCAAATCGATCCAGTTACGTAACCTATGCCAACATTCAAATCGAGCTCGTTTCCAACCTTCGTCAATGGAACGCAATAAATCAGGATCACAGCTTCAAATCGTGGGATCAAACCCGGCGCTGGTTACCTTAGGTACCAACCAACCCTCCCCGAGTTTGAACACAAGTCAATCACCGCCACCAACAAAGTGTTAGGCTGGGAGGGAATTTGTACCTTTGCTATCCGTAGGCAAATGAGCCGCCGCCAACAAGCTGCGCTGAAGTCAGAAGGGTTGTTGTTGAAAGGCACTTACTCTGCACTTTTCTCCGCAAAACACAAACATACATTGCGCATATGCCGGGTGAATGTTTACCCACGGGTGCTCCGCGCCGTGTTCGGCCTGAGTTGATGAATGGATGATGATGGGAGTTGAACGCGGCGGCGATGATCCGAATAGGTATGTATTAAGTAATAACGTGCTGGGGAGAAGCAGCGCAGCAGCAGCGGTGGAGATGCCAGGCGGCAGAAGACAAGCTCTTACGCAGATCCAAATGCAAATATGAGGTGTTTGGCACATTCGGTCGTTTTTGGATCTTTGGTTAAGGCGTGTGTAGGATGGTTACTGAGAGCAGTCCTGCCCATGATCACATAGTTGACGTATAAGCCAAAATGACCAAAACACACTTTTTTGCGGATATGGATTCTTCGTACGGTTATACATATGCTCCATGAAAAAATATTCATGTTTTGTTCGGAAACATTCGAGTTTTGGCGAAAATTGTTTTTGAAAAAATGGTCATTTGATCGCATAAGTTGACGTACCTCCATTACCTGCTGCAATATGGAGCAAAAACCTGTCTCATATTTTTTCGACATTCACAATCCACTAATTAAGCACAACATAGGTTTTCGTTTTACCTTGTCGTATTTCAAGACTACTTTATGATTTGGGCGTAACTGATATTGTAATCAAAAATTAGTATGCAAGTTCCTGCTAAAGCAAGCATTTCTTGTGAAATCCACGGTATAATCCGACAAAAGCTTATCCTTCGAGGTGTAGCTCTGGAGATAAACGTTTACATTCTTTTGAATAAATAAAATGTTTTCTAAATATTGTCCCAAAAGTTTTGATTGAAGACAACCGCGATCATTCAAAAGGAAGTATAATGTAAAAGAAGAATAAAAATTCATTAATTATGTAACGCAATGATTAGCCATTTGTGTCATACTTTTTTAGACGCATATCAAAATTGTGTAGGGGAAATCACACTTATCAAAATCCTCATTCGTCCTCTAAAGTGTAGTAATTTATGGGTATTTTCCAAAAGTGCATATCAGAACCAAAATCTAGCATATTTTTTTGCGTGACAGGAGAGGTCTGCCACTGAGGACTTAACACATAAGAATTAGTGCGTGTTAAATGGCTTTCTTTTTGAACCTCAGCTTGATAATATTGGTTTGTATATTTCGAGCACATTTACCGGGAAGGATTCTAATATATTCCACGGCTGTTATTTTAGTTTTTACAATTGTAATGCAATTCTTATTCATGTTTTTCATTACCTTACCCGGACAGAACTGAATTATAAAACATGATATGGACTTTGATGTAAGATTCAAAAGAGCAGGCAAAAATATCAACAAAAAAATGCACCGAAGTGTTATTTAAATATTAAAATGTGTTATGGACAAAAACAAACTAATAGCTCGAGATATTAATCACTTCTTCCAAATACCATTAACTGATAACCTCATGATATTTCAGAGCAAATTTGGATATTGTCGTCTGATATTTTGTGCTTTTATATCCTACATATGAATCTAGCCCATATATAATTTTGCAATCTAATCACGATTGATTTTCTTCTAATCCATTGGAACCATTTTTGCTTAAAATTTGGTTGGAACGAGGACTTTGGCCAATACATGAAAACGGTAACTGTTTGCACACTTGTTACAGAACCATTCTAATGCTGTAATAGTGCAAAAATCCCCGTTCGGTACTGATTAAATTCTTTGCAACACGAACTCTTCCACACATAATTTTATCTTTACCACATAATTTTAATTTTCACGGAAAGAGCTATCCGAAAAACCTTTACCGGAAACTCGAACTTTTCAAAAGGTTTCCCTTCTTAATCAATAAATCGTTGGAAGTAACTACAATTATTCTCTAGCGCTATATAACCACACGTAGTAGCCTGGTTTTTACGCCGTGTTATGGGAACAAACATTTCACAAAACGTTTGTTTGATCGCATAAACTGTCGTATGCATATTTTGACCACTTCAATCAAAGGAATAATAATTAATTCCCCGCGGCCCTAAAATAACTACTAATATTGTCCATTTAGACAGATTAGTTCATGTATTTTGTTGATTGATATGATGATTCGGGTAAAATTAATAAAAATGCGTTTTCCCAACATCGATGGTGCTGGTTGTTACGTCAACTATGAAATCATGGGCAGAGTCATAGGTTGATGTTTTTTTTTATTGAAGGTATTTTCTTTATTGACGAGAAACTAAACTGCAGTTGCTTAACGATAGATGCCAGACAGTTTAATAATTATTTTGTGTTATTTCACTCCTAAACAGTTTCATAATCGACTCTGGTCTATCGAAATGTGATTGAATATGCATACACATTTTGTGTATTCCACATACTGGAAATTTTGTGAAAAATGATACACCAACTTTTTCCAGCTTTTCAAAACATAGATTCTACGGGCAATTCTCATAGATTTGGCATCGCTGTTACCCGTGGTTCGTTGTTTGCAAGCCTCGTACTGGAATTATCGCCCATTATACGTTTCGCGTGAACGGTTGGTTTACAAGATCTCTGTTTCAGCATCACTTTGTTATACAGCTGGTCTTGAGATCGAACGATTGGACTGCGGCGGGCCTACTACAGTGATGATCGGCTAATTGGTTAACGAGTAGTTCGGCACTTGATTAGAGAGTGTAAGTTGCGTCGGTTGGGGTCTGGAGCTTCAACGACGAAGGTCAAATTAACGAGTCTTGTCTGTAGTCCGATTATTAGCGGGAATCGCGATAGATAGCATTCACTGAGCATAGTAGGCTGCGGGCGTTCCTTTTCACCGCCTGCTACAATGAATGAATGATGATGGAAAGCGCCCATTCAAAGCGCAGCAGCAATGATGTTATGATTGATTGTTCGCGCTGTTATATTATTTCGCATGCCAGACAACAAAATACCTACATCGAGGAACTATACTAACCAATCGTTCGTCATATTGCCGTTGATCGACGCATTTGCTATCAGATAATGGTTTAGGACAGTGCGTAGTGTTTCCTGGGGAAGAAATTTGCAATCTAAATTGTGTTACACTTGGAAAGTCGACTTTAATAATTCTCTTCTTTAGCTGCTTCTACATGTTGCGGGTTGATCTTAATACTATGCTAAACTGCGGAATGACATTCGAAGTCGATTCAAATTCGCCGCACATCGTAAAACGTCGTCAATTTCTATTAATTTTGGTATGTTTTCACTATTATCAAGCTCTTCAGATTTTCACCCTCACCCTCGGCTGTACCGATATCATTTTTATTATGAAGCCATTTACTGGATTCCGCTGAGAAAGTCAAATGCATTTTGCCGGAATATTTTAAAAAAATTCTACAAAGAGCAGTTCTCCCGGAAATCAGGATTTTTTTCAAGTTTTCAATTTTGTATTTTTTTTGATTTTCCTGAAAGTTTGCATATATAGCGTGTCCCAGAAAGTATAAGCACGATTTAAAAATAACATTACTACTTTGTTTTTTTTTTTTGGGAAAATTTGAATATTGTTTCGCTTTTATTTCCTTTACTATGTTTTGAACCATTTAATCATTGTACGCAAAGGAGTGGTTTGTCAACGATTTTGATACATTTTCAATCTTTTTTTCAAAAGTTGTGATGGAGACCACTGCCTGAACATGCTTACATGGATATGCCTTTGTAAAAACCTGAATTGCTTCAATAGGGAATATTTTAGTGAATCCATCTCCTTAAGTAAAGATTCGACTCCTTTTGATTCGTACCAGACTACCGTGTCCATCACGTTATACACTCATACCAAATGCTGCCAAAATAGTACTAGATTATAATGTTTTCGGATAATGGACAATAGCCGCCGCTACAAGTATTCTCGAATGCACACATCACCTGTTATTGTATCGGTTGTTGCAAATGGATTTGAGAGCATTCCATACTTACAAATTACTTTCCAAATAATTGTTTTTGTTACGGAATGTTTCTTAATAAACTGGATTATTAGCATTGTCAATACTTTACCAGCACGGATCGTGTCGAACTGGTTCAGTGGAAACATTTTATAATCAAATTTTATTTATGGTTCATCATCTTAAATCTTGCATAACGATCTTCCACACAATAGTTTATCGTATAAATTATGGGCCCATGGTATATACCGCTTGTTATTATTTTTTTCTTATTCTGCTTCACAACAGTCCGTAGCTCATTTTGTGCCTTGTTCGGTTGACGTTATTCTTCGAGTTCTCTAATTTTTCTACCTCTTGAACGGAAGTACAATTTTTCCGGGAAAATCATTAACGCGCACTGCTCTACATCCCCTTACGTCGTACCTTATATGGCCATCATAATCCACTGCTTAGTTGCTGCAGACATTTTAATGACGTGAGCGACTGTTTCGATTTTAATATTAGTAAGACTACGTTTAAAAATAGGTTAAGGTTACTACTTTAAGTTACAGTCTGTGCAACAATTATATGTTGAAGACGGTGGACAAATAAATAAATTTCCCGATCAAGCATATAGTTCATAAAGACCGATTTACGTCCAGATTTTTTTCATGTCCTGAAAAGAAAACTCTTCACCATTCTTCCAAATCGCATTACAAACTGCTCCGATGCGCTTATCTTTCATTATCATCTGATTCTGTGAATGTTGGGAATAGTGCACCATTTGTGCATGGTTTGTTTGCGCTTTTTCAGAAAAAGGCTTTGCATTTTAATGAAAACTTAATCAAATGGCACTTATGAATCACAGTGCGATGAATTGAAATGTAAACAATGATGCACAATAATAATCTGTTACTTAAACTGCCGTTATACGCATAACTGTCCCATGTACATAGGAAATCCCAGCAAACATGGGACAAATACTAGTGCTGCTTGGTGGGCTTCGTGGTCGTGCGGTTAGCGACGTCAATCGTCTAGACACAAGGGCTATGGATCGTGCGTTCGATTCCCGGTAAGAAGAAAACTTTTCGTGATCGAAAAATTATCCACCGGTCCACTGGGTGTTATGTGTCCTGTCTGTTGTCTAGGTGTTAAATGTTCTGTCTGTACGACCTCTGGTCGAAGACGGTGTTCCTGTCTTTTTTTATAATATGTGTATGATGGCAGTAAACGACATCTGAAAACTACAGTAGCTCATCAAAATCGTTCTTATACTTTCTGGGACACCCTATAAATTCTTCATGATCAAAAGAATAATTGGCATTGAGCTGTTTTTTCAGAAATGGTAAAAATTTATGTTTTTTACGTTTCCACACACAAAAAAAACGCTGGTAAAATTAAACAACCACTGGTGAAATTAAAAAAAATTGTTAGTGGTTTTCAGTAGAAAGAATAGAATTGGTCAATATACCAATGCAAAAAATGTCATCTCGGCAAGAATTTTGACAAGAGGAACTTTTTCAAAAAAACATTTTCCTCTTCGTGGCTTCGGCTTCGTGGTCGTGCGGTTAGCGACGTAAATCGTCTAGAACAGCGGTTCTCAACCTGGGGTACATGTACCCCTGGGGGTACCTACGCCGGGCCCAAGGGGTACCTTGGACAAAAATGCATAATGGCGGATTTTAATCAATTTTAATCAAAACTTATTGATAAAGTTTTAGTTTTTTTTTTCTAAATTGTGTACATAATATGCATGTCGCTCAGTGAATTAAAGACTATTGAATCCTTCTCTCCACAACCACCACGCCCGGAAGCCTCCTTTCAAGAGGCCCGGAAGCCTCCTTTCAAGAGGCCCGGAAGCCTCCTTTCAAGAGGCCCGGAAGCCTCCTTTCAAGAGGCCCGGAAGCCTCCTTTCAAGAGGCCCGGAAGCCTCCTTTTAAGAGGCCCGGAAGCCTCCTTTCAAGAGGCCCGGAAGCCTCCTTTCAAGAGGCTCGGAAGCCTCCTTTCAAGAGGCTCGGAAGCCTCCTTTCAAGAGGCTCGGAAGCCTCCTTTCAAGAGGCTCGGAAGCCTCCTTTCAAGAGGCTCAGAAGCCTTCTTTCAAGAGGCTCAGAAGCCTCCTTTCAAGAGGCTCGGAAGCCTCCTTTCAAGAGGCTCAGAAGCCTCCTTTCAAGAGGCTCAGAAGCCTCCTTTCAAGAGGCTCGGAAGCCTCCTTTCAAGAGGCTCGGAAGCCTCCTTTCAAGAGGCTCGGAAGCCTCCTTTCAAGAGGCTCAGAAGCCTCCTTTCAAGAGGCTCAGAAGCCTCCTGTCAAGAGAAGCCTCCTTTCAAGAGGCTCAGAAGCCTCCTTTCAAGAGGCTCAGAAGCCTCCTTTCAAGAGGCTCAGAAGCCTCCTTTCAAGAGGCTCAGAAGCCTCCTTTCAAGAGGCTCGGAAGCCTCCTTTCAAGAGGCTCGAAGTCTCCTTTCAAGAGGCCTGAAGCCTCCTTTCAAGAGGCCCATAAGCCTCCTTTTAAGAGGCCCGGAAGCCTCCTTTCAAGAGGCCCGGAAGCCTTCTTTCAAGAGGCCCGGAAGCCTCCTTTCAAGAGGCCCGGAAGCCTCCTTTCAAGAGGCCCGGAAGCCTCCTTTCAAGAGGCTCCGACGCCTCCTTTCAAGAGGCCAGGAAGCCTCCTTTCAAGAGGCCCGAAGCCTCCTTTCAAGAGGCCCGAAGCCTCCTTTCAGGAGGCCCAGTAGCTTCTTCTCAAAAGGCCCGGAAGCCTCCTGTCAAGGCGCCCGGAAGCCTCCTTTCAAGAGGCCCGGAAGCCTCCTTTCAAGAGGCCCGGAAGCCTCCTTTCAAGAGGCCCGGAAGCCTCCTTTCAAGAGGCCCGGAAGCCTCCTTTCAAGAGCCCCGAAGCCTCCTTTCCAGAGGCCCGGAAGCCTCCTTTCAAGAGGCCCGGAAGCCTCCTTTCAAGAGGCCCGGAAGCCTCCTTTCAAGAGGCCAGGAAGCCACCTTTCAATAGGCACCGAAGCCTCCTTTCAAGAGGCCCGGAAGCCTCCTTTCAAGAGGCCCGGAAGCCTCCTTTCAAGAGGCCCGGAAGCCTCCTTTCAAGAGGCCCGGAAGCCTCCTTTCAAGAGGCCCGGAAGCCTCCTTTCAAGAGGCCCGGAAGCCTCCTTTCAAGAGGCCCAGAAGCCTCCTTTCAAGAGGCCCGGAAGCCTCCTTTCAAGAGGCCTGGAAGCCTCTTTTCAAGAGGCCCGGAAGCCTCCTTTCAAGAGGCCCGGAAGCCTCCTTTCAAGAGAACCGGAAGCCTCCTTTCAAGAGGCCCGGAAGCCTCCTTTGAAGAGGCCCAGAAACATTCTTTCAAAAGGTTCGAAAGCCTCTTTCCCAGGGGTGAAACGTCCTATCAAGTTGCTTAGAATCTTACCTTCAAATGGCTCGAAAGCCGCTTTTCAAGAGGCTCGGAATCTTCTCTTCAAGAGCTCGATATAATGAAAATTCTAGCCAACTTCATGGAGAGCCATATATCCTGTTAATTTTCAGTACCATATTTCATATATCTTCTGAGTTACGCTTATTTTCATTTACAGCGAAAAAAATAGGGGGTTCCTCAATAAATACAAATCGAAGGGGTACCTCTCAAGAAAAAGGTTGAGAACCGCTGGTCTAGACGCATATGCTATGGAGTGTGGGTTCGATTCCCGCCCCGGTAAGGAAGAAACTTTTCGTGATCGAAAAATTATCCACCGATCCACTGGGTGTTATATGTCCTGTCCGTTGCGTTGTCTAGGTGTTAAGTGTTCAGTCTGTACGACCTCTGGTCGAAGACGGTGTTCCTGTCTTTTTTTATAAAACAAAAGGTGCATTTTACATTAGAATCGACAACTGATATTTTCAAATTAACAAATTGTGTTCATTCTCATTTTCACATGTTCATGTTGTTCATCTTTCTGAAGAATTTTATTCGGATCCTTAATATACTCGCCGATAGCTTTCGAAAGAATATAAATTTAGGCATTTTTAAGAACCTCGTGCAAATAGTGGCCCGGTTTCAGCGAGAATTACTCACTTATGAATCCTGTACACCTCCGGTGGTGCAAAGGGTCGGCCTGAAAGATCTCCATCCTGAGCGTTGCCCAGCTATCGCTTTGACCTGTTGCCAGGTTAGATTTCGGTCGACTTCTTTTATTTCTTTATTGAGGCTTCGCCGCCATGAGCCTCTAGGTCTGTCTCTGCTCCCTTGTCCCGCTGGGTTCCAGTCCAATGCTTGTTTACAGATTTCGTTTCCACCCCTACGTAGAGTGTGGCCGACCCAGCCCCACTTTCGATTTCGAATTTCTTTTGCTATCGGCCTCTGGTGACAACGACCATTGAGCTTTTTTTCAGATTCAGTTGTGGGGCCACCAGGCCCGAATTGTATACCGCAGGCATCTGTTGATGAACACCTGCAGCCGTTGAGTGTTCTCCACTGATACACACCATGTTTCACTAGCGTATAACAGCACAGATTTCACGTTAGAGTCGAAACTTCTTATTTTGGTGCGTTCACTTATCTGCCTGTTTTTCCAGATATTTCTTAAACTCGCAAAGGCAGCCCTTGCTTTCTTGATCCGTGCGCCTATGTCGAGCTTGGTACCGCCGTCTGACGCCATTTGGCTAAGATATTGGAAGCTTTCATCATTCTCCACTGGTTGCCCGGCTACTGTGAAACTGGAAGGGGTCACCGTGTTTACATCCAACGATTTTGCTTTGTTGTCGTTGATGACTAAACCTGCCGAAAAGGAGCGCTCGGCGAGATCGTTGAGCTTACTCTGCATATCAGAGCGCCGTTGTGTGAGGAGTGCAACGTCATCATCCAATTCGAAGTCGTTTAGGTGATCCATGGTTATAGGTTACCATAATAGCCCATGGTTTGGTTCATCTACCAGAATCTCGTCGATTACGATGAGGAACAGTAACGATGATAGAATACATCCTTGCCTCACACCAGCTACGACCCGGATAGGATCGGACAAAACCCCATTGTGCAGCACTCTACACGAAAAGGCCTCGTACTGTGCCTCGATGAGGCCGATGATTTTCTCAGGAACCCTCGTGATTGAGACGGTCGAAAGCTTTTTCGTAGTCAATGAATACCAAGTAAAGGGACTCTTGGAATTCGTTGACCTGCTCCAGAATGATGCGGAGCGTGACAACATGGTCCAAACAGGATCTTCCGGCACGGATTCCGACCTGCTGCCGTCGGAGAGTCGCATCGATATTCACCTAAATCCGGACTAGGATAGCTTTGCATAGAACTTTGAGAACGGTACACAGCAACACAATGCCTCGCCAGTTATCACATACAGTCAGGTCACCCTTTTTGGGCACCTTCACTAAGGTACCTTGCATGCCTTGTCGACCGGGAAAGTTGCGGGGTCCCAGATATTACGAAATAAACGATGCAGTAGTTGAGCGGATGTCATGGGGTCAGCTTTGAGCATCTCGGCTGATATGCGATCGACCACTGGGGCTTTGTTCGACTTCCTGCTTTGGATGGCTGTTTGAATCTCTAGCAGTGATGGTGCTTCGGTATTGACGCGTGTTATACGTCGGATCCTAGGCAGGTCATGCCGAGGTGGTGATGGCCTGGCTGGCACTTGAAAAAGTTGTTCGAAGTGCTCGAACCAGCGTTTCAGCTGGTCAGTTGGGTCGGTCAATAACTGATCATTCGCGTCTTTCACAGGCATCGTTGCATCCATCTTCGCCCCGCTTAAGCGTCGTGAGATATCGTAGAGGAGGCGAATGTCCCCGGTTGCTACGGCTCTCTCTCTCTTTCGTCGGCCAGAGTGTCTGCCCACGCTCACTTGTCCCGTCGACATGAGCGTTTTACTTCCTTCTTGAGAGCCGAGTATCGTTGACGGCCTAAGACTTTGGCTTCTCTGGTTTTTGATCGCTCTATCGCGGCTTTGGCTTCTCTTCGCTTCTTTATCTTCCTCCAGGTCTCATCGGTGATCCATTGTTTTCGCTGGTGGAGATGAAGGCATTCTTGATGGCGGTCCATTGGTCTTCCACGCTGCCACCTTCCGGAATATCTGCAGCACGCGTCTCCAGTTCTTCAACGAAGGACCGTTTCACCGTGGCATCTTCCAGTCGGCGTGTGTAGAATCGTCGTCCAACTCTCTCCTCCTGCCGACGAATCCTCGCAATCGGCACTACGTTTATTCCGTACATCAAGAAGGCTCCGTTTCCATTCTCAGCTGATGCAGATGTGGTTGATTTGATTTTCTGTAAAGCCGTCACGGGAGACCCACGTGACCTTGTGAACCGGTCGATGGGGGAAAGCGATCCCCCGATCACCATGTCGTAATCACCACAAAATTCTGCGAACAGCTCTCCGTTTTCGCTCATTTATCCGAGACCATGAAAGGCGTGAAAACCGACTGTTACAATATTTACATGTATGATTATTTACTTTTGAAAACTTGCTAACAGTTTAGCAATCGGTTTCGGTGAATCTGTCAATCTCGTAAGTGCATCGCAAGCTTCTTCTTCCATAGCACTACATTCCAACTGGAACTTGGCCTGCTTTTCAACTTAACAATCCAATGCGAACTCATTTTTATCCAAATTCTAAAAGCCAATGTGGGAGGGTCGCAAGCAATATGCGATTCTGCTAGGTGGGTCGGATCTACAAATAGTTAGGGATCATCTGGGTTAGGATGTAATATTTATCTAAAATTTCGCAGAGATATCATACTTAAATGAGATAGCATAAGTATATACCTAAATTTTAGACTTATATTAACCAGTACTATTAGCCAATAACTTCAAGATAATATATTAAGCCTTCCAAACAACTTTGTAGCATACGATAGATCTCCATATCTCTCAGATTTCGTTAGAACTAGCTTAACTGGTAGTCTCATGTACACTAAAGTCGCCAAGTTGTACATTTCAAACTAAATTTATTTTAACCAAAATCAATGCTTCCATGCCACCTTGGGATTTTCTAGATTTTCAACCCTTTTCTCGGCAGTCTCCCAGACGCGCCTTGTGGTATTGCAAACCACAAACCATTTTCCAGCGATCTCCCGCGCTTTGTGATTTTTCAAATCGATCCATTTTCTGTCGGTCTTCCAGACACGCTTTGGGGTTTTCCAAACCACAAACCATTTTCCAGCGATCTTCCAGACACGCTTTGTAATTGTCCAAACCATAATCCATTTTCCAGCGGTCTTCCAGACGCGCTTTCTGATTTTCCAAACCACAACCCATTTTCCAGCGGTCTTCCAGGCGCGCTTTGTGATTTTCCAAACCGCAATCCATTTTCCAGCGGTCTTCCAGACGCGCTTTGTGATTTTCCAAACCACAATCCATTTTCCAGCGGTCTTCCAGACACGCTTTGTGATTTTCCAAACCACAATCCAATTTCCAGCGGTCATCCAGACGCGCTTTGTGATTTTCCAAACCACAATTCATTTTACAGCGGTCTTGAAACACCCTCTATATGATTATTCAAACCACAATCTACTTTGCAGCGTTCTTCCAGACGCGCTTTGTAGCAATGCAAACCTATTGCCTTGTGTTTTTTTAATCATCATATATTTTAACACATTAGCACATTAAAAAATTGAATTCAACTTACCTTTTGAAATAAGCGTCAGGATCCAGGCAGGATCGCCAAAATGTGTGGCCCCAAGTGGCTGTAGCGAATTGTTATGACAGCAGCTCTCCATGGGTGCGTGTGTATGTCACGGAGGTCTGACCAGAAGAGGCCGAGTCATGACTTGCTGCGCACTGATTGACACGCTGAGGTGTTAATATATAATCGAACGCTGATGGTAACTTACTCAAACCCTACAGTACCGAACATTGTTATTGTCGATATTAGCTCCACAATATGTTATATGGAGGAAATGATAATCAATCAGAACGTGGTTCACAGTCGGTGAGCGCTGAACTTCCCAACAGTCGGTCTAAACTCCTCCTCTTGGCGAACCTGAGCGTTCAAATCTCCTATAATGATTTTGACGTCGTGGCTTGTGCAGCTATCGTACTCACGTTACAGCTGCGCGTAGAATGCGTCCTTATCATCATCAGTGCTTCCGGAGCGTGGGCTATGGACGTTGATTATGCTGAAATTGAAGAACCGGCCTTTAATCCTCAGCCTGCACATTCACTCATTGATCATTGATTTGCATATCGCCCATCACTATGAAAGCTGTCTCCAGCTCGTGTGTGTTGCCGCAGTTCTGGTAGATGGTATGATTACCTCTAAACGTTCGCACCATTGATCCCTTCAAAAAAACTTACTGCAGCGCTACGATGGCGAATCCACGGTCCTTGAGCACATCGGCGAGTATGCATGTGCTCTCGATGAAGCCGAATACCCGCATGAAATGTGAGGATTTTAGGAAGTCGATTAGAAATCCAGAGCTTGTTGTTTGTTTTTTTAATTATTAAATATGCATTTTAGTTCGCCAGACATGCTTAAGTTCGCAACGGAAGTACAAATTGGAACTGAATGCCATTTGCATGGTGCTACATCAGAAAACATTTTCACTGAAATGATTTCCGAAAACGATCAAACATGTGATATATTTGGTCCATCAATGCATTAAAACGAGATTGATTTTGATTTCTCTACACCAAAATACTGAAAACCAAAACACATGATAGGTTCCCCTACTTCTGAAATCTACTTTTCAAAGTTGAATGATCACGAATTTGGACCGTAGGTGACACAGTGGCGCACAAGGAGAAAAATCATCATTTTCAGATACGGCTTCCATTCGTATGGAACAATTGTTATGAACTGCTCATCGATAACCCCGAATCGATAGCTGGCCGACAATCCCGAATTCGGTGAGGGCGAAACTCCGAAAAAAAATCCGACAATTTTCCCACATGAAGGTGAGTCAATTTCTCACATTTCGGTAACCCAGATGAAGGCAAATGCACGTTTTGGGAGATTGCATAGCGAAGCGCGAATATGTGTGATTATGAGTCGGCCTTGTTTTTCCGAACACATTGTGTTTCCCAACATTGATTGACGTAGTGGAGGTGGGCTCGGATGAAAAATCGAACGGAAGAAAAAGTGTTAACAACGGTTTCAATCGAAAGGTGGTTCCAATTAATAATGAACCCCCGCGGCAAGCAGACTTCAATGCTCGGATAGGAGAAAATGAAATCGATATGAAAATTTCTCCAACAAGAAGCAACGCCGCAATTAACGAGAAATCTTTCTCCAGCTAATTAGCAAACCGATTGGACCAATTTGGTAAAAAAACAATTCACACATCTGGCTAATTGCATCAATTTTTTTATTACTGAAACTGGCCTTGACGGTCAACAGAGCGGAAAAGCCTCGGCGCTAAACGCTTCAAATCAATTGAAAAATTCATCTTTTGTTGAAGCAAACCCTCGAGGCGCTATTTGAGTGTTGTGTTTTTTGTTCACATACCTCGAGGGGACTGCAACGCGTATTGCCAAAGAACAATCGAGTTTCAATTATGCGACGATCATTAACGCACTTCACTGATCCGCAACCTGACAATCTGCGACCAGTCGGTGTTGCTTGCTGCCCTCATTGTTTGCCGAACTGACCTTCAAAGGTAGCAATTTCGGCGGCTCAATCATCCGTCAGCCGGAGCATCAACCGCCTCCCTTAAAACCCACTTTTTCGGTCAGTTATTAAAGTTTTTTTTTTGCGTCTCGATATCACATTGCACAAAAATCACACGCTCCGTGATGGCGATCTCTTCAGGTGCTCAACGAAACTGACCTTCAAATTCTCCTGGGGGTAGTCTACTGCCTTCACTGCCTATCTTCATTACCGATTCGTACTCGTAAATCATACAAAGCCTACTTCGACTAAGACTAATCTTCAACCATCATCATCGAGTGCGGCGAATTATAACCCGAAGAGCGAAAGAAATAAAAAAAGAGAAGGTGATGCCACTTTATCGCGGGTTCTGAGATCGCCAACCAGTGCCAGTGTCTTGTGCTGCAGAGTTTGACAACGATGACAACCTAAGCAAGCGTTGCTGCTTGTTGTATTTCGCGTCGTCGGTCGGTCGTTGCTTTAGTTCATTGCTTGCCCCCAGCTAACCATTGCTGACGGTTTGTCTGGTTGGCCCGACAGAGCAGGTGTGTGATGCAATTGCGTGATTATTATTATGACGGAGACCCCTTTCAGCGTCAATTGCTTGGTTACCTGCTTAGTGCGCCGGGTAACAATTTTCAATTATCATCTCGCTGGTTTCGGTTTTTATGACGGTTAGCGGAGGTTCGTTTCTAGCCTTCCTCAGGCAATTCGGATTAGTTTAATGACGGTTCTTGTTTCTGTCGGGGTTCGCTTTGCGGTTGATTTGGGGGCGATTGAGCGCAGATCTAATAGAAAGCTGAAACATGCAATAGTTTTGAAGGGAAACATAATTTCTCAGGCCGCACATGTATGTATATTAAAACCTTATGCAATAGAAATTTCAAGTGAAAATCAATTAAAATTAACAAATGATTTCAAAACAAAAATAAATTAGAATTCAAATTAAGTTTGAGAATGTTTGAAACTCGAATAACTCAGATTTAATTTATTTGTTTTAATTATCACCGAACGTGCTTTTGTAACAATTCTTGCTATTTCAAACCATCTTAATTGTGATCACGCGCAGCGGTTACACAACATACTAAGTACTTATGGAGTTCCTGGATTACGACCTCACACTTGATTTGCGCAGTGCGTCACGTGTAATCAGATAAAGTCGCTAGCCTTACGTAGAAGAACAATTGTTCCACGTTCTACCCGATAAAAATGTTGAACTTCGCCAAACAAAAAGCACTGCGTGCAAAACTCGAACCGACAGAACGTGCATTTCGCACGCTTTGCCATACAATTTGATCGCTAGATGTTTTACTTTGATTTATTAGGAACGAACATCATCGCTGCGTCACTTTCACAATAGGCCATTAATTCTCAATTAGATTCCAAATCGTTGATCATTAGGCTGCGAACCTTTTAATCATAATTTGCTTTGTTCAGAACTGATTGTGCAACGTCCTAACAGTCTACGGCGCGGCAGTATGTCAAGCTGGCGGAAGAGCACAGCCCGAAGGCGCGATTATCATCTCAACAGTGTGTTTCATCATAATCAGTCTCAATCTTCATCTACATCGCCGAAACTTGAAACTCATCTGTGATGCAGATGGAAACACCTGCCGCAGCAGTGATTAGTTTTGAATGTTTTCAAATGCGACGAACCGATCGGTTGCCACGATCGCTCCAAGCAAGCGAGTTTTGATGTTTGGTGTCGCGTAAGGTGGCACATAAGGGAGCTCTAATGCTGTAACGGTTGCCCTTATGGACAATGGTCGGATTGGGTTAATCTATGACAAAAATCGAATGGGAATAAATTAATTATCCTCTTCACAAATCTGATGCTACCTGCATTGTGGTTTATAGTATGTTTTTATTGTTACTTATTATTGCTATAACCGAGCATCTTTAGTATTGTTGTTGCATGCATCATGCGTATTAAGCGGAATTGAGTGGCCAGAGCAGTACAAAAAATATGTTTTCCTCCATTATTGCTTGCTGTCGGGATGTCATTAACTACGATACTCAGGAGCTTTCCGCGGAGCTGCAAGATGAAGGGGGAAACAGGAATAACATCCCTATCTAGTGCTCACCATTGAAGACCGGACTACATTCATTTCAGTTTCTCATTCGTATTATTCATCACCAATGCAGTGTTGAAACTTCCGGGCTTTTGGGCATACTAAAGCTCGCTGCAAAGCAAGTAGTATCATATGTGGGAACTACTCAAAGGGTCGTCCGATCACCGAAGGCAGAGTGTGGTACAAACCGAAGTCTAGCATGTAACCTGAGGTCAAGAGGATCTTCCAGCAGTAGAGGCGGCCGGAGCACATACTCCTTCGTTATCCAAGTAGTTCAGTATCCTTTTTAGTGCGAAAGTTTTACTACAACTTTGCATAATACTTTGTTGTTTGAATTCCATAATGGAACTAAAGCGCTAGTTGTAGTAATTTAAACTAAATAATTGAAATTATGTTATCATTTAGTATACATTACTGTTACTAACGCTTTAACTCTTTTATTAGTGAAATAAAAACAGCAATTTGTTAGGCCGAGTCGTAGAAAAACCCTCACAATAGAAGTCCGCCATACAACCCATTTTGGAATTTAGCCTCTTAAACGAATTATTGAATAAATTATTGGAACCCCAATTACTAAATAATCGAAAAAATCATTGTTTTAGACATCTTTGACTATAGGTATTATAAAGTATCTGAAGTACTTAAGAACAATTTATTTCTACAATATCCCAGAAACCTCTATGATTATTGTTTAGATTCTGATGTACTTTGAAACCACCTTTTGCCTACACACAGATTCTTGTCACCACTGATGGTGCTCGTCAGCGTGGTTGCAGATTACCCAATGGCGTATTTTTAATTTTACCCAACCAACAAAAAGGGAAAATCGTTTCTTGTCAGGACCACCATATTTATCAGAAGAGAGTTGATTCAAGACGAATTTTCTTCAAATCGACAGGAAATTGAAAAACAATGATAGTGTAGGTAGCGGTGATGGTGATCAGCGATAGTTGTGGTAGAAAAGTTATTCGCTGCGATAGCTTCTGCAGCCATTTGTGAGTAGAAAGTTATTTTTTTTTATAAGATTTGGGGCGATTCAAATATGACGTCCACTACTTTTTGGGATTTCTAGACCCCCCTCTCCCCTCTGTCACGCTTTTTTGTATACCTAGTACACGCACTGTCACAAAATCTTAGACCCCCCCTAAAATCGGTGACATCATTTTTGAACGACCCCTTTCGTCATTTGGATGTTTTTAATGTTTGGAAAGGTGCAACCACCACGGGCGCTTTCTATGTTCCCCATGGTAATCGAGTTTGTTTTTATTAATCTCTATTCTAGATCAATAACGAAGGTTCCAAAGCCACGTTCCTCAAATGGTCACTGTTGAGGCCTGATCCAAAAAGTTTATTTTTTATTTTTGAAAATGATCTAATGAAAGCAGTCGAAACTGAATCAAATGGCTGAAATGGGCCATAGTTGAGAACTGTTCAACAAACAATCAACAAAAATGTTCAACCTATAATCAACAACTAGATATCTCAACACTAAGAGTAGGCGAAGACTTTTCACGCAAATAAAAGCGTTCCCGATTTCGTGGACCAGCAAAACAACACCGTGATTTAAATCACTGATTCGGAAATACATGACACATTTTCCAGATTGTTCCAGAAAACGGGAATGATGTTCCCGAAGCCTTGATTTAAATCACGCTGTATTTTTGCTAGTTCTCGCTATTTTTTACGTGTTCGGAGGTCTTCGCCATGAAGAAGCAAATGAACACAATAAAGAAATTACCGTAACGGATGATGCTTTTCCCGAAGACCTTATGCCCGATCTCCTACTGATGTCAGTTGCCTAAACTCTCAAAAACATATCATATCTACATAAGCCGAAATACGGAGAGAATATCCCATTCTCTAGTTCTCTCTACTCCTCGTAAACTAGTCTAAACCTATACTTTACCTAACGCCAAGATCACAACATCAAATACTACAAGTGGTTTCATGATCTCTAGCACCTCTTACCGATGTATCTCTGGAGACAAAAGATCTAAAAGCGCCCCAAAAAACTCAGCAACTGGGTGGTCGGGGGTTGGTAGACTGGAAGCCAAGACTACCCTCCCGAAACGACCGGACCAGTTTCGGTCAAAAGGATTCCCTAATGGTGTGATTGGGACATACTTTTTTTACTGCGACGGACGGTGGGTCACGTATGCCGTCAAGCATCAATAATCCAATGTCGCAGATTAACACACCCAAAACCATAAAGAAAATATCTGTAAAAATGTAAATAATCACCATGTGTGTTTGGAGGAATCCACGAAAGAATCTCGTAATAGCTCCTGTGGAATTTCTGGACTTCACAGAAATTGTTCAAGGAAATTCGGAGGAATTGCTTCAGGAATTTCCGAAAAAAATCTAAAGGAATCTCAGGAGATATTCTTGAAGAAAAAATCCGGAGAAATTCTTGAAGAAACTTCCTGAGGAATTCCTGAATGAATTTTGATGAAACTTTTATGTACTATCTTAGGAAAGAACTCTTGGAGGAAGCTTCCGAGGAATTCCTTGAAAAATTTCCCGAAGAATTCCTGGAGGAACTTCCCAACTAATTTCTGGTGCAGCCTTCGGCAGAATTACTGGAAGAGCTTCCGGAAGAACTCCTGGAGCAACTCCTGAAGGAAATCATGAAGGAACCTCCGTAGGAATTCTTGGGGCAACTTCTGAAGGAACTTGCGAAGGAATTCCTGGAGAAACTTCCGGAGGAATTCCTGGAGCAACCTCAGGAGGAATTCCTGAAGGAAGGAGGAAGGAATTTTTGGAAGAATTTCTGGAGGAGCTTCAGGAGGAATTCCTGAAGAAACTTCTGGAGCAATTCCCGGAGGAACCTCCGAAGGAATTCCCGGAGAAACTTACGGAGGAGCTCCTGGAGGAATTTCCGGAGGAGATCTTGGAGGAACATCTGGAGACTTCTTTGGAGGAACTTCCGGAGGAGCTCCAGGAGAAACCTCCGGAGTTTCTGGAGGAACTCCCGGAGAAATTTGTGGAGGAATTTCTGTAGAAACATCCGGAGGAATTCCTGGAGAAATCTCCGAAAGAAATCCCGGAGGAAACCTCCGGAGGAATACCTGGAGGAACCTCCAAGGAATTCCCAGAGGAACTTCCAGAGGAATTCCTGGAAGAACTTTCGGAGGAATTCCTGGAGGAACTTCCGAAAGAATTCCTGGAGGAACTTCCGGAGGAATTCCTGGAGAAACTTCCGGAGGAATTCCTGGAGAAACTTCCGGAGGGATTCGTGGAGTAACTTCCGGAGGAATTCCTAGAGGAACTTCAGGAGGAATTTGTGAAGGAACTTCCGGAGGAATTCCAGGAGGAACCTTAGAAAGAATTCCTGGAGGAACTTCCAAAGGAGTTCTTGGAGGAACATCCGGAGGAGTTCCTGGAGCATCCTCAGGAGGAATTCCTGGAGGAATCTTCCGAGAAACCTCCGGAGAATTTCCTGGAGGAACCTCCGGAGGAATTCCTGGTTGAACTTTAGGAGGAATTTCTGGAGGAGCCTACGATCGATTTCCGGAGGAACCTCCGAAGAAATTTTTGAAGGAACGTCTGGAGGAATTCCTGAAGGATCCACAAGGGAAATTCCTGGAGGAAGTTCCAGAGGAATTCCTGGAGGATCCATCTGAAGAATTCCTGGAGAAATCTTTAGGAGGAATCCCCGGAGAAACTTCCGGAGGAGTTCCTGGAAGAACCTCCGGAGGAGATCTTGGAGGAACAACTTGAGACTTCTCCTGAGGAACATCTGGAGAAGTTCTGGAGGAGCTTCAGGAGAAACCTCCGGAATTTCTGGAGGAACTCGCAGAAAAGTTTCTGGAGGAACCCCCGGAGAAGTTTTCGGAGGAATTCTTGGAGAAACATCCGGAGGAATTCCTGGAAGAATTTTCGAAAAAAATCCCATATGAACTTCCGAAGCAATTCCTGGAGGACATTCCGAAGGAACCTCCATATCCTTTGGTAGTATTAGATATTTTTGATCCTCCAGGATCTGTTTTTAAATTAAAAAAATAACAGGGTAGTATCACAGACAAACAGACATAACACATTGAACATTTACTCATCAAATTCATCGTCGTTCAAACACCAACGACATCTGTTGGTTTCAGTTAGTTGGGCAAATCGCGAACCAGATGGCGGTAGTGAACAAACGTCAAACTCGAGCAGAAACGATGCGCGCGCCACGATTGATCGATTGGTCAACTAATGATTATTTGAATTGACCAGTAAATCAGTGAACGAGGGAAATTTGACGAGTGTTATGTCTGTTTGTCTGTGGTAGTATGATTTCCAAGGTGCTTTTCAATCTATAATAGTCGAACAACGGCTGTGTTTTTTTTAAAAAGCAGAATCGCAAACGGCAATTCCGATTGAAAGCGTTTTTGGTAAATATTTTTTTTATCTTCGAAATTAAACTCCTGTCCTGTAAATACCTTCTTAAGAAGTTTGAGGCAATGGTTGATGTGAATCCTTTTAAACAAAAATATTGCGTTTGCCCGGACTAAGACAATGGTGAATGTGATTCCTTCTTTAAAAATAATGCATTTGCTCGGACTAATGCAATGGTAAATGCGTCGCTCCTTTAGGGAGTGTTTCCCCAGATTATTATTGTTATTATTCTATTTTTAATAACACGTATCTGCCCGAAATAAGATAATATGGATGTAATCCATTCTTTAAAAGAAATCATTTCCACGAAGTAAGGCAATGGTAGATGTGGTCCCTTCTTCAGAAATAGGCGTTAGCTCGAAATAATGCAAATATGAATGAATTGAGAATGATAATAAGGATTAATGTGCTCTCTTATTTTGATACCAATTTGGCCAGAATAAGGAAAAAATATATAAGCAATATGTATTGAATGTATAATATTTTATCGAAAAACATTTTGCCGAATTCATTTTCTCAGAATAGCGTTAAGTATTTTTTTCCAGATTGTTCTTAAAATTGGCTTTTCTTTGGATAAGTGTAGTATAGCAGCAGTTTTGAAACATATAATTGCTCCATATCAATCCTTTATTATATCTGGCAAGCGCGCTCCTATAGTGAACGAATTATCTTCTCTTCGTGCCTTATTATGGACAGAAATTCTCTCTCGATACGCTTTATACTGGATAGACGAGTTTATATAAAGAAGGCATTATCTCCTCCATTAGCATTACATCGGGTAGACGGGATCATTTAAAAGAGGCACTGTCTCATTGTTTCACTTTATTTCAGACAAACGAATTCATTTAAAGAAGGGACTATCTATCCTTTTTGCCTTATACCGGGCAAATGTGTTCATTTGAGGAAGACATTGCCACTTCCTTTTGCTTTAAACTGGGCAGATGAATTCATCATACCAAGGATACTAATACATTTAAAGAAAGCAATATCTCTTCACTTCGCCTTGGGCTGTTTTTCAACTTAGTGTTCTACTAGCATTTCCACAGTTATTGAAAGCTTTCCCGTGCCTGCCAGTTACATGAATGTGGCAAGTGCAATGGATACACTGTGCTCAAAGAGCCGAAAATGCTTCTCACCCGGAAGCATCCTAAGCCGAACCGAAAATCGAACTCGCAACCTCCGGATCAGAAATCCTCCAATCGCTTTGTGTCGCACTCCAAAAGAAGAGAAGAAGCATTCGGGGAAATGTTACATTCGGGGAATTGTTATTCGGGGATATTGCATTCGGGGAATTGTTGTACAATCCATAAGGGAACTTTCAGAGGAATACTTGGTGAAACCTCCGAAGGAATTCCTGGAGAAATCTCCGGAGGAATTCATGGAGGAATCTCCGAACGAATTCCTGGAGAAAATTCCGAAGGAATTCTTTTAGGAACTTCCGGAGGAATCTCCGAAAGAACTCCCGGACGAACTTTCGAAGGCACTCCTGAAAGAATCTCCGAAGGAGTTCCTGGAGGAACTCCTGGATGGACCTCAGGAGAAATTTCTGGAGGTATCTTCAACCTCCAGAGAAATTCCTGGAGGAACCGTCGGAGGAATTCTTGTAGGAACCTCCGATGGAACTTCTGGCAGCCGTTAATCCTAAATATGGAGGCTGTGTCATCTTGATCGAGTTTGTCACTATGCAATGAATAACCAATCAAGTTAGCCACATTTTAATTGTTTACGTAACAGTTATTAGGGACTATTTTAAATTGATTCAAACGAATAATGAAACAAGGCAGAACAAAACAAAACATTGTGCATTGCACATTCGCTAGCTTAAAACCAAATTTTTCAGATGGTGGCTGATTTCAATAATTCCGAAATACAATGTCCGATCGAGCCAATTTTAAATAGCAAACAAAACGTCGAATGCAACTTGTTGCGAGTAAAGCGGATAATGCTAAGTTCCAAAAAGTGTGTCTATAAAATTTTTACACATACACACATACGGACATCACCTCAGTTCTTCGAGGCCTTCTATTTAAAGTTCTTGCCAAACGACATTATGCCAAACGACCTTTATACCAAATGGCTTTATGCCAAACGGCTTTATGTTAAACGACTTTATGTCAAATGACTTACCTACCACCTACCTTCCAGAGAGATTCCTGGAGGAGCTTTCGGAGAAATTCTTGGAAGAACTTCAGGAGGAATCCCTGGAGAAATTTCCGGAGGAACTTCAGGGTGAATTATTGGAGAAACTATTGGAAGAACTGCGTTTCTTGAAGAAACTTTCTTAGAAATTTCTGGATGATTTTTTATGGAACTTTTGTATGAATTCCTGGAGAAGTTTCCCGAAGAACTCCTGGAGGAACTAATTCCTGCAGGAACTTCCGGAGGAACTGCATGGAGGTACTTCCGGAGGAATATCTGAAGGAACGTCTAGAGAAATTTCTTGATGAACTTCCCAACGAACTCGTTGAGGAGCTTCCAGAAAATTTCTGACGTTTGAAATTACAGTCGACTCTCTACATCTCGATGTTCTACATTTCGATATCTCTCCCTATGTTGATGGTTTCTCCAGTCCGTTCAATCTACACACATTTGGGCTTTATACATCTCGATAACCTCCCTTTCTCGATATCTCTCTATCTCGATGTGCTCTGATCATATTTTGTTCAGGATTCACTCTCCTTATGTCGATATGTTCAAATTTTTAGGCTACTGGACCATCTTTGGACAAAATAAACACACCAACAACATGAAATGACATTTCTTTTGTTGTCGCTTTTCATAGCAACGAGCTTTTTGGATCTAGTACTCATTTCAATTTTCCTTCTATTACTCGATCTCTCCCTATCTCGATGGCCCCTTCAATATCGAGATGTGGAGAGGTGTCTGTAGTTAACGCCGACCCACGTCCCCGCGCCGATCAACAACAACGGTGTGACGCCGCCACGCCGCAGCCACTGGTTGAAAATAATCTATCATGCCACTGCCGGTAAATTTTCAATCGGCACACAGGTCTTCCCTAAAGAAGCTGAATAGTATTGTCAACGATAACCGTTACCGCCGCGATCTTCGCCAGGCTGCTCTTTGACGGGCCAACGGGAAACGGGAAACATTGTATCTCTCTGTGGTATGATGATTCGAGTCCCTCTAAGATCATGGACTCTTTTTCGCAAAATTAATATCAACTATGCAACAATATGTAAATTATTTAAAGAAATAGGCATAATGAATTACAATGTTAATGATTGAACTCAATATATTTCGATTGATCTTGATAATTTTGGATATTTCGAAAATATTGTTGCCCAAGAAACCCATAAATCGCCCTGACTCCAATTCTTGCTAACCTACTTTAAAATCTTCATTTCTCGAAACTAGTTGTCGCAAATAGATAAAGTTCAAGTATTTTCTTTATTGTTTAACAACGGTATTAAAAATGAGCTTTTACTGAATACCTATTTGTGAGCGTCTTAGGGGAAATGTTACACGGTTAATCGACTATTTCTTCCTTTTACTTCCACTAATTATTCTTTAGGTATCAAACAGATACCCATTTCGTCCTCCACTTGAGGACTTCTTCAGTGTTTTGTTATCGATAACAAAACACAGAAGAAGTCCTCAAGTGGAGGACGAAATGCGTATCTGATCGATACCTAAAAAATAATTAGTTGAAGTAAAAAGAGCTTTTACTGATTTCAACAATTAGTTTTCGAGAAATGAAAGAGAGCTAAAACTGGGGCCAGCTATGGGTGCCTTGTCTTACCGGAATTGTCTGAGACTCAAAATAATCAACACACAATTTTCTATTTTATTATCAATTCTTTCCCCTTACTTGCGCTACACGAACCATTGTCCTTAAAATATAAATGATCTGCATCACAGCCCACACTCAACGTGGGAAAATCGCGCTTCTGCTATAATCATCCGTGCCACGGCGGTATCTCCACACGATTATGATGACGAATTCCTACCTAAATGTTTCGAACCGACCTAGAGGAATGCGTGGCACGACGCGGGTTGAATTATGCATAGCAGGTTTGGAAGAAGGAAAAATAAAAAAATACGTGTCGTTGTCGTTCCAGTGAGACTGCGTAACTTCCACCCTGAGGGCATCATCGTCATCACCGCGTGACGGTTGCGACCCAGCCGTGGATGCGGATCTTGATTGATTAGCCCGTCGAAGTTGAAGTCGGTCGATCGGTTGCCGCGCGCTCACTTACTGGACATTTGCGTGCGGTCCCAGTTGTCGAACGAGTTTGTTATCCAATATAGCGAAGCGGTCCGCCGCAATTTCGATCCGGATTGGTCGACAGTTTTTGATTTCTTTCACTTCCATGTAGTTGACATAATTCGTATTTTTGTTTTCTCACTGTTGGCTTATACAATTCGACATCTAATCGAACACTTTCTTCTCTGATTTGATTTCAGCATTGGACCCCAGATCTGGTCACACCCACTCGGATTGGGACTGGTGAGTCCCTTCAGTAAACACCAACATCCGGCCAGCCAACCATGGCCGATTACTGCAATGTGCGTAACGTTGGCAGCGGTGCTGCCAACAGTATGGGGACATTCCGGCCGGGGCCTCCCACATCCCTGGGATACCACCATAACACCCTAACTCGGACAACGAAGATCGGCGTTTCGTCGCTTGGTGGATCGGGATCAGGGTCGGGTGCCAGCGTTGGTGGTCTAACGATGGCCGAGGTCAAAGAACGCATGGGTTCGATCGACGGGTCTTGCCAGGGCGTGCGTCTGGTACGATTGACTCGACCGCAAAGCTACTCGCATGGACATTTCAATGGGGGTGGAAATTTTGGCTTCTCGATCCGGGGCGGGCTGGAGTACGGGACGGGGTTTTTCGTGTCAGCCCTGGAGAAAGATAGCGAAGCCGATCGGCAGGGGTTGCAGGTAAGTGACCACCACAGTGAACCAATGGGTTGCGGAAGTCAGTCCGATTGCGTGAAGCACGCCATGTTCAATCGCTTACCGGGGCGTTGTGGAAAGCGACTGAGGTTTATTTTTCGTTCGAACAGGTGGGCGACCAAATCGTTCGAGTCAATGGTTATCACGTGGATGACGCCGTGCATAGGGAGTTGGCCCAGTTTGTGTCATGCCAGGAAAGGCTTGTGCTGAAGGTTCGCAGCGTTGGAATACTGCCAGTTAAAGAGTATGTATATCGTTCATATTCATAAGACAATCTCATAAAATCTCAGTAACAAGTGAATAAAGGTTTTGGTATTTGGTTCTGTTTTCTTCAGCTAAGATAAATATTAATTGGTCTCTGTTGATTCGTGTTTTGATTTACGCCCATGTTTAGTCGAGAAACGGTGCAGTATTCGGCATACAGCAGAAATGAACATCATGTTCTGTTGGTCGTGTTCGAAATTGCGCGGCAGTTTAGGGAATACGTGTGATTTGTTCCAATGTAAAATTATTCACTTTGAAAGAACAAATGATGGTTTTTTTTCCTGTTATTTTTTTCTGGATAGTGCTTTCTTCTTTTCTTTCGAAAGTTGATTGATTTGTTACCATTATCTGGAAAATGGGACAGTTTTTCTACATACAAAATTGATTACCGGTCCAAAATTGAAACATTTGGAAAATTGAGCTCAATCGGGTATGATTACCCGGGCAGAAGCCATGAACAGAATAACAAAACATGATATGGACTTGATTGATATAAGAGATAAAAGAACAGGCAACAATATCAAAAATTTGCACCGAAATATCATTTAAATATCAAGATATGCTATGAATAAGAACAAACTAATGGCACTTGATATCGATCACTTATTACAAATAACATATCTTGATATCCTCATGATATTTTAGTGCAAAATATTGATATTGTCGTCTGATCTTTTATCTCTTATATCAATCATGTCCATATCTCATTTTGCTATCTTATCAACATTTGATATTTTTGAGATAATTTCGTCTACTCGGGTAGCGACTGTGAACAATTTCAAAGTTTCAATTATTTTTAAACTCCTCCAAAAACTGACGCAGGCATTTAACCTTTCCGTCCCGACGTCTGTTTTTAAGGGATTTTAAAAATCTAAACTGCATTTCATGACCGTTTCTTTCGCAACAAGTTGCATTCCATCCGAATAGATCCTTTACGATTTATACTAGTTACGAGGCTATCCACAGTACGGTTCCAGAATTATTGAAGATTCCGTTGGGATCAGTTGTTCCCGGAATAAGTGGCCATTTACAAATTTAAGCCATACCAGGTGCGATACCTCACACTTCATGATTTCACAAAGCAAGGATGGGAATGATATTTTTAGGGTTCATGGTCCCTCTCGGATGCAATCTGCCCACATCGGTCGCAATCCGAGGAACCACGGAATGGCCATTTTCTAAATCGATTCGAAATAGGTCGTGCGACACTTCAAACTTCATGATTTTGCAAACAGTTAAAGGAGTAATATTTTCAGGGTTCCTGACCCACTCGAATTCAATCCGGTCACATCGGTCGTAATCCGGGGACCCATGAAGTGGCCATTTTCTAAATTTATTCAAAATAGGTCGTGCGACACCTCAAGCTTCATAATTCTACAAAGCAATTATGGGATTTATATTTTAGAGTTCCTGGCCCACTCGGATTCAATCCGGCCACCATCCCCGGGGACCTACGGAATTGCTTTTATCTAAATTTACTCAAAATAGGTTATGTGACAACTTGTGTTTAATCCGGCCACATTGGTCGAATTTCGGATGACCTACGGAATATACATTTCCTAAATTGATTCAAAATATGTCGCGTGTCGTCTCATTTTAATGATTTCACAAAGCAATGATGAAAGTGATGTTTTTGTAGTTCTTAGGCCACTTCGGTTCAATTTGGTCACCTCGGCCACATTCCGGACGACCTATGTAATAAACATTCATTAAACATTAATGTTTAATGTCATTAAACATTCATTGGACCCCGGATTGTGACCGATGTAAACCGGATTGAATCCGAGTGGAACAGGAACCCTGAAAATATCGTTCCCATAATTGCTTTGTAAAATCATGAAGTTTGAAGTGTCGCACGATCTATTTTGGATCAATTTAGAAAAAAAAATTGTTGGTCGTCGGATTGTGACCGATGTGGCCAGACTGAATCCGAGTGGGCCAGGAACTCCTAAAATATCATTCCCATCATTGCTTTGTAAAATCATGAAGTTTGAGGAGTCGCACGACCTATTTTGAATAGGTTTAGAAAATGACCATTCTGTGGGTCCCCGGATTGTGGCCGGAATGGATCCGAGTGGGCCAGGAACCCTATAAATATCATTCCCATAATTGCATAATCGATTTAGAAAATGGCCATTCCGTGAGTCTCCGGATTGTGACCGATGTGGCCGGATTGAATCCGAGTGGGCCAGGAACCCTTAAAATATCATTCCCATCGTTGCTTTTCAAAATCATGAAAATTGAGGTGCCGCACGATCTATTTTGAATCAATTTAGAAAATAGCCATTGCGTAGGTCCCGGATTATGACCAATGTGGCCAGATTGAATCCGAGTGGGCCAGGAGCTCTAAAAATATCATTCCCATCCTTGCTTTGTGAAATCATGAAGTTTGAGGTGTCGCACGACCTGGTTTGACTTAAATTTGTAAATGGCCACTTATTCCGGGGACAACTGACCCCAACGGAATCTGGAATAATTCTGGAACCGTACTGTGGACAGCCTCGGTATCAATCAAACATTGGGATCCATCCGGATGGAATGTAACAAGAATCGGTCAAGAAATGCGGATTTTCCAACAGTTTAGATTGTTAAATCCCTTAAAAACAGACGTCGGGGACGGAAAGTTTATTTGCAAACCCCACAGTCGAAATAGAGGAGACCGGGCTGAGTTTTGCTTTCGGAAAGTCTGTATTTATTTTGGTTAAAATATTCAAAAACAGTTTATGCTGTCAAATACACAAGTCTAAAGCACATTTTTGTAAAGTAAAAAGAAGGTTCCTTGGGTTACCCTATCTTTTAATGCTCTGATCCCTCGGTACTTACTGGACGTCAATACTTCCGGGGGGCTATGCTCATGCACTTCACGTGTTCAGCCTTTAGCAAGCACTCCTAGGTCGCCACATTCTTTACATCGAAGCATTCTTTTTACTTTGCCTGTCTTGAGGCTCACTGTTTATCTCTCTCTCTCTTGTGCTATTCAGCATCACTACATTCTTGAGCAACTTAGCTCTCGACGTACTTCCAACCTACTCAGATAGTCTCTGGAGGCGAATCTATCATACTCCGACGGGAAGTCCCCCGGCGGCGAGAGCTTCCCTGAAAACTGACAACCCGTATCCATGGAAGTTTATTGCGTATCGAACACTAATTTATCTCTCTGCGTGTTCGAATCTGTGCAGATACTTCCTGGAATATCCATGGACCGACAGCAATTGAATCGAAGTTGACTTCTCCGTGTTTTTCGTCCACCCACAATGACAGGTTCGTAATGAGCCGACATGTCCACCTTCTTTTCGAATTGCTGAGCACCAACCGTTCTTCGTAGCTCACTTGCAGTCTACTTCCAATAAAATGTTTATGGGGGCCATTGGGGAACCTTCTTACGAACGAGCGTGAGGTGATCCAAAGGTGGCGGCAGCACTACGAAGAACACCTGAATGGCGATGTGGCAGACGAAGATGGCGGTATGGTGATGGACCTGGGAGAACGCGCGCAGGACATAATTCTACCGGCTCCGGATCTCCAGGAAATCCAGGAGGAGATTGGCCGGCTGAAGAACAACAAAGCCCTGGGGTTGACCAACTACCAGGAGAGCTATTTAAACACGGTGGTGAGGCAGGGCGCTGCACTGGGTCATTACCAAGATTTGGGAGGAGGAAGTTTTGCCGCAGGAGTGGATTGAAGGTGTCGTGTGTCCCATCTACAGAAAGGGCGACAAGCTGGATTGTAGCAACTACCGCGCAATCACATTGCTGAACGCCGCCTACAAGGTACTCTCCCAAATTTTATGCCGTCGACTAGCACCAACTGCAAGGGAGTTCGTGGGGCAGTACCAGGCGGGTTTTATGGGCGAACGCTCCACCACGGACCAGGTGTTCGCCATTCGCCAAGTACTGCAGAAATGCCGCGAATACAACGTGCCCACACATCATCTATTCATCGACTTCAAAGCCGCATATGATACAATCGATCGGGACCAGCTATGGCAGCTAATGCACGAACACGATTTTCCGGATAAACTGACACGGTTGATCAAAGCGACGATGGATCGGGTGATGTGCGTAGTTAGAGTTTCAGTGGCATTCTCGAGTCCCTTCGAAACCCGCAGAGGGTTACGGCAAGGTGATGGTCTTTCGTGTTTGTTATTCAACATCGCTTTGGAAGAGGTAATACGAAGAGCAGGGATTAACACGAGTGGTACAATTTTCAATAAGTCCGTCCAGCTATTTGGTTTCGCCGACGACATAGATATTATGACACGTAACTTTGAGAAGATGGAGGAAGCCTACATCAGACTGAAGAGGGAAGCTAAGCGGATCGGACTAGTCATCAACACGTCGAAGACGAAGTACATGATAGGAAGAGGTTCAAGAGAAGACAATGTGAGCCACCCACCGCGAGTTTGCATCGGTGGTGACGAAATCGAGGTGGTAGAAGAATTTATGTACTTGGGCTCACTGGTGACTGCCGAAAATGACACCAGCAGAGAAATTCGGAGACGCATAGTGGCTGGAAATCGTACGTACTTTGGACTCCGCAAGACGCTCCGATCGAATAGAGTTCGCCGCCGTACCAAACTGACAATCTACAAAACGCTAATTAGACCGGTAGTCCTCTACGGACACGAGACCTGGACGATGCTCGTGGAGGACCAACGCGCACTTGGAGTTTTCGAAAGGAAAGTGCTGCGTACCATCTATGGTGGGGTGCAGATGGCGGACGGTACGTGGAGAAGGCGAATGAACCACGAATTGCATCAACTGTTGGGAGAACCATCCATCGTTCACACCGCGAAAATCGGACGACTGCGATGGGCCGGGCACGTAGCCAGAATGTCGGACAGTAACCCGGTGAAAATGGTTCTCGACAACGATCCGACGGGCACAAGAAGGCGAGGTGCGCAGCGGGCAAGGTGGATCGATCAGGTGGAAGATGACTTGCGGACCCTCCGTAGACTGCGTGGTTGGCGACGTGTAGCCATGGACCGAGCCGAATGGAGAAGACTCTTATATACCGCACAGGCCACTTCGGCCTTAGTCTGATTAAATAATAATAATAATCATACTATGACACAATCCTTTCATTTATATGGTACGATAAGCACTTGCTTCTCTCATGGCCAGGGTTTGCAGACATCGCTCTTAATAGATAACGAACAACGATAAAAGAAAGGCAAAAACTGTTCCGAATCATAACAAGCCATGATAACAAATTTATCAAACTTGTATACAAGTGCGAAAAAATAGAATCGTATCGACAGACCCCATAGAGAAGTGATGATTCTCGCTTTGTTCTCGCTCATTTTGTGTTGGGGATTGCACACAGCTGTGTAGAACAAGTTGAAATGCATCATCAGAGCCAGCGCTCCCTGCGTTTGGAGCTTTTCAAAAGGAATTTATCATGAGGTAGAGTCTCACGAATCAGTTCTTTATCATGACAGCTTAAATGTATGTTAAAACTATAATCCGCAAAACCGTGATGAGGAAGGGAATCTTCGGTAGAACAAAAAACAATTGAATACGCTTGAATAGCTTTGAAATTCAAGTTCTCAATATATTCGAAAGTAACTTAGCGCAATAGGACCGGTCCTTTGCTCTTCTGTTTTAGTACTGATTCTTCAATATGAATTCTAGTAACATTTATGTGGAAAGAAAATCACTACTGCGCTCAAAAGAATAAATAGCTCACGCAGAAGGCAATACACTGGTACTAGGGTTGTTCAATTTCTCGGTTCAACAATCGCTCCACCTGACCACCATCCGGCTCGGATGGTGACAGCACGTCTTTGTCAGCAAACTCGTCATCGGTGTCGAAATCGTCCTCTTCTTCAGATGGCACAAATTGCTTCAAGAACTCCGCACACGTTGAAGTACGGTTAGGGCCCTCATGTACCCCAACTTTCTCGACATCGTAACGCTCGTTCCTCTTCTTCTTGATCACTCTATACGGTCCAAAAAACTTAGCTTCATTTTAATCCCAGGTCGATGCTCCATAGTGTATTCAAACTCCTCCCATCCCACAATTTTTGGTGCAATTTCTTTCTTCTCCATGGTCATTTTGAAAGCGGTGCAGTCAGTAACTATTTTGAAGGGGATTCCCAGTAAATATACCCTGATATTTTTTCAAGGCAGACACGATAGCGAGCACCTCCAGTTCTTAGCAGGTGTAGTTTGCCTCTGTTGTAGATGTTTTCTTGCTATAGTAGTATACTGGATGAAAAACACTCTCGCCTGGGAACTTCTGCAACAAGATCGCACCGAAACCAACCCTACTGGCGTCAGTATGTAGCTCGGTCAACGCACTCGGTTGGTACAAACTTAAGGTAGGCCTTGAACATAGTTTTGCTTTCAGCGTTTCTATTGCTGAACGTTGCTCTGGACCGAACACGAAAACCACATCCTTCTTCAATAAATCCGTTAAGGGTTTGGCGATGATTGAGGACCCTTCGACGAACTTCCGGAAATATCCGGTTAGCCCAAGAAACTGCTGAACTTCTCGAAAGTTTTGGGGTTCCGGAAACTTGACCACAGCCTCGGTTTTCTCTAGAGTTTGTCGAATTCCCCCGTTGCAAATATCATAACCAAGATATCAAATTCTTCTTTGAAAAAATTGGCACTTTTTCCACTTGATACGTAATCCGTTTTTCTCAGCAACGTCCAACTCCATCTTCAATCGATGTAAAGCTTCTTCCTCGTTCTCGGCAGGTATTAGCAGGTCGTCGATGTAAACCACGACTATTTTGTCCCGAATAAGAAACGGAAAACGGTTGGTGATGTAGATAATCCGAAAGGAGCCTTCAGAAACTCGAATTGCCCACACGGAGTTACAAATGCGGTGTACTTCACACTTTCTTCGTGCACTGGAACATGGAAAAAACCATTCTCCAGATCCAAGGTAGTAAAGACTTTGGCAGAGTGTAGATCATCTAGAATGTCCTCGATCAAGGGAATAGGAAAGTGATCGCGAATTATCACCTTGTTCAATCGGCGGTAGTCGACACAAAGGCGCCTGGTTCCATCCTTTTTATGCACTAGTACTATTGGGCTACTGAATTCAGAGGTGCTAGGGCGTATAATGCCCTGTTCTAGCCAGTTCTTAACTTGGATCTGTGCAATGTCTTTCTCTAGTGGAGCTAATCTTCTTGGTAGTTGTTGGATCGGAGCCTCATCCTTCAAGACAATCTTGAGCTTCACTTTTGTATCTGACACTTGCTGCGGAGAGTAACTGTTGATAATTTTCTTCACTTCCTTGCGAATATCCGGATTTTGAACTTGTGTTAGTACTTCTTCGGTATCCAACCATGATCCTCAAAACAAAGAGCTCATCCTTTGGTTGAAACTTCGCTCCTTCCGCTGTAACGTTGACGTCTCCATAGAGAAGCAAGTTTATTCCGAGCAATACTGGCTGAGGCATGTCCTTCGCATCAAGGACATCGAAAACAATTTGCAGAATAACATTTTCTACTTCTACCTCCACACAACACGTTCCTTGCGTCCACACCGAACCGTTGAGAGTTGACAGCTTCTTTGCATCTTTCGTATTCATGGGTAAATCGAGTTTGTCTTTCCAGTTGGTGCATAGTAGTGATACATCAGACCCTGAATCGAAGAATGCTCTCGTCGGTACTGTGTTCAACTTCACTTCCATATACGTGCCGCGTATTGGTACGGGTAATGATTGGCACACATTCACAGCTCCTTGGGACGGTTTCTTGGAACATTCTTTAGCAATATGACCGTCGACCCCGCACCGGTAACAAATCACACTTCTCGCATTATTTATTCTGTTCGTCGTTGGTTTAACGATCGAGCTTCTGCCGTTAGAGTTACGATGACTTTCGTTTGGAGGGTTGTGTGGTCTGTTATCCCTACCGTATTTGGAATCCTTCAAACCTTGATATATATGCAACTTCTCTCGGAACTCTTCCATAGATTTCGCACCGTACAGCAGTGTCTTGTCAGGCCCATTATCATTAATGCCGTTCACTGTATGTGTGATGATGGCATCTGCGTCCAAGTTGGCCTTTGCTCCTATCTCACGCATGACCAAAAAGTATTCCAACACATTCTCACCAAGTTTCCTCTTTCGAGCACGGAGAGCCTCAAGATGAATACACCACTAGGTGTTCCAATCTGCCAAATTCACGATTCAGCCATCTTGGATTTTAGTATGGGAGAGCAGGCCGGTTTGTTTTCGTTTTGCACTGAAAAAGTATTTTTCACCCCGCCTTCTTCTTTTCCACAAACTTGGCAGATTGTAGCACCTAGTACTGTCTTCATCTTGGAGAGCTTCATGAATAACTGCACTGTTCTCTTTTCTCTGGAACTCCTTCAGCAAAAACTGTTTCAGTAGCTTCCAACCGGTAATATGGCTCACAGTGCCCAATGATAGCTTCGCTAGGCCAGTCATCTTTTTCTTCGCCAGAACGAATCTTCGCAAATCGGTCAGTCCAATAGAGTCAGCCATTTCATCGAAGTCAGCAATCCACTTCTCGACGGAATACACTTCAGTGCCACTAAACTCGTAGAAGGCTGATTCCACTTCATTCACTGTTAAATACTGCTCTCCGATTGGTTGTCCACGGCTGGAGGCAGCCACTGCTTGTTCTTCATATACTCGCTCATTTTCTATATTGCCACCGATATCATTTGCCTCTCCGTCCACTATATTTCCACCGATTGAGTATCGTGTAGGGAAACATCGTCATTGTTTCTACGATTGTCTTCACAATATGAAACACCATGATTATCGTTTATATTATCACTCTGCCTCACGCTGTTCCGATGCGGCGTGCTTGCCACTGGTGGCTCAGGATACGTGCGACTCATGCAGAGTTCGTTTGACAAACGAGTATTGTCTTCCCTTAGGGACTGCATTTCAGTGCGCATTTCCCCATCTGTTGCGTAAGATTTGCGAAGGACATGTTCGAGAAATTCAACTGATCCACCAAACGAGCGAACGTATTGTCTGGATGGATATTCATCGGTGGTGGTTTAGCCATAGTCGGTGGATACGGGGCGGAAAAGAGTCGTTGCCGTAAGGGTTATCCATTTGATCTTTTCGACCAAACGCAGGAGAATCACTAAATAACACCACAGACTACGAGTTATTGTTTCACACAGAACTATTGTCTTCGCCGAACCGTTGTGGGATGCTATATAGTCACTGTTAAGGTCACTCTTGACGGAATCCAAGTTTAAAAGTGCTCGCGTTTTCGGGGGCACACCACTCGATACGGAAGCAACGCACAACTGTCATTTTTATTATTTCACGCATGCTGACGCAGCAAAGCTAAATCAACAAAAATTACAGTTGTGCGCCGCCTCTGAATCGAGTCGTGTGCTCCCGAAAACGCGAGCACTGGAAAACTTGGATTCCGTCAGAGTGACTCTTAACACACGCTACTAGATGCGGTGTGGATCGTTTTTGTTGCACTGCTCCACAGGGGATATTATGTCCGTAAACTATGATCCTTGGTGTATAAACCACTGTATCACCGTCACAAACGACCGCGATTTCCACTTCCCGGACGAGCCCCCAAAACTGTGAAAACTATAATCCGCAAAACCGAGTTGGGGAAGGGAATCTTCGGTAGATCGATAAAAGTTGAATACGTAGCTTTGAAATTCAAGTTCTCAATATATTCGAAAGTAACGTATCGCAATAGGACCGGTCCTCTGCTCTTCTGTTTCAGTACTGACTCTTGAATATAAATTCTAGTAACATTTGTGGAAAGAGAATAACTACTGTGCTCAAGAGAATAAATAGCTCACACAGAAGGCAATGCACTGGTCCTAGGGTTGTTCAATTTCTCGGTTCAACATGTATATAGAGATGAGAAGTGAGAGACTTTTTCATTTTCTTTTGAATTCAATACCTACTCATGGCTATCAGCCTAAAGGTGCTATTAAGCTGTGTCAGATTTCTTCTCGTGATTACTCCAGGCGTCCAGACGGGAGCTCCGTATCAAAGTATTGACGTAGATATGCTGGCCAAGAGTCTCCTCTGACTGCTACTAATAGCCTGATTTTAGTTTTTAATTTTATAATTCATTTCATAAATATAGATAAGGGCATGCCTTGGGAAGGCAAAATGTGGAACGGTATTCGTTATTTCTTGTAAAAAACGCTCACAAAATCCTTAACAGGCACTGAAGGTTATTTCATGAAAATTAAACGTCAAATCAGAGACTAACCCACTGCTGGTGGCCCTTACCGCTCGCGGAAAATTGGATAAAACATCGTTTTGCAAAGAGATACTTATCACTACTTCTTTAAAAAAGTATATTAACCTTCTGTCTGTGCTCAAAAAAACTTACGTTGTCTGTGCTCTGGGGTCAAATTGACCCCAAATTGAAATTGCTATAACTTTTTTAATGTTTGACCAATTTTGGATTTTTTGGGTTGTTTCGAAAGATAATTTAATCATCTTTCAGGTCGTTACCAAAGATTGACTATAGGTGGGCGGGTACATCGCGGGGAGGGGTTTTAGTAAACAAGGGTACAAAAACAGTGATTTTTCATGATTATTTTACTTATATCCGAAAATCCTACCCATTTTGAACTGCAACTTTTTTAAAAAGGCTATGCAGGAAGGCATGTGCTTTGGCATGAGGCGTTGATAAGTTTAGAACTCGGCCGCCAGGTGGTGGTATATTTGAATTCATTATTTTAGACTACTCAAGATATTCCGATATATAGAATTCTCCTCAGTGTAAATATTCTTATCGCACAAATTAAAAATGAGAAGAAGTGCTCATTATATTGAGCACCGCTTTGTAGCGCTAGACATCCTGAACAATGTTGCCGAATACAACTTTGGTGTAGGTATGAGGGATCTCAAGCTAAAGCAATATTTCATATATGCAAGAATATTGCAAGTACACTAGCGCCGCCTATTTGTAAATTTCCTTCTTATTTATTCCGTCAAATGACAGTCTATTGCCACCAGACGAACTTTGTTACAGACGTCATCTTTACAAATTTCAAAATTGTGCGATAAGAATATTTACAATGAGGAAAATTCCATATATCGGAGTTACTTGAGTAGTGTAAAATAATGAATTCAAATATACCGCCACCTAGCGACCAAGCGCTAAACTAATCAATGCCTCATGTCAAAGCAGACGCCTTCCTGCATAACCTTTTTGAAAAGGTGCAGTTCAAAATGGGTAGGATTTTCAGATATAATAAAATAAGCGTGAAAAATCACTGTTTTGTACCCTTTTTTACGAAAACCCCTCCCCGCGATGTACCCGCCCACCTATAGTCAATCTTTGGTAACGACCTGAAAGATGATTAAATTATCTTTCGAAACAGCCCCAAAAATCCAAAATTGGCCAAACATTAAAATAGTTATAGCAATTTCAATTTGGGGTCAATTTGACCCCAGAGCACAGACAACGTAAGTTTTTTGAAAAAAGGACACTGCAGCGCATATTTTCAAGATTTTTCAAGCGAATTTGCACATAGGAGACAGATCTCGGCGAGTTCTACCAAACTACCAAAAATTAGGAGAATCGGTTGAAAACTAAAAAAATGGCAGCCACTCAAAGTGGCCTGGGGTCATATTGACCCCAGAGCACAGACAAAAGGTTAAGCATGCATATTAGGGTGGCTCAAATTAGTATAAGAAAAACTTTTTTCAATTTTTTTGATGGGCCGCCCTCTTATTCGGTTCTATTTGATGCCCTGATGCTCTGGACAAAATTTCAGCCAAATCGGCCAAAGTTTGGGCGGTGCTAAACTCGTTGGAAGTTTATATGGTAAAATGTATGCAGAAACATCCACAAACAGTAAATTGCAGCTGGACTACACAATTTACGATGAAGAACTATGGTACTCATTCAGATCTTGTAGAATTAAATACAAAATGTTATGCTGAAAACCGCGAGAGGATTAGAGTTTGCCCGGCTAAGTTATTAGCATTTCTCTGAAGTGGGGTTTGAGCAACTTTCGTTTCTTTTACCTTTGAAAAGAAATAAATTCACCCCTACAACACTCCAGTAAAATGGTAATAACTTTGCGTAATAAACTCTAATCTTCTCGCGGTTTTCAGCATAACATTCTGTATTTAATTCTACAAGAACTGAATGAGTATCATGGTTCTTGATCGTAAATTGTGCCTTCCAACTGCAAATCACTGTTTTTGGATGTTTCTGCATACATTTTTCCATAGAAACTTCCAACGAGTTTAGCACCGCCCAAACGTTGACCGATTTGGCTGAAATTTTGTCCAGAGCATCAGGGCATCAATTAGAACCGAATAAGAGGGCGGCCCATCAAATAATTTGAAAAAGTGTTTTTTGAGCCACCCTAATACATATTTTATTTACATTACACTAGATTCATGCACTCCTTCAACTGATATACGCAATAAAATTGCATGAAAAATCACTTTGGCTCGATTTTGTAACAGCTTCTTATGCAGGCAGGCTGTGCAAGGTTTTTTTTCTCTTTTAATTGATGAAGTATTATTATTATTATTATCTTTATTATGGAGGCTTTCAGCCCTTGGCTAACCCCGCCTGCCGCCTGTTTTCATCGATGTTGAGGATATTATTAATAAAAGAAGCACACATTCAGTAAATTAATTTGAAAGGACCTTATAATGATAAGTGAACTCGAGCGAATTGGAGCTGTTCAAATGGGATTTAAAAGAAAAAAAAAACATTTTCGCATTATTTTCTGCCACACCCTGTAGTAGACAAAGTTCAATATACTCTTACATATCCGCCTTTGACCGGTTGCAGTCCATGAATTGTTGCCGATGGCAGTTGCAATTGGCGAAATGGCAATAGTAGTGTATATAGTTGATATAATCAATTAACCTAAATTAAATAAATTCTTGATGATGGAAATAGAAGAAGCAACATGTTGAAAGAAGATAAATAAAAGAGTAAGGCAAGATTTTTTCAAAATTGAGATCTGATTATTGTTGTCAAATATCTAGATGGGTCATGTTGAAACTAGATTTTAGGCTTCCCAAATCTAGTTTCAACATGACCCATTCAGATATTTGACATTACTGTTGTCAAATATTTGAATAAGTCATGTTGAAACTAGGAAGCCTAAAATCCAGTTTCAACATGACCCATTCAGATATTTGACAACAGTAATCAGATCTTAATTTTGAAAAAAATCTTTCCTAACTCTTTTATTTATCTTCTTTCAACATGCTGCTTCTTTTATTTCCATCATCAAGAATTTATTTAATTTCGATTAATTGATTATATCAACTATATATACGTGTACAGGTAATAAATAGAGGGGTAAATCATTCTAACAATTATACCTACCACTGAGATGTCTGGTCTTTTTACCTACCTATATATGTGACGGAACGTCAGCAGTAGTAAAAAACTCACGCGAATAGATTAGTTAGAATGCAGTCGCACAAGATAGAAACGAGAGACTTAATTTCAAGATTTTGAATAGATAGGACGAAATCTTTGTACTTCTGCTAGTAGAGAAGAATGTTTTAGTATTTGAGGGGGGATGTACAGCGGAGTGTTTTTCAGTACCGGGGAGAGAAAGATATAACCTTGCATTTCTAGCTATTGATACGCTTGTCGTAACCAATGCACCACAGTAACAAGGAGTTGACGTCATCTTGGTGGGCCGGATACGTAGCCATAATGTCGGTCAGTAAGATGGTTCTCGATAACGATCCAGCGGGCAAGGTGGATCGATCGGTTGGAAGATGATATGCGGACCCTCCGTAGATTGCGTGGCTGGCGACGTGTAGCCATGTACTGAGCCGAAACCCCAACCACTGTTCAGTTCGATCGATATGCAATTTGCACCAGCTCCGATCAATCACTTAGTAGCAACCATTGATATGTTTAGTCGATAAGGTTAAAAGGTCGGAAGGACAATAGGTCGAAGGGTCAAAAGATCGAAGAGACGAAAGGTCGAAACAAAAAATCCTAACCAAAAGGACTAAAGGTCGAAATTACAAAAGGTCAAAAGGACAAAAGGTTAAAAGTAAAGAATGCCGAAAAAATCACAAAGGGTTGAAGAAAAATAAAGTTGATATAAATAAATTGATCAAAAGTTAGAAAGGATAAAAGATCGAAAGACAAAAGGCCGACATAATAAATAGTTGAATAGACATAGATTGAAGGTTACATTCCATCTATCATAGGCTGTTCTTACGAGACATGCTTCTTCTTCTTCTTCTTCTTATTGGCATTACATCTTTTATGCCCAGGGAGTCGAGACAATTTCCAATCCGAAAATTGCCTAGACCGGCACCGGGAATCGAACCCAGCCACCCTCAGCATGGTCTTGCTTTGAAGCCGCGCGTCTTACCGCACGGCTAAGGAGGGCCCGCGAGACATGCCTTATCCAGTTTTCCGCGAGCGGTAATGGCCGCCAGCTTGCCTGTGGGTTAGTCTCTGATTGACATTTGTGAAAGTCAACTGCACCAACTGCTCCGAGCATTCTGACCAATCTGCTAAATAAGAAGGTGCTGATGAGGTGGACAAACGTCAAATCAAAGACTAGTTCACATGTAAGCTGGCGGCCATTACCGCTCGCGGAAATTTTGAACTGGTGCCACTCTTCAGAGTTTACTTAACCCTCTAACAAAACCAATCTGAACACATTACTTATTATCACTAGAAAAAACATGTATTTCGAATAGTAGTAGTAAATGAGTGGAGAACTAGTTTCAAGATTTAAAATATACATAAAGTAAATGAAAGTTTATAAGTAAGCCTATCTGATAATCTTTTTTTTATCTTTTATATTCATAAAAATGAATTTCTGTCTGTCTGAGCCTTATAGACTCCGAAACTACTAAACCGATCGACGTGAAAATTTGTATGTATGCAGACCACAACTGTGGTCGTCTTCAGTGTCTCGTACTTGACTCGACTCGAGTCGACTCGAAAGTCGAGTCAAGTACGAGACACTGAAGACGACCACACAGTTGTGGTCGAAATACGTATCTGCAAAGATATCGAAAATTAATTGGTGGAATTAAATGGAGAGTACTTAATTCGTCTTAGACGGTTGAATACATTCCACTAAAAGAGCTAAATATATTTTTCTGATACTATCTTCTGTTTTTCGACCTTTTATCCTTCGACCTTTCGACCTTCGACCTTCGACCTTTTGTCCTTTCGACCATTTGGCTGGCATTCGACCTTATATTCTACAATCAACTGTACATATCAATGGTTGCTACTACGTGATTGGTCAGAGCAAATTTAATTTCGATCCAACTGCGGAGGACAAGTCCTTACAATCAGTGAAAGGATAAGAAGGGCATGTTAGTGTCTGGTTATTGTTGCTACTAGAGACCGAGAATACCTTCGCAGAGCTACACAATTACCATAAAAAGGAAGTTGAGTGAGATAATTAGAAACATAGATTCACCATGGGAAGTAATGTGTTCCATGCAATTATTATTATTTATTCAGACTAAGGCCGGAGTGGTCTGTGCGGTGTATAAGAGTCTTCTCCATTCGGCTCGGTCCATGGATACACGTCGCCAACCACGCAGTCTACGGAGGGTCCGCAAGTCATCTTCCACCTGATCCACCTTGCCCGCTGCGCACATCGCCTTCTTGTGCCCGTCGGATCGTTGTCGAGAACCATTTTCACCGGATTACTGTCCGACATTCTGGCTACGTGCCCGGCCCACCGCTGTCGTCCGATTTTCGCGGTGTGAACGATGGATGGTTCTCCCAACAGTTGATGCAACTCGTGGTTCATTCGCCTTCTCCACGTACCGTCCGCCATCTGCACCCCACCATAGATGGTACGTAGCACTTTCCTTTCGAAAACTCCAAGTGCGCGTTGGTTCTCCACGAGCATCGTCCAGGTCTCGTGTCCGTAGAGGACTACCGGTCTAATGAGCGTTTTGTAGATTGTCAGTTTGGTACGGCGGCGAACTCTATTCGATCGGAGCGTCTTGCGGAGTCCAAAGTACGTACGATTTCCAGCCACTGTGCGTCTCCGAATTTCTCTGCTGGTTTCATTTTCGGCAGTCACCAGTGAGCCCAAGTACACAAATTCTTCTACCACCTCGATTTCGTCACCACCAATGCAAACTCGCGGTGGGTGGCTCACATTGCCTTCTCTTGAACCTCTTTTTATCATGTACTTCGTGATCGACATGTTGATGACTAGTACGATCCGCTTAGCTTCCCTCTCCAGTCTGACGTAGGCTTCCTCCATCTTCTCAATGTTACGTGCCATGATATCAATGTCGTCGGCGAAACCAAATAACTGGACGGGCTTCGTGAAAATCGTACCACTCGTGTAAATCCCTGCTCTTAATATTACCCCTTCCAAAGCGATGTTGAATAATAGACACGAAAGATCATCACCTTGCCGTAACCCTCTGCGCGTTTCGAAGGGACTCGAGAATGCCCCTGAAACTCGAACTACGCACATCACCCACCATCCATCGCTTCGATCAACCGTGTCAGTTTATCCGGAAATCCGTGTTCGTGCATTAGCTGCCATAGCTGGTCCCGATCGATTGTATCATATGTGGCTTTGAAGTCGATGAATAGATGATGCGTGGGTACGTTGTATTCGCGGCATTTCTGCAGTACTTGGCGAATGGCGAACACCTGGTCCATGGTGGAGCGTTGGCGCATACTGCGTTGGCCTGGTACTGCCCCACGAACTCCCTTGCAATTGGTGCTAGTCGACGGCATAAAATTTGGGAAACTACCTTGTAGGCGGCGTTCAGCAATGTGATTGCGCGGTAGTTGCTACAATCCAGCTTATCGCCCGTTTTGTAGATGAGACACACGACACCTTCCATCCACTCCTGTGGCAAAACTTCCTCCTCCCAAATCTTGGTAATCACCCAGTGCAGCGCTCTAGCCAGTGCCTCACCACCGCGCTTAAGTAGCTCTCCTGGTAGTTGGTCAACCTCAGGGGCTTTGTTGTTCTTCAGCCGGCCAATCTCCTCCTGGATTTCCTGGAGATCCGGAGCCGGTAAAATTATGTCCTGCGCGCGTTCCCCCAGGTCCATCACTATACCGCCATCTTCGTCTGCCACATCACCATTCAGGTGTTCTTCGTAGTGCTGCCGCCGCCTTTCGTAAGAAGGTTCCAGTTTATGTCCCTACATATATCAGGCTGTCGCACGTGGCCCTCACGTGAAAGGTTTAACTTCTCATAGAACTTTCGTGTGTTATTAGCGCGGTACATTTGCTCCGTCTCTTCACGGTCTCGATCTTCCTGGTGGCGCTTTTTCTTCCGGAAAATCTAGTTTATATAGCCTGTTTATATCGTGCCTCGTTCGCCCTCGTGTGGTGTTGCAGCAATCTCGCCCATGTTGCATTCCTCTCTTCTACTAACTGCTCACATTCGCCGTCATACCAGTCGTTTCTCTGATCCGGGGGCACCGTGCCAAGTGCAGCGGTTGCTGTTACCAATGGCGGATCGAATATCTCTCCAGCCATCTTCAAGAGACGCTGCGCCTAGCTGCTCTTCCGTTGGGAGTGCCACTTCCAGCTGCTGCGCGTATTCTTGGGTTAGTCTACCGTCTTGTAGCCACCCAATGTTAAGCCGCGGCGTCCGACTTCGTCGCGTGTTGTACACCGTCGAGAGTTTTGTGCGCAGGCATACTGCAACGAGGTAGTGGTCGGATTCAATATTCGCACTGCGGTAAGTGCGGACGTTCGTGATGTCGGAGAAGAATTTACCGTCGATTAGAACGTGGTCGATTTGGTTTTCCGTTTCTTGGTTAGGTGATCTCCATGAAGCCTTGTGGATATTTTGCGGGAAAAGAAGGTGCTTCGGACTACCATTCCGCGGGAAGCTGCAAAGTTTATGCATCGTTGGTCGTTTCATTCGATACGGCGTGCAGACTATCCGGTCCGATGACCGGTCTATACATTCCTCCCTTCCTACCTGTGCGTTCATGTCACCGATGACGATTTTGACGTCCAGCAGTGGGCATCCATCGTATGTCTGCTCCAGCTGCGCATAGAACGCTTCTTTCTCGTCGTCGGGTCTCCCTTCTTGGCAGTGCACGTTGATGATGCTATAGTTGAAGAAACGGCCTTTAATCTTCAGCTTGCACATCCTTGCGTTAATTGGCTGCCACTCAATCACGCGTTGGCGCATCTTTCCAGCACTATGAAGCCGGTTCTCAGCTCGTTGATGGTGCCACAGCTTTGGTAGAAGGTAGCCGCTCGATGCCCGCTTTTCCACACTTTCTGTCCTGTCCAGCAAATCTCCTGCAGCGCCACGACGTCGAAGTTGCGGGGATGTTATTCATCGTAGATCATCCTGTCGCAACCTGCGAAACCTAGCGACTTGCAGTTCCATGTTCCAAGCTTCCAATCGTGATCCTTTATTTGTCGCCTAGGTCTTTGCCGATTTTATCGAGTCGCATTATCTCTTATATTGTTCGTAATTATTGGTTTTCCAGGCGGCTTATTGGGCCTGCGCAAACCTCCTGTCTCGTCGGAGGGCCGTCGTGTCAGGGCTGTTTAGCGTCCCACCTAACACCAGGACTTGGGCTTGTGCGCTTTGAGCGGCACACGGTCGCTTTGTGTGGGGCCTACTTGCGGATACATGCAGCTTTTTATAAGAATTTACCAGGGCCCACTGTCAAAGCCCACTACATCCTATGCAAGCCCCACAACTCGCAGATGGCCTGGGGAGGGATCGTCAAGCCCTTGGACATAGTCCCTGCTGCCCGAGAGTGTTCTATGCAACTTCTATTTTATTATTATGTACGGAACGTTTTAATATACAAACAACACTGTTAGCATTTCTTTTCCTGATCTTTTAGAATAGGTTCGTGATTATAGATATTATAGATCAACAGAACTTTTATTGACTTTATATTACAGAGACATTCGCTGTTACGTAATATATTTCTAACGAGCCATCGAGCTCAAATAAAACGTACTTTCATAACGCTCCAATGTTGTACAGTGTTTGAGACAACGTAAAACAAACACTAAATAATAAAAATGCTTAAAAAATCATTGGAGAATTACATTGCTATTCTTTGTTTTGCTTTTTTATGATTTCCCCTACTAATGGTAATGTGACTGACATATGAACATTTTTTTCACTCACTTCACCCGAAACAGACGTTCAGCGGACCCCTTAACGTGGCATGTTGTCCCCGTCAACGCCGGCTCAGGTCCACCACCCTCACACAACTCCCTTCCCATCAATGGACCCAAAAAGCATCCACATCGTAGCGACCTGGAGCGTACCAGCTGCAGTAGCAGCAACTCCAGTACCGGCAGCTCCGGCACCTTGGAGGAACTTCCCGGCGGTCGGGATATCAAAGTGGTGCTCTCGGTGGCACCACGCACCAAGCTGGGATGCGGAATTTGCAAAGGTCCAGACTGGAAACCGGGCATTTTTGTGCAGTTCACTAAGGAGGGAGGCGTCGCTCGAGAGGCAGGATTACGTCCGGGCGATCAAATACTATCGTGCAATGGAAGGGAGTTTGCGGACATTACGTTCGCTGAGGCGGTCAGCATCATGAAAGCGTCCCAGGTGCTGGAGTTGACAATACGGTCGGGCGCGGGGATCGATATGTTCCCCGGAGAATCTAGCGGCTACAATAGTAGTGCGAGTAGCGTCAATGGGGATCAGAGCCCATGTTGGGGTGATTCAACGGCGAAGCGGCTGAGCATCGTGCGAGAAGAATCGATTTCGAAAGATCGGAGGTCAATAGGGCAGAGAGCGGAGAAAGCGGGACCAAAGAGTGCGGGTGGCCACCGCCGGAACAATACGACTATTATTGAATTTTCCGAAAATGGAACCGTTGTTAATAGTACACTGATTTCGCAGGATGGGGCAGAGAAGAGGGAGATCGAGGACAAAGAAGGTAGCAAAAAATTGGCCGATATATGCTTCGTTTCAAAACAAAGCGAGACCAAAACGGTCATTGTTGAAGTTCATCGGAGCGCATCAACGAATTCGATTGCTACGGGCTCCCCGACGTCGTCTAGTGGTGTTAGCACTGTCTCTTCGGGGTCAACTTCGCATATACCGCCTCCACCGCCACTTTTTGCAGATAAAATTCCACCGCCCCCTCCGCCCTGCAGCGGACTTAGCAGTGGCTATTCGACTACCAACAGCGCTAAATCTGCTGGTGGATTAGGTGGCATTGGAGGTCAGCACCAGCAGCGCAGCCCTTCGTCGGTAAGTTTGGCTGATTCCAGCGCCAGCAGTGGCATCGATTGTGGATCCTCGAATGGCAGCGGTGGCATTGGCGGGCTGGGTAATGCAATTTCAGAGGAACTGAAGCGAAGAGCACAGAAGAAGGGCACTCTATCTTCGACGGCTCAGGAACCGGCCGCAGCGCTCACCGAACTGGAAAATAGGTTAAAAGAAAAGCGATTAAGGCCCATGGCGAACTCGAGTAGCGACGCGGCACGACATTCCGCGCTGATGGACGAGTTCCGGGCGGTGCACAAGCGCATGTTCAAGAATGGATTCGACAATGCGGAACTCAAGGTGAGATGGCGATTTTGAAATATCATTATGAAATGCCTAATCTAATCTGATTCTCTTTTTTCTCGCAGAAAACACCTTCCAAAGATAAGTTACCGAATGAGGCAACCACATCGACCACAACGTCCAGCGAAATAGGCGGTCAAGGTAAGGGAACGATGGGTCGTGTCGCAGCATCCGAACTGGCCAAAGCCAGTGGTGACATTGCCGAGCTGGAATCGATAGAATCATTCCAGCTGACGAACCCAACGCCCACCACAGTACGACCTCCGTCGTACTATTTCTGCCCACAGAACACCGGTCCGGCCACGATGAAAAAGTCCCAGAAACCGATCGCAGTTACCATCAGCGAGTACAATGGCGTTGGCAGTGGTGGTGGTGCAATCGCCTCCGATCTACCAAAGAAGCCCTCCTCCGTGATAGGGAACTTGAAGTACGAGCTGGAGAAGACCCTGTCGCTGTCCAACCTGCGACAGCGTAGCGAATCGCGGGAGGATCTGGTCGAGCGGATCCAGATTGGATGCGGACAGCAGAAGGAACAGGGACCCAAACTGAGCAGAAGCTCGTCGGCGGTGACGACGGTTTCAAATGGCAATCGCATAACGATTGCTATTTCCAATGAAAAGAAGTAGGGATGCGCACTGGTATGATTGTTAGTGTTAGCGTTGTGAGCTGAATGTTGAATGTTATGAATGTGTAAGATTATTTCGTAAGTTTTAGATTAGTAAGATTTGATTTTCTCCGATTTGCTGATGCTGAGATTATTGGAACGTTCAAACTTGCCGAATAACTCTTTATTTTTTTTGGATAATATTTTGTCATACCGTGTATAGTTAAACGATATATTGATAAGAATTATGTTTTTGGTAAACGTACTTTGCACGGCAGAGTAGGTGGCGCGTTCCGTCCAATTTTCATGTGAAAAATATGCTCAAAACCATTATGTAAAAGATGTATGTATTTATACTTGTTTATATGCGAACGATTGTATGACATGCTTACTGAAAGTAGAATGGAAAGAAAGCTCCTTCTATGCAAGTTTGTGTGTAATGCTACTTGCATACAAATTAATGATCGTCTTCCTAGAATAGGTGTGGACTTGTTTACTCTTCTTATTCTGTACATCTTGATCGGATGGAAACTACAAAGCGGTTTTACAGGAAATGACGATTCTGAGATTTTCGTACAACAAAAGGGAACGGTTCGGCACTTCTTCCCATAGCTCCTATTTCCATCCCATCAAAAACAAAGCAATGAAAAGGAATTTGGTTTTTGTGACTTTTTTCAGCAGTGAGCACGCGTGTTAACAAAAAGAAGCGACGAGATGTGTGCTGTATTTCTTCGTTTTGCGATGAGATGAATATCGGAACAGTTCCCCTATATGCCTATTCGAGGAGCCTATATGCATGAGCGTAGCCAGGATTTCGAGCAGGAGGAGGGCAAATTTTTAAGATCTTGTTAATCTTGATTTCGGCAAAATCTACAAATTATTTGCGTTGGAATTATTGCATATTCTGAACTTCCATGAAAACACATGTATCTAAGTTCGAAAAAAAATTTAAAACCAAATCCACAACAGGCAGTAACTAACCAACTAATAATAGAAGAGATCTAATGTTCGGCGAGCTGTTGGATATCAATAGTTTTCCGCAACACAAAAAAAAAAACTCAATCGTTTGAAGGACAGTCGGTGTGTGGGTGGTTTTGGACCGTACGGTACCTACGTCTTTTCTTCTTGAAATAATTAGTTGACCCTGGTTTAGCCACCATGGCTGGTCGATAGGGGACATCTTTGGCGATTTAAACCAACGGCCAGCAGATTCGTCCGATAATGAACAACGGACCTTATAAGCAACCTTATAAATCCTTAGTTTGATTTTGGTCGAGCTTTTGACACAGCATGAAACCAGATATGATTTTATTTTGTTTATTCATTTTATTTAAATTTTGCAGCAATACTTTGTACTGGACCCACCAAAGAACGTATCGTCTAAGGATTTGACGTAAACTACGTCTAAGGGAAAGACTCAGATACAGGGTGTAAAACCAAAATTTCCAAATTCGAGACCGTCACGAAATTAGGATAGATTTCAAACGCTAATAGCGTCTTTATCTTTCGATGGATTTTCGACATTTGCTTATCAATCGATTCAGAAACTCTCCAGCAATTTGCCAATTCTATTGATACTATTGATTATCAACGTTAAACTATTGAAAATGTTGTTTCTTTCCAAACCGGGTGAAAAATTCAATTCCGTTCATAAATCCCCAACACGGACATCAGATTGCAGTAAGGTTCGGGCCTTTTGATTCACTGCTTCGTTTTCCCGTGTATAAAAAGCCTCGTGTTTCGCGTGCGCGCGTCATTTTCATTCTGGATGTCACGGCGAGCGGACCATGGCGTCCAGAAGCGGTCCTAGTGACAACGGCTGTCTCAGCGGTGGTGGTGCGGATGAAATTTTTTCGGTCGGTGGTGGTGGCGGTCGTGGAAGCAGCAGCACATCATTTTCATCCGTGTCCCATCTTCGGCGGATCTGGCAATCGACGGCGTTCGTTGAGCCGAATCATCGGATGGCGGTCGCGCAGCCCAGTGGCTGCTGTCAATAAGGCACATAAGTGGCAATTAATCGGTTCTTTTCAGGACCATCATTATATTTGGGAGGACGGTTAAGTTGAAATAATTTTCCTAAAGTGCAACCGTTAGGAACTGGAAAATTCTTCGGTGAAATTTTCTAGCGTAATTCGGAGTTATATGATTTTAGTGATTGAGAATGTTGATATTAGACGAACTTTCTTCATAGAACAAAGCATAATTGTTTGGCATCGGTAGCGGAATCATAGCATTAGTGCCGGTCCGAGCATAGGCTGTCATCGGAAGATTGCTACAGTAATTTATTCACTAATGTGGCGTTTGCAACGATTTGGATGTTGTCGGCACAACATGAAATTTTCCCGCGAGACTATAACTTTGTATTTTTCCTGTTGATGATTGAAAAAGAAATCAGTTCCGAGATGAACTTTATTCAAAGCGCAACGCTAACGTCGGTAGTTGAATCCCAAGCAAGTATCGGAAGGAGACCATGCAAACAATTGATTCGCATTATGACTGAAAAAATTGTATGGCGTCAGTATTGATGTTTGCTACAGATTTTTGACGTAAACTTCGTCTAAGGGGAAGACTCAGACACATGGTTTAAAACGGAAATTTCAAAATTCGAGACTGTCACAAAAATTAGGATAGATTGCGAACGCTAATAGAGTCTTTAACTTATTTTGACATTTGCTTATCAATCGATTCGGAAAACCTTCAGCAATTTGCCAATTCTATTGATACTATTGAATATCATTAATGCTTAATTTTTTTTCTACAACAAATATGATTTTGAAAAAGTATCACCGGCGCGTGCTTACTCGCAATGTACATGCTGATACATTTACAGTTACATCAAACAACTGAAAACCGAAATACGCCACTCCAAAATTACGAGGTGACAATGTTAGAAAGAGACAAAAGATAGGAAAAATAACACGGTGTGTAGTGCCTCCCCGAGTCACCTTAAGGGAAGATCCTTTAATTACGTAACGCAAAAATTGGGCATTTTCAAACCCACCTCCCCCCTATGTCACACTTTTTGTATGAAGCATCTAAAATTATGTATGGGTCGTCACACTTCGCCCAACCCCCCCTCTCCCCTCTAAGCGTTACGTAATTTGTGGACGCTCCCAAGAGCCACTTTCATTGATGGTAGCCGATCGTTAGTACTTCATATCAAATATAATATCATATCATAGCATATCAAAGAATATTGTGGCCAAATTTCATAAAATTTGGTCAACAAAAAACCCCCTGACAATAATAGAACAAAACCTGCCAAAGCCGTCATTCCTCCTACATCATACAAGAAAATTTAAACTGAGCGCTGCTAATGTTAATGACGACGACCGCGCGACCCACACCATCGCCGGGAATAAAATTTCCGGTAGGAGCTCCGCCGATGCCGAAGGTGGTACCACGGTCTGCTCTCCGCGACATCTCGAACGAAATAGCTCGCGCGCGCGAAGGAGCTGCTTTCTTGTAATCAATAAAGTTGAACCTGTAGCCACGCCCCTTTGGGGGGTGTGTGACGGTTACACAATATTTGCAGTCATACCGGACAACAAAGAGGCGGGGCTAATGAGCCATCTTTATTGATTATAAGAAAACTGCTCTCCCGCGCGTGCGTGGCATTTCAGCACCTTAAAACTCATGGATGAGTTGAATCATCGTATGTTTTCTGTATGTATGTAGAATCACGAGCGCGCGTAAAACGGAGAAGCTGCAAAAATGTTTTCGCATGGATGACTATCTACCAAAATTATAAGTCTTTCTCTGAATCGTGCTCTCGTGATTCTACTACCGACGGAAAACAATCTGCTATCACCAAGCAATTAAGTTTTACTTTGATCAAAATTCATCTCGCCTCAAGTTGTGACTTAAGAGCTACTTTCATTGATGGTAGCCAATCGTTAGTAAGGGAAATTACGGCTTTGGCAGGTTTTGTTCTATTATTGTCAGGGGTTTTCTGTAACTAATTATGCTCAAATTTGGCCTAAACATTCTTTGCATATCAAAGAATATTGTGGCCAAATTTCATAAAATTTGGTCAACTAATCCCCCCCTTAAATACATATGGGATATTGGAAAAATCGGTTCTTCTTAGGGCCTCCATTCTATACAAAGGAAGATTGAGGCGAGGCGAACTTTTTTCAAAGTGCAAATTAACCGCTTGGAGACGCCATAAAGTTGCCTGGCGTCCGTAGCAGAATAACGAGCGCGCGTCGGAGGGAGATGCTACAAATATGTATTCGCATGGATGGCTTCAGTGGCAGTCAAGTTTAATTCTTTCAAGATTCTTATTTGGTTTTGTTATTTCAGCCTATGGCGTGGGTCGTGTGGTCGTTAGTGATTCGAAATATGCATTATTGGGAATTAATCGATTCTTCTCATGGACACCATTTTAAACATAGGAAGATTGAGGCGAGACAAATTTGTTCAAAGTACGACGTCGTAGCAGAATTACGTTGCCGTTCGTAGCAGAATAACGAGCGCGTATTGTAGAGAGCTGCTGCAAATATGTATTCTTGCACTGGCACTAGATTCTTCATTTCACCAAACTGTTTTACGTAGTTTACGTTGGGAGGTCGTGTCTTGTACACAACCCTTATGATTTTTTTTATAACCAGACTAAGGGACGAGTGGCCCGTGCAGTGCATAGAAGTCTTCGCCATTCAGCTCGTTCCATGGCTGCACGTCGCCAACCACGCAATCTGCGGAGAGTCCGCAAATCGTCCCCCAGCAAACACAAGATCGTATATCATAGCGAATAAGTGTACAAAGTGGAGGCCATATACGTGCATTTTGCACGCAGTCAAATGAAGGAATGCGCCTATATCGCCTTCACCTTGTACACTTATTCGCTAGCATACTCTGATTTTGTGTTGGCTGAAACCTCCACCTGATCGATCCACCCGCTGTGCAGCTCGCCTTCTTGTTCCCATCGAATCGTTGTCGAGAACCATTTTCACCGGATTACTGTCCGAGATTCTGGCAACGCCTAACGATGTGTAATCCTAATGCTTTGTAGTAGAAATATTAATTTCAGTTGATGTTTAGTAGATAATTCTTAACCCTAGAGGACTCACACCTTTGTAAAAAGTACAATACTAGCAAAAAAAAGGCACGCTTGCCGTATACAACAGAGGCAAGACTGCAAGAGTGATTCAAGACTAAGCGCATCCCGAATCCGCATAGTGTCTATAAGTTCAGAAAACTATGCTGACGTAATAATTCATTCATTCATTTATTTAGTTTACATTTAAACAGATAACACTGAATGAACAATATGACGCCACAATACACGGTTCGAGGCCGCAACTCTCCATCCTCGCTCGCCAAGTCGTTTTGCACCTGGTCTGCCCACCTCGCTCGCTGCGCTCCATGCCGTCTTGTACTTGCCGGATCGGAAGCGAACACCATCTTTGCAGGGTTGCTGTCCAGCATTCTTGCAACATGCCTTGCCAATCGTACCCTTCCGGCTTTAGCTACCTTCTGGATACTGGGTTCACCGTAGAGCTGGGCGAGCTCGTGGTTCATTCTTCACCGCCACACACCGTCTTCTTGCACACCGCCAAAGATGGTCCTAAGCACCCGTCTCTCGAATACTCCGAGTGCTTGCAAGTCCTCCTCGAGCATTGTCCATGTTTCATGTCCGTAGAGGACAACCGGTCTTATTAGCGTCTTGTACATGACACATTTGGTGCGGTGGCGAATCTTTTTTGACCGCAGTTTCTTCTGGAGCCCGTAGTAGGCCCGACTTCCACAGATGATGCGCCTTCGTATTTCACGACTGACATTGTTATCAGCCGTTAGCAAGGATCCAAGGTAGACGAATTCCTCGACCACCTCGAAGGTATCTCCGTCTATCGTAACACGGCTTCCCAGGCGGGCCCTGTCGTGCTCGGTTCCGCCCACAAACATGTACTTTGTCTTTGACGCATTCACCACCAGTCCAACTTTTGTTGCTTCATGTTTCAGGCGGATGTACAGTTCTGCCACCTAAATAAATTGACTGGATCTGTTGAAAATCGTACCCCGCCTGTTACACCCGGCTCTCCCTTCTACCCGGCTGTTACACCTTCTAGCGCAATGCTGAACAACAGGCAAGAAAGTCCATCACCTTGTGTTAGTCCCCGGCGCGATTCGAGCGAACTGTAGAGTTTTCCCGAAATCTTCACACAGTTTTGTGTGGCCCCAAATGACCGGAGCGAACTGTTATGACAGCAGCTCTCCGTGGGTGCGTGTGCACGCCACGGAGGTCTGACCAGAAGAGGCCGAGTCATGGCTTGCTGCGCACTGATCGACACGCTGAGGTGTTGATGTATAATCGCACGCTGATGGTGACTTACTCAAACCCCACATTTCCCTTCTTCTCTCATTAAAAAAGGGAAAAAAAATCCTCTAGCATAGAACGCAATGATTTTTTTTACATAGAGATACGTCTGACTTTTCTATATTGTGGTACACTTTACGATTGTAAAAACTCGAAAAACGTCATGAAAATATGATAGACTTTGATCGTTAATATCTTAGCCGTTTCCGGTGGATTTTCAATTTTCTTGGACCATTCGATCAAGGAAGAGTCAACGCTTCATACCCGATGTACACTGAAGTCGTTTTTTTACGCGGTTTTTTTATACACGAATCGCTTTTTTTATGCTGGGATTTAGGCAGTTTTTTACGTTGTTTTAATTTACGCGGCTTATATCCTCCGCGTGAAAACCAACTCCAGTGTTACAATATTTACATGTATGATTCTTTACTTTTGAAAACATGCTAACGGTTTAGCAATCGGCTCCGGCGAATCAGTCAATCTCGTAAGTGCATCGCAAGCTTCTTCTTGCATAGCACTACATTCCAACTGAAACTTGGCCTGTTTTCAACTTAACAATCTATTAGCATTTCTTTAGATACTAATTGAAAGCTTTCTATGCCTGCCTTTGCATCTTTACTATCTTGTGTCGCAAAGTGCACTATGTCGAGAATGTTTCCCACCCGAAAACAGCCATCTCTGGATTTTGCGCCATTGTTCGTAAGGCTAACTGAAAACCTCTAGCCAGCATAGACGTCAAGTTATTGCAACTTAGAGGGCTTTCAACCGATGCAGTTCATTTCTGCTAAGTTACACGCGCGTTTTCTCTCGAAAGCTTGGGGGCGTTTGACGACAGCTTCTCGCTTACGTGTATTGTTGCCAGTTCTGGTAAACTTTCTTCGGCTCGTTTTTTGCTGATTCCTAGGTGTCTGTCGGAGTAAACGCAAAGTCTGACGCAACTCATGTGAAGGAATAATATTTATTATAATTGTTATCAATAAACTCTCAAACTATTTCTTGTCGCGTCGTGTTGCATCGCGTCAACTCTGACTTCCTCCATAGGATGACCTGACCAACAAACGCCGTTGACAGCCTAGCTTTTACGATGGGCTTTTCTGTAATGAAACACCGATCGTTAAGACTGACATAGTGCTTAGTCTCGGTCCCAGTTTGCGTCGGTTGCAGCGGTACTCTCATTCTCATACGATAATTATTGGAATTATCATTTGATAACTTTTCAGGTGTGAAAAGTAAGCGATTTGTTATCGGCGATAACTTTTCAAATTTTGGAATTGATTATCATTCAGATGTAAACCTAGCTAATACCAATTTAATGTCAACAATGAAGTTCAATTGGATGTTTGGCATTGTGTTTTGGTGTCATGTGGGAAAATAAGTTCAAAAGTAGTATTAATCACTGCTTCGAATCGAGATACAATTATCGAACAATACTTACTCTCTAACGAGTTGGAACAGAAAAGTCGAAAACCTGTACATTATATACAGCTCCGTAGTTCAACGTCATCTTTACGTACAACCCGATTGAGCTGCACCTTTGAGTTTTTATGTTATTTACGTGAGACGAAGATGAACATATTGCTTTTAAGAAACCGATAATTTCCTTTGAAAACTGAACTCCAAAATAAACTTGTCTGATCATAGAGGTTTTCAATCGCAGAACAACGAAATGCAAGTCAATAGGTTGTATCGTTTAAATGTTAAACTAAATTGGTACCTAGTGTTATGGTTTTGATCTCACAAGAAACATTTTATATTGTGACAATAATCTAAATATCTTTTACCGTCCATTAAATCCATTTATCAGCATCACAAATAGTCATATCAGTAAGCTGATCTTCAACATATCGATGTTGAACTTGCTAACAACCGCTTAGAACATGTATTCACAAACTTTTGGCCGCGACTCCCAGGGAGGTCGTGGGCTGATCAATGATGGGTTGCGAAAGACGAATCTTGATTCATGATTTTGTCCTTATTTTGTCCCACAAATCTATCACAGCCATTAGATTTAGATCTATGTAGTAAATGGAGAACTATAAAATTTGAGATTTTTTCAAATACAATGAAATCCAAACAATCCAAATTCAATCCAATTCCAATAAAAATCCAAGCCACATTCAATCCAATTCTAATCAACATCCAATCCTAATCCAATCTAAATCCAATCCAAATCCAATCGAAATCTAATCCTAATCCGATCCACATCCATTCCAAATCCAATCCAATCAAAATCTAATCCAAATCCGATCAAAATCCTATCTAAATCCGTTCCAAATCCAAACGCAATCAAATGCAATCCTAATCCAAATCTAATTCAAATCCATTCCAAATCCAATTCAAATCCATTCCAATCAAGTCCAACTCTAACCAAATTCTAATCCAAATCTTATCTAAATCAATTCGAGTTTCAAATAATTTCAAATCAATTCAAAGTAATATAATGATGGGATATGAAGCAATTCATAATGGTTTGTACAATCTAACGCGAGCTCATTTTTTATCCAAATTCTAAAAGCCAATGTGGGAGGGTCGCAAGCAATATACGATTCTGTTAGGTGGGTCGCATGTACAAACCTATGACTTTGTGAATGCTGGCAACGTTTTTGAGCTTCGTGAATGTTGGAATCTCATCCAACGGGTAATCCCGCTACGACTACTAAGCCAGTAAACTCCAAATAAACTTCGAGATAATATATTAAGCCTTCCAAAAAACTTTGTAGCATACGAACGATAGATCTCCAAATCTCTCCGAATTCGTTAGAACTAGCTTAACTGGTAGTCTCATGTACATTAAAGTCGCCAAGTTGTACATTTCAATCCATTTTCCAGCGGTCTTCCAGACGCGCTTTGTGATTTTCCAGACCACAATCTATTTTCCAGCGGTCTTCCAGACACGCTTTGTGATTTTCTAAACCACAATCCATTTTCCAGCGGTCTTCCAGACGCGCTTTGTGATTTTCCAGACCACAATCCATTTTCCAGCGGTCTTCCAGACACGCTTTGTGATTTTCCAAACCACAATCCATTTTCCAGCGGTCTTCCAGACACGCTTTGTGATTTTCTAAACCACAATCCATTTTCCAGCGGTCTTCCAGACGCGCTTTGTGATTTTCCAAACCACAATCCATTTTCCAGCGGTCTTCCAGACACGCTTTGTGATTTTCTAAACCACAATCCATTTTCCAGCGGTCTTCCAGACGCGCTTTGTGATTTTCCAAACCACAATCCATTTTCCAGCGGTCTTCCAGACACGCTTTGTGATTTTCCAAACCACAATCCATTTTCCAGCGGTCTTCCAGACACGCTTTGTGATTTTCCAAACCACAATCCATTTTCCAGCGGTCTTCCAGACACGCTTTGTGATTTTCCAAACCACAATCCAATTTCCAGCGGTCTTCCAGACACGCTTTGTGATTTTCTAAACCACAATAGATTTTCCAGCGGTCTCCCAGACGCACATTGTGATTTTCCAAACCACAATCCATGTTTCAGCGTTCGTCCAGACGCGCTTTGTGATTTTCAAAAGCACAAACCATGTTTCAGCGGTCTTCCAGACGCGCTTTGTGATTTTCCATACAATCCATTTTCAAGCGGTCTCTCAGACAGGTTTTGTGATTTTTAAACCACAATCCATTTTCCAGCGGTCTTCCAGACACGCTTTGTGATTTTCTAAACCACAATCCATTTTCCAGCGGTCTTCCAGACGCGCTTTGTGATTTTCCAGACCACAATCCATTTTCCAGCGGTCTTCCAGACACGCTTTGTGATTTTCCAAACCACAATCCATTTTCCAGCGGTCTTCCAGACACGCTTTGTGATTTTCCAAACCACAATCCATTTTCCAGCGGTCTTCCAGACGCGCTTTGTGATTTTCCAAACCACAATCCATTTTCCAGCGGTCGTCCAGACACGCTTTGTGATTGTCCAAATCACAATCCATTTTGCAACGCTCTTCCAGACGCGCTTTGTAGCAATACAAACCCATTTTATTGTGTTTTTTTTAATCATCAAATATTTTAACACATTATCACATAAACAAATTGAATTCAACTCACCTTTTGAAATAAGCGTCAGGATCCAAAAAATAACCTGGCAGGTTCGCCAAAATGTGTGGCCCAAATGGCCGAAGGGAACTGTTATGACAGCAGCTCTCCGTGGGTAGAGAACGGTCCAAAATGCACCCCTTAAGCTTTTTCGATGTTTTCGCCCATATAAACAAAAATACCCAACGATTTCAACGTATAGGTGCAAAATTTACAAACCCAGCTATATTTCACAACGATCTCCCATTCAAAACAATAAGGGTTTGTTCACAAATTACGTAACGCTTCTGGGGGGAGGGGGGAGGTCCAACTTGCGTTATACTTTGTTACACTAAAAGGTGGGGAGGGGGTGGGTACTACCAAATGTTACGCATAACGCGAATAAAAAAAATATTTGAATGTCTTTTTTTAATCACTGATTGAAGTAATTGCTGTTTATCGTTATCGTATATTAGTCATTAATGAAATCAGGCATGCTGACATAGCGGGACTAATATGCGTAAAAATACCATGCGAATATTGTATTTCTCGACACCACAGTTTCGCAAAACTATGTAAATGGTTATGATCGGAAATTCTATTTTCGTTTCTACTAGCTGCATTCTTGATATCCTTGATTTTTGATTATGTGCCGTCTAACAGTGTTCAAAAAATACCAAAACCCAAACGCTTCAGAGAAGGGAAAAAATCTGCCTTTAAAATTTTCACAGTTATGCGTTACATGGGGGAGGAAGGGGGTACCAAAAATGTTACTTTTTGTTACGAGAGGGACTGAGGGGGTCAAAAACTCGGATTTTTGCGTTACGTAATTTGTGAACAGACCCTAAGGTTTTCATGACTTTCTAACGCATTTATAGAATGTTTTAAAAATGGGCCTGGGGCAAAACGCCCGAATGGTGTGTTAAAATGACTCAATTGCATGTAAAATAATGGTGAACGCATGGTTGTTTGTTTTTTCTTAATGCATTGAACGAAAATCTTACGGATGTGGTGGAAGAATAGCAAATCGTTAAATTTAAGTGAATATGAATGGATTTTGCTTGATTTTTCCAATGGAGCTCAATGATGGATAACTAATTATGAATTGTAATGGTAATATTCGTTCATTAATGTACTACAACAGGTTATATGAGTGATTTTATGAGTGAGGCCATTTTGCCCCAGGGGTGCATTTTGGACCATTCTCCCCTACGTGTGCACGCCACGGAGGTCTGACCAGAAGAGGCCGAGTCATGGCTTGCTGCGCACTGATCGACACGCTGAGGTGTTGATGTATAATCGCTCGCTGATGGTGACTTACTCAAACCCCACAAGTTTTGCACACCATCCACCGTTGCTTTGATCAGTCTGGTAAGCTTCCCAGGAAGCTGCTCTTGTCCATAATTTTCCATAGCTCTACGCGGTCTATAATGTCGTACGCCGCCTTGAAATCAACGAACAGATGGTGCGTTGGGACCTGGTATTCACGGCATTTTTGAAGGATTTGCCGTACAGTAAAGATCTGGTCCGTTGTCGAGCGGCCGTCAACGAAGCCGGCTTGATAACTTCCCACGAACTCATTCACTAATGGTGACAGACGACCGAAGATGATCTGGGATATCACTTTGTAGGCGGCATTAAGGATGGTGATCGCTCGAAAGTTTTCACACTCCAGCTTGTCGCCTTTCTTGTAGATGGGGCATATAACCCCTTCCTTCCACTCCTCCGGTAGCTGTTCGGTTTCCCAGATTCTGACTATCAGTTTGTGCAGGCAAGTGGCCAGCTTCCTGGGGCCATCTTGATGAGCTCAACTCGATACCATCCTTACCAGCTGCTTTATTGGTCTTTAGCTGTTGAATGGCATCCTTAACTTCCCTCAAGGTGGGGGCTGGTTGGCTTCCATCGTCCGCTGAACTGACGTAGTCATCTACTCCGCTGCCTTGACTTTCACTGCCTGTACTCTCACCGCCATTGAAATGTTCCTCGTAGTGCTGCTTCCACCTTTCGATCACCACACGTTCGTCCGTCAAGATGCTCACATCCTTATCCCGGCACATTTCGGCTCGCGGCATGAAGCCTTTGCGGGATGCATTGAGCTTCTGATAGAACCTGCGTGTTTCTTGAGAACGACACAGCTGTTCCATCTCCTCGAATTCCGCTTCTCCCAGGTGGCGTTTCTTCTCCTGCTGTCTCCACTTCCGTAAATAACGTTCCACGTTCTGTCGGGTACCTTGCTGCAGCGCGACCGCCCGCGCTGCGTCCTTTTCCTCCAGAATCTGTCTGCCTGCACTCTTCGTCGAACAAATCGTTCCGTCGACTTCGTCCCATATACCCGACGTTGTTTTCCACTGCTTCGTTGATGGCTGCTTTGACTGTATTCTAGCAGTCCTCAAGAGGGGCCCCATCGAGCTCACCCTCTTCCGGCAATACTGCCTCGAGATACTGCGCGTATGCTGTGGCGACATTAGGTTGCTTCAGTCGCTCTAGATCGTATCGCGGCGGTCGTCGGTACCGCACTTTGTTGATGACGGATAGCTTTGGGTGCAGTTTAACCATCCACCAGATAGTGGTCACAGATAGTCGATGTTAGCGCCACGATATGTCATGACGTCGATAATGTCGGAGAAGTGCCGTCCATCAATCAGAACGTGGTCGATTTGTGATTCTGTCTGCAGTGGTGATCTCCAGGTGTACCGATACTGAAGGCTGTGTTGGAAGTAGGTGCTGCGAATGGCCATATTCTTGGAGGCGGCGAAATCAATTAGTCGTAGGCCGTTTTCGTTCGTCAGCCGGTGAACGCTGAACTTCCCAATAGTCGGTCTAATCTCTTCCTCTTGGCCAACCTGAGCGTTCAAATCTCCTATGATGATTCTGACGTCGCCTTGGGCAGCTGCCATACTTACGCTCCAGCTGCGCGTAGAATGCGTCCTTATCATCATCAGTGCTTCCGGAGTGTGGGCTATGGACGTTGATTATGCTGAAGTTAAAGAACCGGCCTTTGATCCTCAATCTGCTTATTCTTTCATTGATCGGCCACCACCCGATCACGCGCCTTTGCATAACGCCCATCACTATGAAAGCTGTTCCCAGCTCGTGTGTGTTGCCGTAGCTCTGGTAGATGGTATGATGACCTCTAAATGTTCGCACCGTTGATCTCTTCCAACAAACCTCCTGCAGCGCTACGATGCCGAATCCACGGTCCTTGAGCACATCGGCGAGTATGCGTGTGCTCCCGATGAAGTTGAGAGATTTGCAGTTCCACGAACCGAGTTTCCAATCGCTAGTCCCTTTTCGTCGCAGTGGTCTTCGCCGATGGTTCCGGTCCGTACTCTCTTGTTGATTGTTCGTTGCTTATGATTTTTTAAAGGCTGGCTTGCAGGGCCTGACACCAAACCCCCTAAATTTCCGGAGGACCATTCCTCCTTATTTCCGGTGGACCATGGTGCACAGTTTCACTTAGATTCCCTCGCTGGCACTCGGACGATGATCAGCCGCCCCTAACATGGAGAACAGACGCTGTTGTGAGCCGATCCTGACATGGAGAACAGACGCTCAATAAGATTTGCCGGAGAGGAGCAAACCCCCCCCTCCCTGTCAGCATACGACCATAGTTCGTTGGTTACCCGATCTTCCCTAAGGTTGCTCGTATCCCGGCCAGCACCGCGGGGAGGTAGGGATAGGAGTTGCTGGGTAAGAGGCTAAGGACCGCGAGATGGGGTCTATTTTATTCCTTCAGGTACGCGAAGTACCAATGGTACGCTTTACCCAGCATTTGCCGTGCCAATTCTCTCATATAATAAATCAATATTCTACGTCAGTCCGGTAGGCATGTATAATCGCCATATGAATAGGAGCTACGAGCTATGTGGATCGACAGGAGGGAAAGAAAGATGAACTAGTGATACTGTGTAGCATCCCTGCTACCATTGCGAATTCCCCATAATTTATCATATCCTAATTGCTCATCTGCAATTAAAGTATCCCAATTATCCAAATTGCCATAGCTCATCTGCTTAACAGATGCATACGTATTTCACGGTCATAAAACGGTAACGACCGATATTTGTTTGCTGCACATGCGAGAACTAAAATATTATTGTCTTCAACCGTTATGCTATGAGCGCGTCGTTGTTCATTATGTTTATTATGGCTTTGGGTTATTCCAAATATTGTGCTACCCGAGTTCAAGGTAGAATAACTAGACGGTAACTAGACTTTAAATAGGTTAAGCGAAAATAAAGAGAGAGTCATTCATTCTAAGTTTATACGATAAACTGCATGGTGTTTTTCTGTCTTAATGAAAGAACATCATTTGGCGACCGTGATCAAAAGAACCGCATGCGTTCCTCTAAGTAGTAACAAAGTGAAACAAAAAGTGTTAAAAATGACGTGGTTCGGCGACAATGTGATAACGAATAACATTGCAGTGGAGGAGATCAAACTAATCGCGATAGTGCTCATCATAATCCTCGTAATAGGTGTAGCATACGCGATTGTTCGCGCTTATCATAACCACATGAAAGCAGTAGTTAAGAACGTGACAGCGAGGGAAATCAAGCTTAATAATCTCGCATAAAAAAAATAAAACATCACCGCGAACATCACCGCGAATTAAGTGCAGTGCTCGCGATCAAAGCAAAACAAAAACATTCGTTGGTTCGTAAATGAAAATGATAAAACTAGCCTGTGGAGTGCGAGGTTGTTGGCCAGTGTCAGTAACAACAACGGAAAGAATAACAATCACCACCGAAAATTCGATCATCCGATCTGAGAACATCCTGATAATAGGAGTAGGAATTATTGCTGTGGCGTTGGTGCTACTATTCTGCTCAATCATCCTGAGGAAGACCTGCTCCAAACTAAGAGAGGCACATCGTGCGGATCAAAGAGAACCATAAACTAAGTACCACAATTACAACACTGCACAGGGGCGAACGGGCCCAAGGCACCCGGATGAAAGCAGTGTGACACCAAGACACCCGGATGGAAGCAGTGTGACAACAAGGCACCCGGATGGAAGCAGTGTAACACCAAGGGGCGAACGGCACAAGACACCCTTAAGGAAAAAACGATAAGTACATATTGATCCTACCTATGTAAAATAATTCTATATATAAAAGAAGTGAAAGCATTTAGATAGATAAATTTTAGAAATAAAAAACAGATGATTTGAACTGATTATTATACATACTTTTATATGATTATGGAATGGTTTGGATTCATATTCACTAAACTGGTCGTCTGAAAGATATTGTTTTTGATCCACTTGGTATTTTCATATACTCTTTGACAGGTGTGTAGATATAGCACGAGTAAAATTTGGTAATCACAATTCACAAACGCAACATTAATAGGAAATTAACAAAACCAAGTCATTTAGTTTTTCCACCCCATGAATCGAATTCTAGCTATCGAGGGCACATTGAAAACGAATACTCTAATTTGAAAAAAGTATAAACAATGCTAAATTGTTAGAAACAGTGATACAAAAGGAGCAGCTAATTGACAACCTTTTTCAGGAGTATAAAGATTTACTCAAGCTACATCGTAAGCAATTCGAGCAGGTAGGGACCTGGAACGAACGTTATGATAGCTACGAAGTTATAAAAACTAGGGTGGAAATTTGCAAAAAACTATTAGCTACTTCAAAAATAAGCACTAGATCATCCAAAGTAAAATTTAAAACTATCGCTAAAACGGTAGTTATTTTAAACCGATTCAGACCTTATATAGTCAACAGCTCAACGAAAATTAAATTCAGAACTGTTGCAAAATTAATTATTTTACTAAATAGATTTTTAAAAATGGCTGAATTTGATATAAAAACGGCCACAGCTTTAGTGCATCCTTATGATGGTAGCACTGAAGGGCTTGAAGCTTTTATTGATTCTGCTAGCTTATTAAACGAGCTAACTGCTGCAACACACAAGCAATTAGCTGCAAAATTCTTACGCACCAGATTAAATGGGAAAGCCAGATTAGGTTTACCTGAAACGGCAAATACCATAGAATTAATTATTGACAACGTAAAGCAGCGTTGTCAAGAGAAAATATCCCCCGACAGTATCATTGCAAAAATGAAAGCGATTAAGCAAAAGCAGTCAGTTCAGACTTTCTGCGAGGAGTTGGAGAGCTTGACCTCCAAACTGGAATCAGTCTATTTAGATAGCAAAATTCCTGATGATGTAGCTTCCAGTATGGCAAGCAAAGCGGGCGTTGACGCGTTAATCAACGGAGTTAACAATAGTGATACTAAACTGATATTGAGGGCCGGAAATTTTGCCAATTTTAGAGACGCTGTTCTGAAAGTTATGGAAAATTCAGTTCCTAGCGCTTCGAGCGCTGAGGTCTTTACGTTTTCTAGTAGGGGCAGAAATCTTAACAACGGATTTCACAGAAACAATAATCGGAGGAATTTCCAAAGAAACGTCCCTAGAGATTTCCAAGGTCTAGCCCAAAACCGGAATGGACGAAACTCGAACTATAGTCGAAATTTTAATGACAACTATAGTCGAAATTTTAATGACAATCGTAATCGCAATTATGACAACCGAAATAATATTCGAAACCACAATTACGACAACCTTAATGGTAATCGTAATTTTTATAATCATAACAGACATTATGACAATAACGGTCGAAATTTTGGTAATCGGAATAGAGATCGAAACGTTTATTATGCGGAAAACGATCATTCGTCATCGGCACGTCCCCAGACCGAGACGAGCGAATGCACAGGGGTTGCTCACCCAAGAGCGTAAAAACTTGCACACCAAAGAACAACGTAAAAGTTTTAATCTGGATATGCATTACACCAATTTTATTACCATAAAATTAGAGATGTGTGGCAAACCGTGTACCTTGATAGTTGACACGGGAGCAGATATCTCTATAATTAAAGAAAACAGCCTAAAACCACTTACGAATATTTACACGAAACACAAATGCATAATTAATGGCGTAACCAGTGGTAAGATTGAAACTATCGGTATCTCACATACCAATATGCTAATAGCTGAGAGTAAAATTCCGCTAACTTTCCAGGTAGTGGATAAGCAATTTCCAATTACAACGGATGGTATATTAGGTCGAGATTTCCTTGCGTACTACGGAACTAACATCTGTATGAAAACTTGGTTACTTTGGTTCGACTTTAAAAAAAAAAAAAGATATACCAATCGAAGATAAGTTCAATAATAACTTCATGATACCGCCTCGTTGTCAAATCGTCAAACAGGTTGAGATTCAAGGAGTCAATGAAGATAGCGTCGTAATAGGCGATCAGATAAAACCTGGAGTATTCTATTCGAATACTATAATCAGTTCATCTGCAAAATTTATTCAAATAGTTAATGTAAATGAACACCCAGTTTCAATTCCTGATGATTTTCGACCGAAGATGATTCCATTGTGTAAATTTGAACGCAAATCACAAACACATAAAGATAAGAATAAGAATGAAAGATTGGAAAAATTGGCGAAGGAAATTAAATTGGAGTCATTTCGAAGCAAATGAAAAGCTGAAGCAGCTTTGTTTTAAATACAACGATATTTTTGCCTTAGAAGGAGACACTATATCGTCGAATAATTTTTACAAGCAACAAATCTCATTACAGGAAGAAACTCCGGTCTATATAAAAATTATCGAACCCCAGAGGCACACCTTAAGGAAATTGACACTCAAGTAAACAAAATGTTGAAAGATAACATAATACAACCTTCAACAAGCCCATTTAACTCTCCAATTTTACTGGTTCCTAAGAAATCAGAAACTGATGAAAAGAAATGGCGTTTAGTAGTGGATTTTCGTCAGTTAAACAAACGTATTATTCCTGACAAGTTTCCGTTACCTCGAATCGATGAAATTCTAGATAACTTAGGCAGAGCAAAGTTTTCACAACTCTGGACCTTATGTCTGGATTTCATCAAATTGAACTTGATGAAAACTCTAAGAAAGCTACAGCTTTTTCAACGACGAGTGGGCACTATGAATTTAATCGACTGCCCTTCGGCCTAAATATCTCACCAATAGCTTTCAAAGAATGATGACGATAGCCTTGAGTGGCTTACCAGCAGAATGTGCATTTTTATACATCGATGACATTATTGTCGTCGGGTGTTCCGTTAATCATCATATTTCAAATCTGGAAAAGTTTTTGAAAAACTGAGATTCTATAACCTAAAGCTTAATCCGTCCAAATGTAATTTCTTCAAAAATGAGGTTACCTATTTAGGACACCACATTTCAGAAAAAGGCATTCAACCTGACAAATCTAAATTTGAGGTGATTAAAAATTATCCGGTACCTACAAATTCTGACGAAGTACGTCGGTTTGTAGCTTTTTGTAATTATTATCGACGATTTATAGAAAATTTCGCAAATATTGCTTACCCGCTAAACAAACTATTAAGGAAAAATATGGTTTTTGATTGGAAGCCCGAATGCCAAGCGGCATTCGACACATTAAAAAGGAACCTGATTTCTCCACACATTTTGCAGTTCCCAGATTTCAAAAAGGAATTCATACTTACGACAGACGTATCTAAAACAGCTTGCGGAGCAGTACTTGCTCAGCGGCATGATAACATCGAACTTCCAATCGCATTCGCTAGTAAAGCGTTCACGAAGGGAGAATCAAATAAATCAACAATCGAGCAGGAACTAATTGCCATACATTGGGCAATCATGCATTTCAGACCGTACCTTTACGGCAGAAAATTTTAGTCAAAACCGACCATAGACCTTTAGTCTATTTATTTTCTATCAAAATCCATCTTCTAGACTCACCAGAATGAGAGTAGATCTCGAAGAATTTGTTTTCGAAATAGAATACGTTCAAGGAAAACTAAATGTTGGAGCTGATGCCTTATCTAGAATAAGCATGGACTCCGAAACATTAAAAATATACAATTACTCATGGTACAGACCAGAGGGAGTAAAAGAAACTTATCGACAGAAGTCAAAAGCCAATACCGAGTAGCAACGATACGCTTGAGCCTGATCAACTTAAAGCGTATGAGGCGTTGAATTTACGTGAAGTTTTTGATTTACCCAAACTCGTCATAGAAATCGAACGAGAAGAATTAAATGTCAGAAATATAAAGATACATATTTTCAATAAATCGAAAAAACGTCAGCTAGCGACGTCGAAAGGTAAGCTCATACCTGAATATACAAACATCAAGGATATCCTAAAAGAAATCGAAAAAATGGCCACAAAAATTAATATCGATACTTTAGCTCTAGCGCTAAATAACGATATTTTTCAGCTTATTAAACCGCAATTCTTCAAGGAGAACTGTGAACAAGAACTGAAACAATTGAAAGTAATATTATACCAACCACAAAGGGTTGTAAAAGATGTAAATGAGCAAATGGAAATTATAAAAATGAATCATGACTTCCCATTAGCAGGACATGTTGGTATCAACCGGCTATACAAAAAACTAAATAACCTGTATAGCTGGCCCAACATGCGGAAAATGATAAATAATTATGTCAAAAAATGTATAAAATGCAAAGAAAATAAACATGGAGTGAAAACGAACGAAAATTTCACAAACTACTCAACTCCTCAAAAAGCTTTTGATTCAGTTGCTATGGACACCATTGGACCTTTCAACAAATCGAATGCAGGAAACAGATATGCATTGACAATTCAATGTGACTTGTCAAAGTACGTTATTATTAAACCCATAATTGATAAGTCAGCAAACTCAATAGCGAAAGCATTTGTAGAAAGTTTCATATTAATTTATGGTGCTCCATCTGTCATCAGAACAGATCAGGGCACTGAGTACAAAAATGAATTATTTGAAAAAATTGCAGAATATTTGAATATAAATCAACAATTTAGCACACCTTATCATCCACAAACGATTGGAGGCTTAGAACGTAATCATCGATGTCTGAATGAGTATGTTAGGCAATTTGTTAATGAGTCTCAAACCGATTGGGACGAGTGGTTACCCTATTATACATTCTGTTATAACACAACACCTAATACTGATGTAGATTATACACCTTTTGAATTAATCTTTGGACGACCAGTTAGTTTTCCACAGCAGGTGAACAACTCAATAAAATTAGATCCCTTATATAATCCAGACCATTACTTCCAAGAGTTAAAACATAGACTACAGAAAGCGACAATAACAGCAAGAGAGATTATAGCAAAAATAAAAACTAAACGAATAAACCTTCAAGAAAATAAAGCTCACCCCATAAAAGTAGTAGTAGGAGATAAAGTAATGTTAGCTAATGAAAATAGAAGAAAGCTTGATAAAGTTTATAAAGGCCCATATGTCATCACAAACATACAACATCCTAATGTAACTCTGAAAGATAATAATGGTAATAGTACAGTGGTACACAAAAATAGAATTCTCACAATTTAGAAATAATCAAAAAACCGGACAGGATTGTAATACATTTATAACTAATCACACATTAAGGGTTACCTTCAACTCTTTGTTAATAAAGCCATCATCACTACATCACTATGTTAAAAAAACAGAAAATAACATTATCACAATGTAGAAAATTAGTCGTATGAATATTAACTACCATGAACCGAGGTTGACAATTTTTGCGAATAGCTACGCTATTCTTTCAAAGGGGTAGGTGTAGCATCCCTGCTACCATTGCGAATTCCCCATAATTTATCATATCCTAATTGCTCATCTGCAATTAAAGTATCCCAATTATCCAAATTGCCATAGCTCATCTGCTTAACAGATGCATACGTATTTCACGGTCATAAAACGGTAACGACCGATATTTGTTTGCTGCACATGCGAGAACTAAAATATTATTGTCT